>NW_027397070.1:7218821-7323821 GCF_003265705.2 Callorhinus ursinus
CCTAAGAAAGGTTTAAACAAATAACGGGTAAAAAGGTCAAAGATGCAGCTAGTCCTCATTGTGCTTCACTTGTTGGCTTTTACTGCAGACTTGCTTAGTGGGAAAAAATGCTTGAATTTATTGAGTTTTATATTTGAAAAATTTGCCAGTAGTGAGAAAATGGTCTAATGCTCTTCTTACTTACAGATCCAGAAATACTAAGGAAGGGCTGTGATTGGTCTAGACCTAGCCAAGTGCCAATCTCTGCAGTAGTTGACTATAGTCATTGCATAGGGTTTATAGAAAAAAAATAGCACCTTCCACAGAAACTATGTAAGTAGAGTAAGACTGAGAAGCAGAGAAAAGGAACAAAAAGAGCTCTAAAAAGACCATGCTGCTCCCAGATGAAATGGGTTTTTTTTTTTTTTTTGGCAGGCAAAGAGCAGGCTACAAACACATATACACAATACAAATTAGTTCAAACAAAGCAGGAATTTTATTGAAAGGATGCAATACTATCTTAAAGAACACATAGAGGCAAGATATCCAGGCCCTATAGAAGACCTGGACAGTCAACAGGAAGGCCATTAGGACACACTGTCTCTATCTCCTGTTTGTCATTTCTTCTCTTTCGATTTTAATTACTTAATCTCTACTGACTGTTCTGACCATTTCTGGTCCAGGTAGTCAGATAAATACCAGTACATATTGCATAGCTGCTGGAGGTACATCTCACAGATAGCATGGCTTGGAATAGGGGGATATTTGAGAAAGTTTAGTGACCTATTTATATTCTGGTATTTGGAAATAAAGACAGCATTACTACTTATTTTATTTAGTTCTAGGCCCCAGGAGAAAGTATATATTTTCATCTTCTATTATTTCCTTTTCCAAATTAATCATACTCTTGGGATAACCATTCTTAGGGAAAACATGTAATTTAGTCATATTGATCCACAGTACTACAATGATCCATAGATCACTGAATATACAATCTGGGTTGTCACATTCTATGAATTCTACAAGCAGGGGTTCCATACACTTACCAACAAAATAACAATTTCTTTGAAGCTAATTGCCAAAAGGTTTTACTCTAAAAAGGACATTCTAACTAAGATGCATTTGTCATGTATACTTATAGAATATGATGAATTTGTGGCGTGAACAGCTTGTCTCATTGACTTAATACTGACAAACATTCAATTTGAAATTTGAAGAGGTAATGGTGGTAGTTACTAGGAAATGAAAAGCTTCAAAGCTTCACATTTTCTTGGCATGACCTCTACAACAGCATCTGTTCTTGTCTTTTTTTTTTTTAATTTTTGAGTAATACTAGGAAGTTGCTAGACCAGATGAACTTCCTATGACCTATTTAGTAGACCCAAACAATTGGCAAATGGTTATTCAATCACTCCTATGAGTAGATTTATGCTAGACAAATAGAATATCATGACCTTTTGATTTGTTTTATATAACTTTCCATATACACTTCTCTTGACCATGCCTGGCACATAGTGAGAGACAACAATGGTCTGAAGCAAGGCTTTGCATAAGATACAGAGATGATATGCTGCTATTTTCCATTGTCTCCAGTTCCAGTCACTAGACAGTCTTCACCTCTGGACTTGGAAGGGTTAAACTTTTAGACTCTATGTTTCTGACTGTTGGGAACAATCAATATAAACGATAAGTAAATCTTAGAAGTGTGTGGGTGTGATCATCTAAGGATGTATAAGAAATGAGAAGAATAGAAAGTGGAGTTCTGAGGTACACCTGTGTATAATGAGTATACGGAGGAAGAGGAAGCCACGAAGGAGACTGAGATTTAGACTTTTAGGTGGTGAGAACACTAAGAGAAAATGGGACAAATAGAAATCACAGAACTGACAAGAAGAACTATCAAGAAGGGATGAATGAACAGCATCAAATGGAACAAAGGGAATACTGGAAAGGATCTGTTGAATTTGTCAGGTCAGAAGTCAACAATGTCATTACTAAGAGCAGTTTCAGTGGAGTGATGAGGAAAGAAGTCAGAACACAGCATATTATAAAGAATAGGAGGTAGGAAATTTTAGAGAATGAGTATCAACTACTCTTTTAAAAAGGTTGCATATGGCCAAACTAAGTATAAACACAAATTTTGCATATTCTAATATGACCTAGAAATTCCATAAGCTTAAGAATACTTTAATTAAAAAAATTCACCAATGACCTGATTAAGACTCTGTGTAATTGTTCCTAGAAACAAAAAGGCAATTGCTATTTCTCAGCTGTTCTTTTTTCTTTTGTAATGATACCACTTATTTCTTAGTCATTTCCAAAGCACTTACCTGGAAAGTCAATCCAGCAAAGGGAAGAAAAGAGAAATTATGTATCTGAATTTTCTCCCTTTTCAACAAGTCATTTACTGACATTTTAAAATTTTCCCCACATCCCAAAGTAGAAGACATATTGTGTCAGCATGTTGTGTTTACTTAATATGGATTATAGAAAAATAATCTGTCAACAGCTGGTTCTGTCATTGCTTTCTTACTAAGGATGTTGCTATAGATTACCAAAATGAAAGGAAATTATAGGCAGAAGTTTGTATTATTCTTTGTATTGGAAACTTTAGCATTCCCCTCCTAGTCTGTTTTATACTTTTCTAAAGTAGTTATGCTTTCTCTAAACCCGTCTTCCTGGAGGCCCTGTCTAAATCACTGGTGAAGAAAGATCTGATAAACTTATTCACACTAAAAAATGATGGCAAAAGCAGTCTAATGTGTTACCTCTCCCAAGACTGATGCATATGCAAGAACTAAAGTCCAGTAATTAATTTCAATTTGAAGAATTTTAGTTGTATAGGACGATGAAGCATCACAGCTACACATGGTCCTTATCACAAATATCACAAATAGGACTTACCTTACCTAAATATAAGACAAATATTACATTGTGTTTTCAGCTAAAAGAACATATACCTTCAGGAAACAGATTTCTATGATGGAAGGGCAAGTTCATTTTTTTGATATTTTAGAAATATTTTCAATGAGATAATCATTAGATTTTCATTTAGATATATGCAATGACACAGTTGAAGATTTCAAAGGAGTTTGGGTACCAGGTTGACTTTTGACATTGTCACAGTTCCATGGTTGTTCTTGTGAACATGTGAGAGCATTTCTGAGAAAACGGTGGAGACTTTTAAAGTTTCTTCAGTGTGGATCAGGCTATAACCTAACTAACATTTTCAAGGCTTCTACATCCTTTAGGTGAATGGCAGGTCTTGACTGGTAGCCACAAGACAGCTCATGAACATGATTACAAAAAAACAGTTTGCCTTAGTCAGATACAGACTTTCAGTAATAGTGCTCTCTTGGCTTAATAAAATCAAGCACCACTTACAATCAGTGCTTTACTTTCCTTTTTTACTATCATATAGCATATTGGTTGTTCTGTTGTTATAGTAGACATCTGCATAGGTGTTCATTTGTACTCTCCCACTGTGTAAGTACTCAAATTCTTAAGCTTCTAGCTAGAAAATAGTTACACAAAATGTAGTATGAATTTTTATAAGCCAGTAGTCATCATCATTAAACCTTTATATCCCCATATAATTTTCTTTTTTTAAAAGATTTTATTTATTTATTTGACAGAGACAGAGAGCGAACATAAGCAGGGGGAGCAGCAGAAGGAGAGAGAGAAGCAGGCTCTCCACTGAGTAGGGAGCCCAATGCGGAGCTTGATTCCAGGGTTCTGGGATCATGACCTGAGCTGAAGGCAGATTCTCAACCGAATGAGCCACCCAAGTGTCCCATATCATTTTATTTCGACTCATATTCATGTGCATTGAAAAAGTCATCTGACTTTCAATTTAAGCGTTGAATATTATCATCAAAACTGCTCACTTCAGCAGCACATATACTAAAATAGGAATGATATAGAAAAGATTAGAATGGTCCCTTCACAAGGATAACACACAAATTCTTGAAGCATTCTATATTTTAAAAAAAAAGTTCACTGAAAATCATGAGCAACACAAGCTAAAAACAACTAGCCTTGGTCTTGAAAAATCATATAAAGGATTTATGAAATGTACAGACCATAGGAAATTATTTTCAAATAATGACAGGTTTGATTACAACTTAATCAATAATGATATAATATGTAACTTAGAAATTTTTACTGATGAAAAGTTTGTCATTCTATTATTCTGTTAGTAAACCATCTTGATTGAACATCCTTGGGATCTTCAAAAGAATACAATAAGATTTAGATTTGTCTTTTAAATTTTTTCAAATATCATTCTCCTCTTAAATTATTCTCATGCTACAGCTAACCACTACATACTTTAAGTTGAACAGAAGTGTACTAAGTTGGACTTGGACATAATAAAAAGATTTTTATTATTGATTTAAGGAATGATGAAATACATTTAGAAAAACTACTTATTATTTCATGAAGCATTACTTATAGACTACCATTATGAAGCCCATTAAGTTCCTCTCCTTTTTTACTTCCTTAATTTTTTTTGTTCTTTCTTTCCCTCTTCTACTTAATTTTTCTCTCTTCGGAAGACAGATTGTCAAGACATCAAAGTAAGGGTCTCCTAGGATTGCCTGTACTTCTGAAAGCTCAGTCTTCCCTGCTATATCTTTGACTTCCTTGTGTTTTTTTGTGTCATCAGGACTGGAGATATGTGATGGTAGAAATCTAGTTCAAAAGCCAAAGAATGGTTAAATAAATTGGGTGGCATAGATATTTGAGAAGACAGGTAAGCACTTGATATTACACAGGCTTTTTCATGACAGGAAAACCTTACTTCGTCAACTTCACAATTAAACAACAAGATAACTCTTATGCACTTCAAAACACATTCCTAACTTGAGAATCACAGTGGAAAGGCACTGCTTTGCTCCAGGGCTATAGAGAAATTGTGCAGGGTGATCTGAATGGAGGAAGGGGTATGGAGTTAGTGGGATTGAACATTAGGTAAACAATGAATGTACTTACTAACAAGGGGAATTTAGAATGATCTTTGATTACAGGTAGTGCCTTTTTAGATGTATGTTTGATTGTCTACAATGCTTGGAAGAAAAATTTCCTATTGCTCCTTGTGTTTACTATATGGCAATTTTTAAAAGTTACCAATGGAAGATTTTAGAATCCAAACAAGTAGCTTTAAGAAATTAGAGTGGTTTATATGATGTATAAAATCACAGAATGATATCCCACAAAGATTTAGAAATATTTATTATTTGTCAGGCTCATAATGTGGCTTATATTGAGTATGGATCATTTTACTATACTATGATAACATATATAATAATTTTATAATTGTTGTGGCTTTGGATTTCAGAGGGGAGGGTAACTATCTCAGGTTTAACTCTTATTTTTGGGAAATGAAGATGAAGTGCATTTGAAGCATCCCTAGGTATGTTATCTCTGCATGGCTCTAAACAACTGGAAATCCACTTGGGAGAGAGGCCATGACAGAATGAAGGTGTAATCTCCAATGCCATTGCAACTATTTACTCATATCACTGGGCCTGGTAAGGAGGGTACCAGGATATTTTCAGAGGAGGAAATACTGCCAAATTCTGCCTCTGACTTAATAAAGGGCAAACCCTACATGTTGTATGTTTCTAGGATCAGGTAGAGCCTTTTGGGGTTTACCTAAGTTTGATAAATATCTACATCTACATCCATGTCTCTATCTATCTAGCTTAGAGATATAATTACACAGGGGATATTTGTTAACAATCAGGCTAGTATTTACCCAGGATCCAGTCTAATTTGGAAGACATCAAGCTTTTTTCCACTCCTATAAACCTCATTTTCACAACTGGGAAGAGTAATTGCTTCCATACGTCCACTGATCCCGATCTTCTCAAAATTCTTCTCAAAGTCTTGGGCACTCTTTCAACTCAAACAAAATTTGATTAGGGAAACTTTTTCAAGTGTTTGATAGTATTACTATACTAACCCAATTTAGGAACATCCATCCAAAATACAAAGTTTAGAAAGGAATGAGTTAAATCTAATTGTTTTGCTTCTATTCACCCATTTTAGTTTTATTTTGTTATGTTTTGTCTTGTTTTTTGAAAACTAATCTGCCTTCAATAAATAACCAATAACTATGTGTCAATTGAATAGAAGAAAAACATAGTGGTCAGTGGCCTACCCAACAATATATGCTGTTTGCCACCTAAAGAGTCATACTAAAATGTACTAAAGAGACTGTACAGGATATAACTAAAATGAATCCATTGTAAGATTTCATACCAAGCCCAGGGTGTTCTGGGGCCATTATTTGAACAGCCTTGAGGAGTGGCTGTTGATACAGGTGGCTACAGAAACAATTACTCTCAAAGCATTTGGACAACGAGCTTTAACAAATTTATTTTTCAGTATTAAATTTTTTTATTATATTAGTCACCATACATTACATCATTAGTGTTTGATGTAGTGTTCCATGATTCATTGTTTGCGTATAATACCCAGTGCTCCATTCAATACGTGCCCTCTTGAATACCCATCACCGGGCTAACCCATCCTCCCTCTCCTCTAGAACCCTCAGTTTGTTTCTCAGAGTCCATAGTCTCTCATGACATATCAGTATTAAATTTAATAAATTTATTCTAGAGACTGGAGATAGCAGTGAGCCATCTGAGATACTTAGAGAAATCATTAGCAACCAGACAGTTAAGTAAGGTAATAGATCTCAAATACAAGATTAAAAATGCCTTGCTGTTATGACCTAAAATATCAAAGATGTTTTGTCAATTGTAGTTAGTTAAAAGGATATTACCATTTCTCAACATTTCATTTATTCTTAATCACTGGCAAAATGTCTGGCCTTTCACTGATAGACTTAGGCAACAAAACAAGGGTTTTTTTTATTCATATTAGCAAGCTACATTTATACTCAGGGACCTATAATATATATGAGATATATCTCTTAAAGCCATTCACTGCAAAGTAGATAACTGTATAAAAACTTATCAGGACTTGGTTTACCCATTGGTAAAACGGAACTAAAAACTGTATTTATTTCAAAGAGCTATCCGGAAATTAAATGAGATAAAAGAGTAAAATGTTTAACATACCTTGCATAAAGCAAGCTTTCAATAGATTTTAGCTATCATTAGTAAATGAGATTTCTCTTTAGTTACTAGTATAGTTTGGAAAATTCAACTATATTTACATAGTAGTCACTTAAATGATACTCAGTATTCTGAATGACCTTTTCTTTGTTACAACCTCTAACCAATTTAGCAAAACTATAAAATTCCCCAGATTAATCTGGAAGTAAGTAATAGTTTCCCCTTCTTACTTGTCCAAAATAGTAATGGTAAGAAACCATTCTTCTAAACCCTATTTCACACCAACGCATGTCTGTGAACTTCCCTCTTTGACTATTTCAGAAGCTTCTCTTAAGTCATTATAGCAAGTACATCCATGCTTCAATTCAGCACAGCAAATATCTAGTGAGTGTTTACTATATTAAAAGCATGAGTAAAATAGGAACCCTGTCATCAGAGTTTATAAACAGTGTATAATTTATATTATAAAGCTGTGCATTTTAGTTAAAGTGAGTCAGCAAACTTTGAAATGCCTGCCTCTATAATGTTATCACAACCTTTAAGTTTAGATCAAATTTAGTTGTTGCTAACCTTAACAGAAATATAGCCCATCTTTTCAGATACCGTGTGTTCTTATTACCGTATTTACAGATGAAGGAACTGAAGCAATGAGGGTCAAGTGAGTTACTCCATGATTAATGAAGCAAAAAGTAGAACTCATTGTCTCCTCATATGTTTAACCAAGAGCTCTAGAGATAGTATATGGTGAACTAATTAAATGGAAATGTTAAAACTTATTGGAGCAATTTTGAGGCAGGTATTCTAGTTAATAAAGGATGCCCAGAAGGAATTTTAGTTATGTGTAGTACTCGTTATACTCTAAGAATGGTATAGTTTGCTTCAAACAATGATTAAAAAATAGAAATAGTATCCATCAACGGATATATTTTCTTTTTGAATTTACGGACAAAAAAGGTGCAGATGGCACCCCAAATAAGAGACTGGCATGGACCAGTATCTTCTCTGTGAAAATGACTAATGTATTACTACACTTCTGCCAAAACTTACATAAAGAGACTGCCGAAAATGATCATATCATTATCAGCTAGTGTTTCCAATTGTTCACTGTTTGTATCACATATGGATCCTCTGAAATGCAGAACTCCTACCTAAAGAAACCCTAATATCATTATAAAACATGAACTTCTGCATGTTTTTAAAATGTTTTAAGAAAACTGTATTTGCTCTACAATAAACAGACATAGTTCCCTGGTGTCAGTTAAGAAAAAACAACAGTGCAAAAAATAAATGAGATTCAAGTTTCAAAAGTTGTATTTGGAAAGCCAAATTAGAATTCAAAGAAAATTTGATATAGGGATATAAATCAATCAGCTGTGTTCTTTCGTTTCTTCTGTATTTTTAGCTAATAGCCATCTACCAAACATCTAGCACTAACGATTTGGTCATATAGTGTCACTGATTTCTCTTAATTTGAGGCTTTTTCTAAAAAGATCTATTTATTTATTTTAGTGGGGGAGAGAGAAAGAGAGCAGGGAGAGGGGCAGAGGAAGAGAATCTTCAAGCAGACCCCCTGCTGAGTGTGGAGCCCGACGCAGGGCTCCACATGGGGATGATCTCACCACCCATGAGATCATGACCTGAGTGAAACCAAGAGTCGGTTGCTTAACCAACTGAGCCACACAGGTGCCCCAATTTCTGAAGCTTTAATACAGATTAATTGAATGGGATGGTGCAATGTACCCAATTCTCATAATATACTCCATGATATTAAAATGGAAAGAATATGAAAAAAAGATTAGTCTATATATGTGTAATATATAACACAGTAAGCACTATTTAGCTTCTCAATGCAAAATTAGTTGGTTTTTACATGAATATACATAGCTACATAATCAAACAACAAGGAACTGGATAATGATACACATCTACACACACAGAGATATACAAGACACACACATACATAGACACACAAACTTTTATATTTCCAACTATAAAATAATAGAAATTGAGACATGGAACACCTTTATATGTAAAATATTTCCAAGATAAAAATGATAGTTGTATAGAGTAATTTGAAAAGTAGTGTTGGGAATGGAGAAGGTTGAATAGGTGAAGCACAGAGGATTTTTAGGGCAAGGAAAATATTCTTTCTGATATTGTAATGGGGGATATATGACACCATACATTTGTCAAACCCAAAGGACTTCAAAGCAAAAAGAGTGAAACTTAGCAAATAAAAATTAACAAAAAATTTAGGAAGCCAGGGGATCACAGAATGTGACAAAAAAGATCTAACTATATTACAAAGGTATGAAATAATCTCACTGAAGGAGGTAAAAGAAAAGTGGACCTAAAATAATGGGAAATGAGTAGATTCTGTAATACTAAAAGCAAAAGAAAGTGTGCATAAATACCATAACCTAGCTCATAAAGTTGTTAATGTTCATGAATCTGAAACCACTGTACATGTATGTTGGAATTGAATAATTAAGTAAATGGGTGCTGGATGGTAGGAGCCAGGTTTCTCGCTGTTGGAATGGGAAAAGATAAGCAAGAAAAGGCTAGAATGATTCATGTGGTAATGGAATAGAGTTAGAGACATCAATTTGAACTTAATATACAGATGGATATATACATATATATGGAGATTTTACATGTATATATACATATATATATACATACACACAGATAGAGGAGGGTATAGATAGATTGACATAAATAGAGATAGAATATGCATACATATGTCTATATACACACAGGTTATATTTTTTTTCCTTTGCTCTGTCAGCTGGAAGGACCTAAAAGTAATGGCATCCCAGTAGCAATGAGTATAACTAGTACCACATCTTGGTTTCTAACACCAGTTTCCAAGGAAAGGGACCAGAGCTGCTTGAAAAAAATGGTTGATTCTAGTACTAGGCAGGAAATATACAAAATGAGGTTTGAGTATATAGTACTGCCAGAGAGGAAAGAAGTGTTAACTAACATGCACACATGTGTGTACACACACACACACACACACACAAAATGGCGGGAATATGTCAAAGGGACAGAGGAGCCAACTGAAAGAATCCCCAATGGCCAAAACTGGCATAATTTGAACAAAATAAATAAGATAATACTGGATTTTATCCCAAAATCTAAAATAAATATATATCCACCATACGGATATATAAATGATTGAATAAAGGGAGATAATAGGCAAATTTCTCAAGCAAAAGAATGCCAATTCATTGCCAATGAATTATATAGATATTTAATCTTCACAGAAGTGGAGGATAACTCTCCACTTCTTAAGTTGTGGCTTCTCAATGACTTTCTTCCAAAGAAAACAGAACAAATGGAGAAATTTTAAAAAGTTAACAATTCAATGCAGAAACGTGACCAATGCTACCCCATCCAAGTGATCAAAGACAACATCAATAATAATAATAAATCACATTGACAGATGTAGCCTTGATGAAAATGGCAATTTACATCTGTGGTCTCCCTCCTAAAATCTCATAACCCCAGCTTAATCACAGTAAAATCATCAGACAAATCCTATCTAATGACATTCTACAAAAAACCTGACCAGCACTTCTCAAAACTCTCAAGGTCACCAAAATCAAGGGAAGTCTGGGAAATAGTAAAAGTCAAGAAGAGTCCAAGAAGATATGACACCTAAATGTAAGGATCCTGGAAAAGAACAAGATACTAGATAAAATGTAAGCCAATCTGAATAAAGTATGGACTTTAGTTAGTACTGATGTATCAATATCGGTTCATTAATTGTGTCAAATACCATATCATTGTAAGATGCTAATAATGAAGTATACTGGGTGTTGAGGTACATGGGAACTCTCTGTACTGTCTTTGTAACTTTTTGGTAAATCTAAATCAATTCTAAAATAAAAGTTTGTTTAACGAAAACATGGTCTTGTGGATGAATTGAATTATGGATGAGCTTTAAAGTGCTGTATTGTTACTGCATAAAATGAATGGAGGGTGCAATTTAAGAGATCAGAGCTTAGGAGAAAAGATTTTTATTTGAATATCAACTTGAAACCCCTGTTTAGCTGAGCAAGTCAGAGCTCCAATAAGAAAGAGTGTGAGCTGTCACAGTGCCATAGAAGCAGATGGACATAAATGCACACAACTGGGAAACAAAACCCCAGGACCAGTTGGAAATAATATAGGATTCCCAGTCCAGAATGTCCAAATTGTGACAGACTTTTTGTTTATTTTTTATTTTAGTAAAATCAGTTTATTGAATTAATTTCAAAGGATGTTATAGGTTACAAGCACACCCAATATAGTGATTAGAAAACAGTAAAAACTTCTTACTGGATTGGACTATGGAATTATTTCTGCCTTTATAAGAAAAATAAATACCTGGTTATTTTTAATCACATGCACTCTAGGGTCCCTTTCAGCTCAATCATTTGAAGATTTTAATTTTTAGTATATAAGACCTCTATCCATCAAAATATATCACATATTTTAAAAATACTGTTGTGATAAAACTACAATGACCGTAAGGAGAAAGAGCTCACCATTCCAAAATTATAGTAGGGTCCTATCCAGTAGACCTCCCAAGTCAACCTCAGTCATCATGTTCTTTGAGTATTAGGCAACTGGCCTGTCTCATTGTTAAGCATATACCTGAGACATATTATACCTACATTCCTGAAGAATTCTAAAATGAGCTTATCATTACCTACATCTTATGGATAACAAAAACGTCTCATAAATACAACCCCAATTGCATTATATTTACATCTTTTCCCAAAATACCCTTGCCACTGTCCATTCATATTACCATTTAATTATATTATTATGATTTATGGCTAAGTATAATATGACTTTGTATGACTAAGTCATATATACTGATGTCTTTAATTTTCATATCTAGAATATCAAATTCTAAGGCAGCTGACTCAGCCATACAATTATCAGATTTTTTCAAATGCTTTGTGATTTAAAAAAATATATTTTTAAAAATAATAAGCAGTTTTCTGAGGCCCAAGATAAATTGCCACTGGCCCACAAAAATAGGTAATAGACCTTAAAAGACTTTCCTATTGTTTACCATTATGATTTACTTTCCTGACAGAACTCTATATATGTTTTCCTCAGAAACATAGTAGGGATACCTTAAATCAGAAAAGTGATACAACACTATGAATTTTCTGGAAATAACATCGTGGTTAAAAGCATGGGCTCCAAACAATGAATCATGGAACACTATATCACAAACTAATGATGTAATGTATGGTGATTCACATAACAATAATAATAATAAAAAAAAAAAGCATGGGCTCCAGAACCACACTTCCTGCTCTGAAGCTCAAATCCTTCAAATACCTGCTGTGTGACACTGAAGAAGTTACTAAATATCTCTTGCTTCATTTTCTTTATCTGAAAAATGCTACCTGGACATAATTTAACAATATGTTGTTTACCAGTAATGCAGGTAGAAACAATTCAGTAGAAGCATGGAGCCTAACATATAGTAAAGTTTTGTTGAAGGAAGGAATAAGTGAATGAATGAGTCATTACTAGTAGAAAAAGAATGAATATCCACAATAGGAAATATGAGCAGAACCAGTAGAAATTGTGAGCGCTAAATGGAAATTTAGCAACTGTAATGGTAGCAGAAATGTATTGTTAGTGTTGCTCAGTATTGGCCCCAATGGAGCTAATACTGTCAGCCTTGTTTCTGGAGATGTATCTGAAATGTTAGCCGTGTTGTTTTCTCAACTTATTTCCATTCAAGATGAAACTTCATCAGCTTCACACCTAATATAGGTGGTTCACAGGCTTTCAGTAAATTTAAGGTAATTTATGATTTCATCTTTCTCAAGTAATTTTCAATCAAGTAAAGTTATCCAACAAGACTGGAAGTTGCACATGGAAACATTTTATTTTAAGGTTTCATTAGTATGCATAAATTCACAGCCCCTCCCAATCTCTATCCATTTTTGCAAGTAATTGAAAAAAGTGACTCAACATATGTGGATACCAGTTTTTAGGTTAGCAAATGGGGCATGGCATTTTAAATGTTTTAAATGTGGAACATTAACTGTGTTATAATTTAATTTCTAATAATGAACCTGATTCTCCTTCCAAAATGATAATATCCTGTGGTAAACATGAAAAACAGGAAGGTGTCATAGAAAGCACATTATAGCATGAGGCAGGACTTCTAGGGGTCTTCTAGTCCCCTTATTCATTACTTATAGGTGATGAATTTTACTTCACTTGGCCTCAGTTTCTTCATCTGTAGAACAGGAATGATAATTATGTACCCACACAAAAGCAGCTTAACCAACTCCTTGCATTCACTTACTATTAAGCCTCTACAATGTGCCACATTCAGACTTTTTCCTACTCCTTTGTGAGTTGTACCAGTGCTCACACAGGTGTGAACTGGGAAAGGACCACCAGTGCAATCAATCACAATGGGTGATAAGGGATTATGGCTACTTACTCATGCAGTTTACTTGTACATCTGGCCCTGCTTGGGCTTAATCCCAATGTCCCATTTTCATTTTAGAATGGGTGCTGCTGAGTACATCTGACTTTGGCAGTTCTAACAGAATCTAGTTTATAGTAGGCATTTCCAGACACCTGGTCACTTGGTGTTTGCTCAAAGTCAAGCATTTCATCTCTACTAAGGCCCAGTCACATGTCAAGAGCTATTTCTCAAAGAGTATACAATCTCTGCTATAGATGGCGTGGTATTCCAGATTCCAGGAGCCCTCAGCTGAATTCTCCCATCAGGTCTTGTCATAATCTCTATACTGCTTCTTTTCCCGATACTGACACTGAACACCTTAAAGTCTGCAGGATCATATGACCCAAGTGGCCAGGCTGAAACAATGCAGAGTTATTTTTGGATCCCAGCTCTACTTAAAGCTAGTAGTCCCATGTCACCACCCACTATTGCACTAAAGCAGTACTCTGAAGAGTAGAACTTGCTGCATCCAGAAGCCAAAAATGATCTACCAAGGTACTATGTTTTCTTTCTTGTTGTAGGGGATGCAAGATGCAGCAATTTATCTTTTACTTTGGAAGAGATACACTAACACACTGCTGACCACTGTACCCATGAATTGCACAGAAGTAGCAGATCCCCGAAACTGCCTAGAGTTCATCTCCCACCCTTGGAGTATAGGTGTCTTACCAAATTCACCAGCATTCTAGCCACCTCTTGCTCATCCTGTCCAATCAGAACAATGTCATATTTGTAATGCATCTTTGTGACATTCTGTGGGATTGTGCTGCATTTCAGATTTCTTTGGACTATATTTTGACAGAAGCAGGAAAGTTAACATATCTTAGTGGCAACTGTTTCTGATCTACTTTTTTAAGGGGCACGGAGAGGAATGAATATGCTAAATTACTGGCTGAAGACCATGTACTTAAAATCTTAATAATCTGCTTCTTGGGTGCCTGGGTGGCTCAGTCGTTATGCATCTGCCTTCAGCTCAGGTCATGATCCCAGAGTCCTGGGATCGAGTCCCGCATCGGGCTCCCTGCTCACTGGGAAGCCTGCTTCTCCGTCTCCCACTCCCCCTGCTTGTGTTCCCTCTCCCACTGTGTCTCTCTCTGTCAAATACATAATAAAATCTTTAAAAAATCTTAATAATAATCTGCTTGTAACAGTGATACCACATTGGCCAGAGCAACCATTCCCAAGACTACTACTTGGTTAGGTCTGCATTAGTCTATATATACTCTGCAGGATGGGGTTTTCATAATCCCAAACTAAACAGAAAATAAAAAGAAATATAAGGTAAATATGGCAAAACAAACAGAAACACGATAAAGGCTACCTTAAGTACAATGATTAGAACTTTAATAGTGGCACTAATCTCCCTCCAACACCTACTATGATAGCTTTTATTCCATAAATCAAGGACCAAATGTTGGTTTTGTTCCAACTGCCAAGTGTCTCAATTCCAATTATATACACTTGGTAACTGGGAATGACCACCCAGTGGGTCCACTGACCCAGTGGCTATACTGTGAACTAGATCTTATCCAGGACTCCCTAAAGGCCTGCACTCTAAATGGGGTGTCATAATACTTTGTGTTTAAATACCACCATCCGACTCTTTCTTTGGGTCCCCATCATCCCAAAGATGATGACGTTAATGAGCCTATCTCTGTGACTGTCTCCCCAGTGGTCAGTCTGGACTGAGAAGGAAAGCCACCCCTGAATTTCTTCATGATCTTGATGCCCCTCTTACTGGTATATTCCTGATGGCTTGCATGAATGGTATTTCCTCTGAGCCCTTCTGTGGGACGTAGTCCTCTGGTGGGTCCTCCAGCTTTACATAAGACATCCATTCCAGGATACCCAATTCCCTCAGACCCTTTATTCCTTCTTTCATCATCTTTCAAGGCAACTCAGGATTTCTTTCCACTTGCTAGATGTTGTACACAACTTTTTCTAGGCTTCTGAGGGTCACTTTGGTAACGAGTTTGGGCTATTCCCCTGGGCTTCCTATTAGGATTTTAATCCTCTATCTTCCAGCATAGGGAAGTTCTAGCTGTTACTAGGGAAGGGAGAGCACTTCTGCAAGCCCAAAGAGTCTGTGGGTTCTATAGATTCAATATCATCAAAAGACATAAACCATACGCTCCATTCCATTTTCAGAGTACCAGGTTTTCCCCACCACAGCTCTGACCTTTGCCTAACAGACCTGTACTGGCTAAGTATTCAGATGACATCTTCAGGCTGCTGCTCCGTATTTCTGCTGTTCCACTACAGAAGATAAGGGCCTTCTTTATAAGTTACCATGAAAGCTCGTTGGTTATCATGCTAAGTCATTCATCTGTCATTATCATCTCTGCACCTTACCATTAACCGGCCCACCCATGTTTCGTTGGCATCGTTTCCACCATATCTTTCAAACATCTGCATTACTGCACTTGCCAGAGCATTCCCTTCCAGGACATTTTCCCAGATCACCACTGGTGAAACACTTAACAACTACGCAGTCATCTTGTGCCAAGAACTATTTATGTCCCCTCTATCCACTAGACTAGCATCTTCTTGATCCACCAGGTTCTAGGTGAGCTAGTTTCAAATCTTCATCCTACCACAGCCAGAGTTTCTCAAACCACTCCCAGAACTGCTTGGGTGAGTCCAGGTCCTCCAAAAAAGCCAACAACAAACCAGAATGAGACACACAAGAAATACCAGCTAGTGAACATGAAAAAGGAGCCAGAGGCATCTGGGAAAGCCATCAGACTTGTGATGCAGATCTGACACTTCTGAAGGAGAATGGGAAAGAAGAAAGTGTGTTTGGAAGAACTTTAGACTGCAGTGGAATTCTAAGGCAGTTCAGCAAGGTGGTGGGAGCCCTGCCGACAAAGTCCAAGTGTTCACATGTTTCCCAAGAATGGGCCTATCTTACTGTCCCCACCACATTTCTCACTGGCTGAGAACAAGCTTGGGAGATGCAGCCCCAGGGCAAACACAAGGATGCGTTTCAGAGCATAGCAGCTGAGGCTATGGGTCAGTGATGCTCTGTAGACTGCAATGTAAAAAGTTCATTTTCATGGCTGCCACAATAGCTAGCATATATTGGACACGTAAAAGATGCCAGTCAACATTCTAAACACATAGTAGGCATTACCTCATTGATTCTTCACAGCAACACTGTAAGACTGTTTTTTTTTTAACTATTCTGTTTTTATAGATGAGGAAACTGAAGCTAAGTGGCTTGCCCAAGTTCACATGGCTATAAAGCAGTAAAAATGGATTCGAACACAAATCTCTCTGAATGCACGGCTAGATGCCTTTAACCACCTGTTTCCTATCTTAAAGGAAGGCTTAGAACTGGCCAGGTAAAGATACATGGGAATAGACAAACATAATAAAACATAATTGCTCTTGATGCTGATAATTACAAATTGTCTATAAGAAAGACTGCTTCAGTATATCTGGAGGAAATCAGAGAATGCTTTGGTTTATACCTAAAGGAGGAATAGATATTTCTGCAAAAAACAGGATTCCAGGGAAACAGAGAACAATGTTGAAGAGGAAAAAGAATGTAGGCGTATCAGAAGGCTAGTTCTAGCATGGACTTAAATATTTTCAAATTATTTGAAACACCAGCAGTGTCCCGATTCTTCTCAAAGGGTTGAAAAATGAGGAAGCTGTGTTCAGCCCAAGCTCCTAGCAGCAGGTAACTTTTTCCACCAGGTAAGTTTGAAACAAATACTGCCAATGCCAAAACAGGTAAAGAGGATGTTGATCACAGCAAATAAAATGCAGACAGGGAGCAGTCAATTGAAAAGTGACATCTAGGGACAACTGGGTGTCTCAGCGGGTTAAGCGTCTGCCTTCAATTCAGGCCATGTTCCTGGGGTCCTGGGATTGAGCTGGAATGGGGCTCCCTGATCACTGGGGAGTCTGCTAAGCCCTCTCCCTCTGCCCCTCCCCCCACACTTGAGCTCTCTGTCTCTCTCTCTCTCTCTCTCTCTCCTCTCAAATAAATAAATAAAATCTTTATTTTAAAAAAAGGTGACCTCCAAAGCAGCAGTGATGCAGTAGCAGCCCACTCTCATTCCTAGAGTTAAAAGTAAAGACAGCATTTGGAGAGAACGTGGAAAGGAGGCAAAGTCTTCTGGAGAAGCCAAGTGAATGAGAGTTGGTACTAAAAGATTGCAGTGGAAGCCCCAAAGACAAATCACTGCCCACAGTTTGAAGTGCACCCCTTAGCACTAAAATAAATAATAAATAATAACTTTATTTAAAAATAAATACCTCATTGCCTGAGTAAGGAAGGAGCACCGTGAGAAAAAAGATTTGGGCTGAATACAAGATGGAGATTTTCCTCTTATAGAGTCAACCTAACAAGTGTTAAGATTCTGATTTCTAACTACCAGAATCTTAAATGGCTATATCTAGGACATAACCCAGCATTCCCACTTCAATAAATCATTCTTACAAAAATTATAGCATGAATACATGGAGATGGATATATAAAAAGTCCTATGAGGTACTATTTGCAATAGAAAAAGCTAAAAATAAATATTCATCTATAGGAGACTTATTATACTATGGTATATCAAAATGCACCAACCTGGAAGAAGTTATTTGTGTGTTCAATAAATACTTAGTGAGAAATTACAAAGGACCAAGCATTGTGCCAGGAGCTAGGGACATGGAAGTGAAGACTGATATGGTCTCTGACCTTACGGAGTTTGTAGTCTGGAAAACTAGACAGATAAATACCAAGTATACAATGATGCATGCAAACAAAGAGGAAAATAAGATGTTGTAATAGAGAATAATAGGGAGAAAGGGGGAGAAGGAGAGAGATTGCAATATTTAATTAAATAGATGAATTAAATAGATCTTTTAGAGGTAATATTTAAAGTGAAATCTATGGAATCAATAAGAGAGGCATTGTAAAAAAAAAAAATTAATTAAAAAGCAGAACAGTGTTCCAGGCAGGGGAAATTAAGGGTAAGAACCTAGGGGAAGATGCAAAAGAGGGGCTACCCCAGAGGGTCTCATATCCAAGTAGATGAGAGGGTATAGGATCCACTTATAAGTGGAGGGATGGACCTTTAACAGCAGGAAAGACACAGCCTGCATTTTAATATAAGAAAATATATAAGATGGTGACAATGGTCACAGGCATATATCTATTTACTGGTCGGAAAATGAGAGAATTAGTTCTAATCTACTATTTTCTATTGTCCTCCATGAATTTATGTGAGTGGAGAATGGAGAGATACAAGTTAGGTGGAAGGTGAAAAGAAAAATAAGTTATAATTTTCCCAGAAAACAGGAAAGAGAATCTATTAAAAATATGTAGCAGAATTTTCAAGGCAGTGTTGAAAGTCCATAGATAATTGCATACAGTGCAGATATGCATATTAATTACTCTTGCTGTAATTAATATACTTCATTCTCTTTGTTTGGCTTTCCACTTGGCAAAACCTCCAGATTTAACACATGTGGAAAAAAAAAACTGTGGAAATGACAAATACAAAACAATTAAAAACATAATGAGATTTAAACAAGGATATATACGTTATGAGCAACCATGTAAATAGTGCTAAATAGAATTACATTCAAATTATTAAAATAACTAAAGTTGCAAACAAAATATGACTCATTTTAACATTATTTACCAAATGAAATAAACTAAAATGAATCTCTTCCTAAAATAACTTTTTAAAAAAGTGTTACCTTTTAAAGTGTCTCAGATTTTTAAAAAAAACATATGGGCAGGTAGGAAACTTAAAGTAAAAAGCAGAAGCCTTTGTATAGCCTAAACATTGATATGGTAGTGTGCCAGGTTTTAGCTAAAATTTCTCTATATATAACCTGTAATAGGTTCAGTATTTACTTTTTTAAATGTTTTATTTGTAAAGAACATATAATGTAACTAACTGCCAATTAATGAGGTTTTAATTTTTAATTTTTTTAATTTAATTTTTAAATAATTTATATACCACTTATCCATTTCTTACTCCCTATTCCCCATCTCTGGCAACAACCAATCTGTTCTCTGTATCTATGAGCTTGTTTGTTTGTTTGTTTGTTTGTTCGAGATTCCACATATAAGAGAGATCATGCAGTGTATTTATCTTTCTCTGACTTAATTTATTCAGTCATAATGTCCTTGAGGTCCGTCCATGTTGTCACAAATGGCAAGATTTCATTCTCTTTTATGGCTGAATAATATTCCATTGTGTATGCACACCACACTTTCTTTATTCATTCATCCATCAATGGACACTTCTTTCCATATCTTAGCTATTGTAAATAATGCTGAAATGAACATGGGGGTGCATATATCTTCTCAAGTTAGTATTTTTGTTTTCTTCAGATAAATACTTAAAAGTAGAAATGTTGAATCATATGGTAGTTCTATTTTCACCTTTTTGAGGAACCTCCTTAACTTTTTCCATAGAGGCTACACCAATTTACGTTTCCACCAACAGCACACAAGTGTTCACTTTTCTCCATATTCTCATCAACATTTGTTATCTCTCTCCTTGATACTAGCCATTCTGACAGATGTAAGGTGATATCTCACTGTGGTTTTGGTTTGCATTTCCCTAGTGACTAATGATGTTGAACATCTTTTCATATGCCTGTTGGCCATCTATATGTCTTCTTTGGAAAACGTCTATTCAGATCTTCTGCCTATTTTTAATTGCCTTGTTTGTTGTTTTGCTATTGAGTTGTAGGAGTTCTTTCTATATTTTGGATATTAGCTTATCATATATATGATTTACAAATGTTTTCTCTCATTCAGTAGGTTGCCTTTTCATTTTGAAGATAGCTTCCTTTGCTGTGCAGCATTTTAGTATGATATAATCCCACTTATTTATTTTTGCTTTTGGAGCCAGATTCAAAAATTCATCTCCAAGACCTATGTCAAGGAGCTTACTATCTATGTTTTCTTCTTGGAATTTTATGGTTTCAGGTATTTCATTCACCTCTTTAATTCATTTTCAGTTAATTTTTGTGCATGGTACAAGATAGTGGTTGAGTTTTATTCTTTTGCATGTTGCTATACAATATTTCCAACACGATTTACTAAAGAGACTGTCCTTTCCCTACTACATATTCTTGGCTTCTTTGTCATTAATTAATTGACCAATAGGTGTGGCTTTATTTCTGGGCTCTCTATTCTGTTCTAGTGATCTTTTTGTCTGTTTTTATGCCAATACCATACTGTTTTAATTACTATAGCTTTGTAATATAACTTAACATTTTAATATTGAAGTCAGGGAATGTGATCCCTCCAGTTTTGTTCTTTTTTCTCAAGATTGCTTTGGCTATTCAGGCTGTTTTGTGATTCCATATTAAAATTCAGGGTTATTTATTCCATATCTTTGAAAAATGCCTTTGGGATTTTGATAGAGATTGTGTGGATTCTGTAGATTGTTTTGGAGAGATTTATTCTTCAAATCTATGAGCATGAAATATCTTTCCATTTATTTGTGTCTTTAATTTTTTTTCATTAATGCCTAGTAGTTTTCAATATATAGTTCTTTCACCTCCTTGGTTGAATATATTTTTAACTACTTTATTCTTTTTGATGAAACTGTAAATGGGATTGTTTTCTTTGATTCTTTTTCTGATAGTTCATTATTAGTGTATAGAAATGCAACACATTTTTGTGTATTGATTTTGTATACTACAACTTTACTGAATTCATTTATTTATTTTAACAGTTTTTCTACAAAGTCTTTAGGATTTTCTATATGTAATATCATGTAATCTGCAAATAGTGACAGCTTATTAAAGTGTCAGTCTGAGGAGCAAACATCTAATTTAACACATACATTTAGGGGCCTGCTGGAACACTCTCTGGAGGTAGGGACTGGCAGGTATCATCTTTGTACTTTCACTTTGACACACTCCAGAGCACCAGGGTTTCCAGGAAGGGAGCTTTTACATGCATCTGGTGCTCTAATTTTTATGGCTGCCACCAAGAGGATGCCTCCTGACTGCCTAGCTCTGGACACCAGGGATGCTTGTGTTTGGTCCCACGGGACTATAATAATTGGTATCATCCAGAAAGGAGCTCATACCACTATTCAGTGCCAATTTTTGTGGCTGCTGCAAGGGAATACCTCTATGTTGTCTGGCTCTGGCTACCAGTAGGGTTTGACACTCATGGGACTTACAGGACTGTAACCAATGAAGAAATTCTTCAACAGCTACCACCCCTAGGGCACAGTGAGAGACAACAGACCCAGGAGCTTGGTCTTTTTGTGAAGAGGGACTTTTAGCTAATCACCATGACTGAGGTCTGGAGGACAGGCTTCTAATTAAACACACACCTAGAGGCTGACTATAATTACTTCCAGAATCATTTGAGGATAGGCACTTTCTTCACCTTCTCCCTCTGCTGCACTCCCGAGTTCCAGTGTCTCCTGGAGGGGAGCTTCACAGACAGTTAGTACCCTGTTGTTGTTGTTTTTTTTACATCTGTCACCGTGGGTTATGTAGCTGCCACCCAGGGACACCCCCTTGGTTCTGGTGGCCAGGGGAGCTTGCATTCCTGGGTCCCATGGGACTGTGATAATCAGAGAAATGGTTCTGGGCCGGCTGCAACCCCAAGGGCAGTGTGCAAACAGCAGATTGAGGTACACCCCTACTGGTCTTTTTGTGAAGGAAGTCTCTTGGCTTGTCCTGGAGCTTTAGCCTGAAGGGCAGATTTCAGGTTTGACAAACATCTAGTAGGCTATGGATTTGCTCTCAAGGACCACAGGTTGTAGATGGCGTCTTGGCACTCTCCCTCTGCCTTCTTCCACCTGACTAATACCTTCCAGGAAAGGGCTATACACTCATCTTGAACCCTATTTTTTGTGACTGCTGCCCAGGGGACACCACCAGACTGCCTGACCAGTGGGACTTACACTTGCTGTCCCAGAGGACTGTTTATATTTGCTTTTAAAGCTGCTGTCTGAGGATCTGACTTCCAAATAAACTGAATTTAAGTGCTGAGATCCTCTCCTTAAGAAGAAGATAACAGGAGAGGAAGAATGAAGGGGAGTAAGTCAGAGGGGGAGATGAACCATGAGAGACAATGGACTCTGAAAAACAAACTGAGGGTTCTAGAGAGGAGGAGGGTGGGGGGATGGGTTAGCCTGGTGATGGGTATTGAGGAGGGCACATTCTGCATGGAGCACTGGGTGTTATGAACAAACAATGAATCATGGAACACTGCATCAAAAACTAATGATGTAATATATGGTGATTAACATAACAATAAAAAATTAAAAAAAAGAATACTGACAGGCCTTGATACATTCTAAACTACTGGGAGTTATCAAAATATAATAGGCTGCTTAGATAAGCACAAAACTTTGAGAGATGACAAAGAGCTGGGACTGGGTTGAATGACAAGTTTCATTTCCTACATGAGGCTCCTCCTTCAAGATTGGGAAAGGTGGTTGTCTCATCTACCATACAGAAACTACCAGAGAGAGCCAAGCAAAATGAATAAACAAAGGAATATGTTCCAAATGAATGAAAAGATAAAACCTCAGAAAAAACATTCATGAAATGGAGATAGGTAATTTACCTGATAAAGAGTTTAAAATAAAGGTCGTAAGGGTGCTTAACAAACTAGGGAGAAGAATGGATGACCAATGGGAAGTTCAACCTAGAGATGGAAAATATAAGAAAGTACCAAATAATTCATAGAGCTAAAGAATCAATAACTGAACTGAAAAATACACTAGATGGGTTCAACAGCAAATTAGATGAAGCAAAAGAAAAGATCAGTCAACTCTAGCCAAGACTTTGTAGGTCAGAAGGGAGTACATGATATATTCAAAGTGCTGAAAGGAAATAACTTAAAACCAAGAATATTTAACCTGGCAAAATCATTCAAAACTGAAGAAGAGATAAAGAATTTGCCAAACAAGCAAAAGCTAACAGAGGTCATCGCCACTAAACTGGTCTTACAAGAAATGTTAAAGGGACTTCATTAAGCTGAGAAGAAAGGGTGCTAATTGGTAACAAAAAACATATCAAAGAATAAATCTTATTAGAAAGGTAAATAAATAGTAAAGGTAGTAAATAGTAAAAGTAGTAAAACTAGTATGAAGGTTAAAAGATAAAAGTACTTAAAGTAACTATGATTAAAACAATTAGCTAAGGGATACACAAGTAAAATGCAATATCAAAATCATAATACATGTAGGAGGAAGTAAAAATATTGAGCTTTACAACGGGATCAAAATTAAGATGTCATCCACTTAAAATAGACTGTTACAGATATAAGTTGTTATAAGCAAACCTCATGGTAAACGCAAAGCAAAAATCTATAGTAAATATGCAAAAGATAAAAAGAAAGGAAGTATACCACTAAAGAAAGTCATCAAATCACAAAGGAAGAGACCAAGAGAAGGAAGAAACAGAGGAATTAAATAAACAGCCAATAAACAATAAAATGACAATTATATACCTCTCAATTACTTTAATGTAAATGGACTAAATTCACTAATCATTTTGTGATGTAAGCATTCATTAAAAATTCATTTATTCAGTGCCTCAGTATAAAAAAAATGTAATGTCAAATGTTTTGGAGAACTCAGAGGTGAGCTACATAGAAGTACTTCCCTCTAATCATAAGGAAATATCTATTCTCAGAAAATGCTTTTTTCAGATTTTATCACACCACCCTTTCAAATTACTTGTCTTAGATTACTGGGCCTCCTCCCATCTTCCCAGTTTCTCTTGCTTGGTTCTGTATTTCGGAATAAGGTAATTGAAGATTTCCTTTATTGATCCATTGAACACTCCCCTCTGCTGTACTAGTGAGGCTCAACCCCCTATACTCTCTACTTGCATTATCCTTCATCCCCACACATATGGAGTACAGAGGACCCCAACAGTTAGGGACCCCTGTCAGTGCGGCTGGTCACTCTGAGGTGAAAAGAAATGAGAGTGAAAGAAGTAGTCTGAGTTAATTACATCAAATGAGGAATTCCTTGTTTTTTACTCTGATTCCTATACCTCTAAAATACATAAAAAGATAACAAAAGTACAATTTTCAGAAACTGATCTACCAGAGACCAAATGGAAATGTATACACTAAATAGAACATGCTAACAAATCTAATTAAGGAATAGTTTTTGTAATTATTGGAATTAATCATTATTTCCCTCCTGACCCCTCACCTTGAGTGATGGTTATATCAAGTATGTAATATACTTGCTTCATAAAAACAAAAGACTCACCTGTCATAAAAACTAAAAATGTGGAATTAGTGCAGCATCTGGCAGATATTTATTAATCATGCCAACTAAAACAGATGGAAGTCAGTCTTTAAAATCTGGGTTTTTTTTTTTTTATGGCCTGGAATGACAATGGACAAGAGGTCAAATATTACACTTAAAAGTGGTAATTGTCCTTTATTCAAGAAGAATAAAATGGATATCTTCAAACTTTGTTTGAATAGTGTCTTCTCTCCAAGAGTTCAGATCAGTTTATATACCTTTTAAATTCCACGACAGAGTATCATTTGAAAAGCTGGTCATGATATCTTTCATCTTAGAAAAATAACAAGGATAGAAGAAGTTAAGGAATACTATTCTACCTTATAACTATACTATTCTACCTTAGACGCCAATGCCCTATCTACAGATCGAAGGACTACAGAATAAACATGAAGCTACTTTGAATATTAGAGAAGTATATACATGTTATGCACAGACACATACAAACACACATATAGGGTTTATTTATATGATTATAGCATCATGCTCATAAATCTTAGTTCACTGCAATAATTTAGACTTCAAAATCTTCAATGCCATTGCTGACCCTTGGCTTCCATTTCTGGTTGCTCAGTCTCTGACCCCCTCACTCCCTGGAACATCCAAATGTCATTGCAGTTCATCCACCAACTTTGCATTCTTTAATCACACGGTTTATTGTCTTTTATGAGTTCACAGGTTTTGTTTTAAAGTGTAATGATCTCATATCCTCCTGAACTACCAAAATATAGTAAAATGTATGTTTTTGCCATGAGAGTGATATAAAAAAATTAATTGCCAGTCACTTTCAGGGTTGTTCAACCAAGGTTAGACTAGTTAGTTTGGGCAATCTAAAAACCCTAAATGTGCTAAATTTTCTTAATGGAATCTCTAACAGTAGGGACTATCAGACAACTTTTGCAAAATTATGCATAGAAAAACTTCATAGATTAATGAAATTCTCTTGGTTGGATGATCCTCACTTATTCTGCAAAATTTTCCACTTGATGCTTGAAAATGTTCTCAGGGCTTTATTTCTAGTTAAGAAATTCAGTTTTTTTTTTTACATCTACCATTTGCAGAGCATTGTGTTAGGTACTTTCAGGTACTGTTTCAGGAACAAAGAAAACAGAGGCCCTACGCCTAAGTAGCTTGTCAATTAAATTGGAAAGCAAGATAGAAACGTGTGGTGAGGTTTCTGAAATAAACACAAGAGGAAATTTTGTGAGATGGTTCCCTCCTCATCTCCCATCTTTATTTTTGTTAGCTAATTTACATGAGGGCTTTTAGTAGTTTTGTCCAAGAAGAAAGAAGGGCTAATAAGAGAGGGATGGTGCTTTGTGCACACACTCATGGGAGAGGAAAGAGAAAAATACATCAATTACTGGAAGGAACAATTTTTTTTTAAAGATTTTATTTATTTATTTCAGAGAGAGAGAGAATGAGAGATAGACAGCACAAGAGGGAAGAGCGTCAGAGGGAGAGGCAGACTCCCCGCTGAGCAGGAAGCCCGATGTGGGACTCGATCCCGGGACTCCAGGATCATGACCTGAGCCGAAGGCAGTCGCTTAACCAACTGAGCCACCCAGGCGCCCCTGGAAGGAACAATTTTTGAGCTCTGGTTAGAACTGATGTTAGAGATGGAAAAACTTCAGATGATTTTTCTAGCAAGATTCCGTGAGATCTAGAGCATAAAGTCATGTAGTTTCATGGGGGAGAAGGGACAATGGGACACAAGTAATTAAATTCAGTGTGAAGTTGGAAACCAAGCTCATTTTTACCTTTCTGTTATTTCCTAGGGATCTGCACAGTTTTGACTCACTAAGAGGTCAAAGAATCCATCAGTAGAAATCCCCGTGCTTAACAGGACATCAGGAACAAGTACAATACCCACGGAGGGGCCTTCTCGAAGTCGTGGTGGCCATTTTGAGGCACCACTCTCAAATGATGAGTGCAGAAGAATGGGAGCAGCCTTCTCCCCAACTATACTACAATGGCCCTTGGGGCCCCAGAAATAACAGAGGTGCGAAGAAGTGGTGCCTAAGTCCGGCAGTGATGTAAGATTGAGCTCATGAATTATTAAAATCCGCAGATGAAGTCCTGAGAACAATTTAGGATAGAATATAATTAAATACAAAATTGTGTGGTAGAAACCCCGTTTGTCATAGAATTTCATAGACGGTTGATGGCTGAAAGAGTAAGTAAAGTCTTTATCAAAGTGTTGAGAATAATATGGGACATTGAAGGACTTGTGGGTCTTATGGACTATATCATAATTTATATGTTGAAATCTAACCCCCAATTTGATGGCATTAGGAGGTGGGGCCATTGGGAGATAATTAGGTCTTGAAGGTATAACCATCATAAATGGGATTAGTGTCCTTACAAGAAGGGGACAGAGAGAGCTAACTCTCCTTCTGCCATGTGAGGATACAACTAAAAATTGGCAGTCTACAGCCCAAAAGAGATGTTTCACCAGAACCTGATCATAATGTCACACTGTCTCAGGCTCTCAGTCTCTAGAACTTTGAGAAAATAATATCTGTTGTTTAAACTAAAAAGGAAGGAAGGAAGGAAGGAAGGAAGGAAGGAAGGAAGGAAGGAAGGAAGGAAGGAAGGAAGGAAGGAAGGATGGATAAGAAAGAAAGGCAGTCAGAGAAAAGACCAAACATTATTCTGGTGATAAAAATTCTTCAACATGGAAGTTTCAGTGGTATGACGGGAGCTAAAACTAGATCCAAAGTGTTGTAAAATACTGGATATCAATTAAATGGAGATGGTGAACATTGATCATTCAGTGTAAAAGTCTGCCAATTAAAGATTTTAGATGGTAGATAAAGGAAAATATCTCAAATGAAAATATTTGCTTTTTCTTATGTTTTAAAAAGCTTCCTTTTTTGAAAATATATTTGAGGGCAGAAAACATGAAACCAAAGAGTAAGAGATGGAACATGATGAAACTGCTAAGTGTGGGGGCAAATATATTGGAATCTATCCCTGCTTTCTGCATTTCCATGTTACAATGCCCCTCTGCTGAGGCATGCCACTAATGTTACCCCTTTTTAAACAGAAACCCAGGCTCGGAATGCCTCCACTGCCCCATTAATTTACCAGTGAAGTTTCTCTTGCCTGAGCTGAAGATCATTAACTTACTCATATTTGAAAATATAAATTGACTTTTAGTTACTACTAAGTTAACATGCTATTCTTTTTCAATTGTATGTGTATTTTTTAAAGACTAACTGATTGATTTGATGGGGGGGGTGGTAAGGCACAAGCAGAGCAAGCAGGAGAGGAAGAAGCAGGCTCCCTGATGATCAGGGAGCCCATGAGGGGCTCTATCCATGACCTGAGCCAAAGGCAGAGGCTGAACCAAAACCCAGGTGCCCCCAACTTTATGTGTATTTTTAAGAGAGAAAGAAAAGTCTTAGTCTGAAGAAACAATTCTCTAATGGGAATTTTAAGCCCTGAAACAATCAGGCAGGCCAATAAGAAATTATATTGGATTAGAAGGCAGAGGACAAACTGAGGGTTGCTGGAGGGGAGGTGGGTAGGGGGGATGGGGTAACTGGGTGATGGCCTTTAAGGAGGGCACTTGAAATAATGAGCACTGGACATTGTATATAACTGATAAATCACTAAATTCCACTGAAACTAATAATACAGTATATGATAATTAAATTGAATTTAAATAAATTTTTTTTCAAAAAAGAAGGCAGGGGAGAGAAAGGACTTCCCCAAACTATTCATAACACATGAGGTGAGCAATTTTTTATCTCATGAAACTCAGAGATATCATCTATTTCACCTCTTAAAAACACCTACTTTTATGTCCTCTATTTTCTGTCTAGTTATCATGTAATTCCTGATATATTCAGGACTTTGGTAGTCACAAATTAAAGAACATGCAGTATTTGAAGTCAACCTAAATATCTGCTCAGTTAGAAGATATAGCATTTATAGATTAAAATTGTTATTTTTAAGTTAAAATATATAAAATATTTTATCTCCTCTTACATAAGAAAGAAATTCTAATCTTTGCCACATTTCTTGTAATGTTTAATATCGAAGAAGACAGAAGAGGAAAGATAATGGTGGTTGATCTGGTTTTTTGATTTTGTTGTATCCTGTGTGCTTTTCAATGCCTTGAACTTCCTTTGAATTGACAGAATACATAAGTGAAATTTTTATATAAAAATCGGAGTGAAGTTCGATAACTTGAAATAGTCCCGGTTAAATAAAATTAGTATCTGCTTTGATACATCAGAAAATACTAGAAAACAATGTATTTTGAATTCTTACGTATTTTATTAGTTAAATATTTATTTTCAAATAACAATAAGGTTTTTGGAATTCAAAATAATTTAGTCTATGGAAACTTTTCCACTAGTGGTTTTTATTTTGTGTTTTATCTGTTTTTTATTCCACTGCCTTGATTTTTTTAAGTTGTTCTTTGTGACAGTATCTGGCTATGATTACACACATGAAAAGTTTGTCACAGCTTTTCCTCAATCCTAACTCTGCCCCTCAAATAAAACACAAGGGGGAAAAAACTGCTCAATTGGTTTTCTGGGCTCTCACAACACCACATATACGGTGTTAATCCCTTAAACTCAGCAAACTGTTGATGTATGAAAAACAATATTCTCCAAGTGCAGAGGGTAAAGTAGTGCAAAGATACTTAAAATGATACAGAAGGCCCATGTCTCTACTACAAAAAGAATTACTGAACTGCTGTTTGCAATGCTCTGTTTTTGTATGTAACTTTTCTTGGCAACAGATGCAGTATTTATAGTAAAGTCTATCACCGTTTATTAATGTTATACATTAGAGTTGTTTGCTACTCTAAAAATGATATGCTAAAATATGCCGAAGCATTTTCAAATAAAACAAGAAAAATGAACTGACAATTTATTAATTGCATTTCATTGTTTCATAATAGAACATGATAAGCCTTGAATAAAACAACATAAATATATTAATTCCATTTAGCATAATTGTTCTAACCATTTATAACGAAGTCCCCAGAAAGTTCTTTTCTACTCCTTTTCCCTAAAATTGCAAGAGATTTTTTTCCCTTTCTTTATTTCCTTCTGTCATTCTTTAAAACAGTTGCTTTCCAGTAATTCACAGGCAAGCATAAGAATACAGCAGTAACCTGAATGTGCATGTGTCCAGAGAATTGATAAACAACTTGCTAACTGGAATATTTCAACTCAATGTGATTTGGGAAATCTTGTTGCAGATATAGTGCATCTTGCATGTTGTTTGTTGCAAGACAAAATGGATCAAAGGACCAGTCTTAAAGCTCTAATAACAGATACTAAAATAGGTGCATTATTAAATGTATACCAGTGACTCAGTTTACCATAAGAAGAAATTCTACCATATGTTTTAGATACCATGTTTTTGAGGATTGCATAATAAACCTGCTTCAGCTTTGAGGAACTGGTATATGTAGGAACACCAAGCAACTCAATAGCTGAGTTAGATATAGGGTCAACGGTCATGGTCTCTATGTTAAAGACACATTAGAGGAAGAGATGTACATTTACATGAAAATTTATTAGTTAAAGGCCATAAATTCTTTGCATGTATGTTTGTGTTCCTGATAGCTCTGAAAACATTAAATAAGTACACCTTCCTCCTTCACGTGTGGGACTAGTCTCTCTTTTAATACCAAGAAGAAGAGAGCAGAAACAGGGTTGGCAGAAGAGCAAGAGAACAAGTAGACTCAACTCTGTATGAATATTCAGCATCCAAGAAAGTCAGTAACTCATATCAGCAGAGAGAAGATGGATAGCCACATGGAAAACAATAAAAATGAACCAATTTTTTACATTATACATCTGGATAGGTTCTAAAAGGATCAGAGAGTTGTCACATTAAATAAATATAGCAAAACAAGTACTAGAAGAAACATAAATGAAGTGCTCTGTAATTTGTGTTTGGGGAAAGCTTTCTTAACTGTAATTCAAAATCCAGAAGGAAAAAAGGGAAAATGGCTCATCCTATTAAATTTTAAGAATTTTTCACACAGAAAGGTCACCTGGGTGGTTCAGTCAGTTAAGCATCCTATTCTTGATCTCAGCTCAGGTCTTTATCTCAGGGTTGTGAGTTCAAGCCCCGTGTTGGGCTCCATGCTGGGTATAGAGCTTACTTAAAAAAAAAAAAATCTTTCACAAGGGAAAAACACCATAAGCAAAGTAAAAAGACAAGCTGAGGGGGAAAAAATTGCAATCATATCACAGGCAAAGGAGTAGTGTACTTAATATATTATTAATTTCTAATAATAGCAAAGAAAAACACCAAAATTTTAAATGATCTGTGGCTTTCAACAATGTTCCATCTTTCTTATAATCACAACACCATTTCTCACCTATCAGAATGGATAAAATACAAAAATTTGACAATATAACCTATAGATGAAGCTGTTGGGAAATGCATTCTAATACATTGCAGTTGGAATGCAAAATATCATAACCCATAAGGAGAGGAATTGGCAATATCTAACAAAATTTCATATATTTACCCTTTGACCTAGCAATCCCACTTCTAGGCAGCTATTCCAAAATACACTGGTAAAATACACAAAAGATGGTTTATTACACTGCTCTTTGCAATAGCAAAAAGCTTGAAACAAAGCAAAGGTCCATCAAATTGGGAATTAGTCATGTACGTCAACACAACAGAGTACTGTGCAGCTCTAAAAAGCAATGAGGAATATCTTTCTATATTACTATGGTGTAATCTCCAAGAAAGGTGAAAAATATCAAGGTGGAAAACTGCATGTGCAGTATGCTTTTTATTTAAGGAAATGAATATGTATATAATATATATTGTAAAATTTATATTATAATATAGCAATGAACAATTTATATTATAAAATTTACATTGTAACATCATAGTAATATAAAGTGCATATAAAATGAACATTTATACCATAAAAACAACAATAAAGTTAAGTATATAAAGGTGTTCCTAGAAGGAAAGAGAATAGAAAGAACAGGGATTAAAAACTGAACATTTCTGAATATGCCTTGTTTTGTAAATTTCAAATTTGACTTTGAACCCACCTAAATATTTTAAATAATTTTAAAGCAAAATCAGTTTCAAAAAAGCATTTCCTAAGTCCTAAAGTCCTGAAAGTAAAATCCATGTATCAAATTATAGCACATTCTTCCCCTCCTGGGAAGAATGAAGTGGGGGAAAATCGGAGGGGGAGCCGAACCATGAGAGACTATGGACTCTGAGAAGCAAACTGAGGGTTCTAGAGGGGAGGGCGGTCGAGGAATGGGTTAGCCTGGTGATGGGTATTAAAGAGGGCACGTACAGCATGGAGCACTGGGTGTTATACGCAAACAATGAATCATGGAACACTACACCAAAAACTAATGATGTAATGTATGGTGATTAACATAATAAAAAATCATTTTAATTTTGATCAAAAGCATTTACTCAATGGTTATGGGCAAATAAAAAATATACATAAATATTTGTCTTAAAAATAATTATAGCACAGCTGCACAAGGAAGAACTACTCCAAGTAACTTGTAATTTTACCAAACGTTCCTAGTGGAATTTACTCTAAAGGCAACATAAACAGCAAAAAAATATAATTTGTTTTCAGTTAGTGACTGTCAATATCATTACACTGCAACAGCTACGTATATATTGTGAAATAAAGCAAATGGGTAACTATATTGGTGTTTTGGAGGAACTAAGATTTGAACATAGAGGAAACAAAATGCAATTATAAGATCAATAAGGTTAAGTAATATCTCCACAGTCTTGACTATGAATTGTGATTATACTTATGATTATATATGTACAGAAATATATGTATTTCTGCCTACTGAAAGGTCTTGAAATAGCGACCAATACAGTGACAGTGTGCATGCTTAACCCCTGGTCTTCAATTGCAAGACATAGAGAAATAGCTAGTTCCAGGTATCAGTCAAGAGATATATACATTATGAACCTAGATCATTTTACATACTGAAAGGGAAGTTACTATCAAAGTCTATCAGGGTTAGCTGTAATGGACTCAAGCGCTAATACAAAAAAAGGCTACTACTGGCCAAAGACTGGACAATTTGAGTATCAATAAGGATAATGATCTACATGAATTAAAACATATGACATATGTTTAAATCCATCACTTTTTGAAGATTCTAATAGAAAGCAAAACAATTAAGAAAATCTTATTGGTCTCCTTCAGAGGATATTAAAGAACTGACTCATTTTTCACAACTGGTAAATAAAGGAAAAGATCAAGCAGGTATACCACTTTTCCCAACCAACTATAATTCAGTATCACTAACTAGTTGGTGAGGGTACTATATGTTTATACAGTCATTCCAGTTAATAAATAAAGAAAAAATGATAAAATAAAAATATCACAATCACATCCTAATACGAATCCGAGCAATGATCATCAATTGCTATAACATCAAAAAAGTTAACTAGACACTATGTGCCTCCTCATGGAGGTACCAAAACTACCTATAAAGTATTCTTGCCAAAATAAAAAACAAACCTCTCCCCCTCCTTCCCCCACCCCAAGCCTAATGTGGACAAACTTCTTGCCCCCTGTTGTCATCTGTGTTTTCTCCCATCATCTGTGGAAATCAACAACCCTGAATCACTAACCTGAGGGGCAGGGTGGATCCTTTCCCTTTTGTGATGAATTTTCATTCTTTCCTTTGATTTTTTTTTCCCTAAACATCATTTCTCTCCCCTGTTCCCTTCCTTCTGTTGGCAGGAGTACCAGCCAAGCAAACTTTACTTTCAAAGCCCTGGAGAAGAGGGATTAGAAATTAATGACAAGGGCGCCTGGGTGGCTCAGTTGGTTAAGCGACTGCCTTCGGCTCAGGTCATGATCCTGGAGTCCCTGGATCGAGTCCCGCGTCGGGCTCCCTGCTCAGCAGGGAGTCTGCTTCTCCCTCTGACCCTCCCCCCATCGCATGTGCTTTCTCTCTCATTCTCTCTGTCTCTCAAATAAATAAATAAAATCTTTAAAAAAAATAAATAAATAAAAATAAAAAATAAATAAAAAATAAAACAGACCTACCTTTAAAAAAAAAAAAAGAAATTAATGACAATGGGAACTAGACACACCCGGCTTTGTTTATGGAATGTGAGGAATAGGAGCTGGAGCCAAGGCAAGGTCAGCAATGCAGCTTGAGGACTCTGGTGGGAGATTATCTGATGTTTAAAACAAATACAGTTTCTAGTAGCACACATTCAGTCTCAGGTCCAATGCCCACATTACCCATACTTCTGAGCACCTATCTCCATACACCCTTTGTGACATTCAGGAAGACAAGGAACAATGCCAGGAAGATTCTTTACACACTAATTGCTAACAATGACTATAATATCCTGAAGGGTAAGAATTATGTCCTTTTGGATTTTGTGGCACACGTACCACATCACCTTGTACATTGCTGTATACGATAAACATTCAGCAACTAGTTAGTGGACATAAGACAATGTAACAGAATAAATTGATAGTTATAAATGATTTTTAAAAAGTGTGTCATCATAGGCTACTGAAGCTCTCCACATTCACTGAAGATATATTTGTTAAGTGGCAACATTAAAATTTTGTTTAAAAATCTAGAGACTAAAGAAAAAGCCTGAGAATTAATGAGGTAAGCACACCATTTACGAAGTTAGAAAAAGAACCTCAAAATAAATCCAAAGATAGTTGACTCGAGAGGGGATCATGAAGATGAAAACAAAATCCCCAAAACAGAGACACTAAGGTACATTAGAATAGCAGCAAACCTGGCATATTTGAGCTCCAGAATAGATCTTTTCTTTTAACAACACCTCCTCTCTATGCTAAAAATAATTGTAATTATCATGAAATGAAATAACTATTAATGGCCATAAAAGACACACAGAAAATGAATATTTTATTTTATTGAACTTATATACAATCATGCCAGTAGAAATATTTTTTTAAAAAAATGAAGGATAGAAAAAGGAGAAAAATAAGGGAATAATGTTTCTAAATTATATTACTATATTTTATCTTGAAAAAGAAAAGAAAAACTTGTATCTCTATAATCTGTTACAGTAATGAACAGCATTATAATTAATAGCAAAGGGCAATTAAATAAAAAGAATATCAATTAATAAAGAATAAATTTCTATTTTAGAGGTATTTTTCAAATGCCACACAATATTTCATGTTTGAATTAAAACTTTTCACCGAACAAAAGAAGTATTATACCTAGTAGGTCCCACTCTACTTCATTGTTTAAATTTTTACATGATATAAAAACTCCAAGAGTAACCTAGAAGGACAGAAATGAAGTAACTAGATTTTATTTCTTCTTATCATTATTTATTTATAATCTACTGCATAAGCATAAGAACATGTACAATCAGCAACTGGAGACAAAAAGTGTCTAAAAGAAGATCTAACAAATCCAAACCATTATGCATTTACTCTCTAAATGAATACAAATAACTGAGTCTGAGTAAGTCACAGGCAGACTCTATAACTAGGAGTTCTTGCATTAGCTTCCAGAATGACGTTTAATAATGCAAATAAGAAGGACACAGTACTTTGAAATTTACATATATGTTTTCAAAACTCGTAGCAACCACATCAATTATTTAGCTCTTAGGCCAATAAAAGAGTTTTTAAGGGGGGGCGGAGTATTTTAATCACTGATATTGTTTAGAATTACCAGTTCATAATGATAATAAAAAGCTTGTCAACTTTTAGTCAGTTTTACCATTGTTTTTAAATTTTCTACAGACAACACACCTCCTAATTGCCTGTGTCCAGGAAAGACAACTCTCACCATCCTCCCCGTCATGTGCCATTGCTGCAAAGATAATACTTGAAAAGCCTAGCAAATTGGACAAATGTAAAAATTCTGCAGAGGAGGCACAAATAAATAATAGCAGGAATAAAAAAGAAGATATAACTTTAAGTAGCATAGCCACTAAAAAGGTAAGAAGAATACTCTGAACAACAGTATGACAATAAATTAGAAAGTTTTAGATGAAATGAAAATATTCCAGGAAAATGTAATTTATAAAAAGCAACTAAGAAAGAACATTTTAATAGTCAGTTAAGCTGAATGTTTATTTTAATTCACAGAAAAACACTAATCACCCAGGGTTCATGGTAATTTATGCCAAACATTCAAGGATGGGCATCCCAATCTTAAGCTTTTTCAGAAAATACAAGAAGAGGACAAACCTTCCACTCATTCCATGAGGTCAGCATACGCTTGATACCAAAACTAGACAAGGACATGAAGAGGAAAGAAAAGGCTACTGTAATTTGTGAACACAAAAAATTCTAAACAAAATATTAACAAACTGAATATAGCAGTATACAAAAAAAATCATGAATAAGCAGGATTCATCTCAACAATATAAGAGTTATTTGACATTTATTAATGATGAATCATGGAACACTACATCAAAAACTAATGATGTACTGTATGGAGACTAACATAACAAAATTAAATTTAAAAAAATTCATATTACCAAAAAAAAAATTCATATTACCATTCTTATATATGCAAAGAAAGTTTTTCAAAGTTCAACATGCATTCACGATTTTAAAAAATACATTTAAACTAGGAATACAAGATAATTTCCTTAAAAGCTACCTATGAAAATTGTAGAGAACTTTTTTTTAAGATTTTATTTATTCATTTGAAGGAGAGAGAGAGCACAAGCAGGTGGAGCAGCAGGAGGAGAGGGAGAAGCAGGCTCCCCGCTGAGCAAGGAGTCTGATACGGGGCTCGATCCCAGGACCCTGGGGACCATGACCTGAGCTGAAGGCAGATGCTCAACCGAGCCACCCAGGCATCCCAGAGCAAACATCATTTTTAACGGGTGAACTTTGGAAGCATACCCTAAGAAATTAGCTACAATTTTTCTGGTTCTACATGTAATGAATTTGGAAGTCACCACTCTGTTCCAACAACAAGTAAAAAGCTGAACATACTGAAAAATAATGAATTCTTCTTGGATCTGTAAAGGACAGGACACAAGGCAAAACTCTGTGTGCAACAGTGGAGAGATGGGTGAATACAGGGCATCACGGCTTCCTTGACCCACAAGAGAAACTGCCCTGAGAACCAGTACTAGAGGGAGAAAACCCCCACACTGCAACTGACAAATTGTAGCAGCTCAGGGAAGACAACACTGAAAGTAAAAAACACTAGGGAGACCCAGTCACTGGGGGCCCTCACCATACCGTAGATTTACCTCCAGGACCTCAGCCAGATTCCCAAGTAAATATCAGAGAAAAATCTCCTCGGGCCCAGGCAGGAGGAGAGGAAAAGGAATCATTTTGAAACACTCCAGAACATTCTGTTCTTAGCAAGGACACCCCTCAAGGAGAAATTTTTTTACTGGAGCATAACCTACTTGGGTATTATCAGAGCCTAACTGACCTGGGGAAAGAAAATACCCGACTACAGTCCACTCAGCAATCCTGTCCCAAATAAGAGACGAGAAAAATGGGCCAAAGACTTTAACAGACATCTCACCAAAAAAGATACAGAGGTAGCAAAAGAGCATATGAAAAGATGCTTCACATCGTATATCATCAGGGAAATGCAAATTAAAACAACCACGAGATACCACTACATACCTATTAGAATGGCCAAAATCCAGAACAAAATCCAGAATGCTGTCAAGGACGCAGAATAAGAAAACCTCTCATTTATTGCTGGTGGGTGGAAATGCAAAATACAACACACACTTTGGAGGACAGTTTGGCAGTTTCTTTTTTTTCCTAAGGTTTTATTTATTTATTTATTTGAGAGAGAGAGCAAGAGCATGAGCAGGGGGAGAGGCAGATAGAGAGGGAGGCAGACTTCCCTGCTAAGCAGGGAGCCTAATGCAGAGCTGGATCCCAGGACTCTGAGAACATGACCTGAGCCAAAGGCAGACGCTTAACCGACTGAGCCACCCAGGCGCCCCCATTTGGCAGTTTCTTACAAAACAAGAAGTACTCTTACCATACCATATTGCAAGCATACTCCTTGGTATTTATCCAAAAGAGTTGAAAACTTATGTCCATATAAAAACCTGCACATCAATGTTTATAGGAACTTTATTCAAAATTGTCAAAAATTGGAAGCAACCAAGATGTCCTCAGTAGGTGGGTAAGTTAACTGTGGTACATCTAGACAATGGAATATTATTAAGTGTTCAAAAGAAATGATCTTTCAAGACATGGAAAGACATGGAGAAAAAAATGAATGTGTCTTACTAAGTGAAAGAAGCCAATGTGAAAAGGCTAATGCGGTTTGATTCAACTACACAACATTCTAGAAAATTCAAAACTATGGAGACAGTTAAAAGACCAGTAGTTGCTAGAGATTGGGTAAAGGGAGGGAGAAATAGGTAAACCCAGAGAATGTTTAGGGCAGTGAAATCACTCTGTAGGAAACTATAATGGTGAATACATGTCATTACATATTTGTCCAAACTATAAATTGTACAACATCAACAGTAAACCATAAGGTAAACTGTGATTTTTGGTTGATCATTTGTCAATGTAATTTTATCAGTTGTAACAATGTATCACACTGGTGGGGGATGTTGAAAATGGGGTAAGTTATGATTATGTAAGGGCAGAGAATATACATGTTATCTCTGTACATTCCCTTAATTTGCTCTGGATCTAAACTACTCTAAAAAATAAGGCTTTCTATTTTTTTTTCTTTAAATTTTTTATTGTTATGTTAATCACCATATATTACATCATTAGTTTTTGATGTAGTATTCCATGATTCATTCTTTCTGCAAAACTCACAGTGTTCCATGAAGAACGTGCCCTCTTTAATACCCATCAGCAGGCTAACCCATCCCCCCACACTCCTCCCCTCTAGAACCCTCAGTTTGTTTTTCAGAGTCCATCATCTCTCATGGTTTGTATCCCCCTCCAGTTTCCCCCCCTTCATTCTTCCCCTCCTGCTATATATTTTTTTTAACATATATTGCATTATTTGTTTCAGAGGTACAGATCTGTGATTCAACAGTCTTGCACAATTCACAGCACTCACCGTAGCACATACCCTCCCCAATGTCTATCACCCAGCCACCCCATCCCTCCCACCCCCCACCACTCCAGCAACCTTCAGTTTGTGTCCTGAGATTAAGAATTCCTCATATCAGTGAGGTAATATGATACATGTCTTTCTCTGATTGACTTATTTCACTCAGCATAACACCCTCTAGTTCCATCCATGTCGCTGCAAATGGCAAGATCTCATTCCTTTTGATGGCTGCATAATATTCTGTTGTGTGTGTGTGTATACCACATCTTCTTTATCTATTCATCTGTCGATGGCTATCTTGGCTCTTTCCACAGTTTGGCTATTGTGGACATTGCTGCTATAAACATTGGGGTACACATACCCCTTCGGATTCCTTTTGTATCTCTGGGGTAAATACCCAGTAGTGCAATTGGTGCATCGTAGGGTAGCTCTATTTTCAACTTTTTGAGGAACCTCCATACTGTTTTCCAGAGTGGTTACACCAGCTTGCATTCCCACCAACAGTGTAGGAGGGTTCCCCTTTCTCTGCATCCCCGCCAACATCTGTCATATCCTGACTTAATTTTAGCCATTCTGACTGGTGTGAGGTGGTATCTCATTGAGGTTTTGATTTGGATTTCCCCGATGCCGAGCGATGTTGAGCGCTTTTTCATGTGTCTGTTGGCCATTTGGATGTCTTCTTTGGAAAATTGTCTGTTCATGTCTTCTGCCCATTTCCTGATTGGATTATTTGTTCCTTGGGTGTTGAGTTTGGTAAGTTCTTTATAGATTTTGGATACTAGCTCTTTATCTGATATGTCATTTGCAAATATCTTCTCCCATTCTGTCAGTTGTCTTTTGGCTTCGTTGACTGTATCTTTTGCTGTGCAAAAGCTTTTTATCTTGATTAAGTCCGAATAGTTCAATTTTGCCCTTGCTTCCCTTGCCCTTGGTGATGTTTCTAGGAAGAAGTTGCTGCGGCTGAGGTCGAAGAGGTTGCTACCTGTGTTCTCCTTTAGGATTTTGATGGACTCCTGTCTCACATTTAGGTCTTTCAACCATTTGGAGTCTATTTTTGTGTGTGGTGTAAGGAAATGGTCCAGTTTCCTTCTTCTGCATGTGGCTGTCCAATTTTCCCAACACCATTTGTTGAAGAGACTGTCTTTTTTCCATGGGACATTCTTTCCTGCTTTGTCAAAGATGAGTTGACCATAGAGTTGAGGGTCCATTTCTGGGCTCTCTATTTTGTTCCACTGATCTATGTGCCTGTTTTTGTGCCAGTACCATACTGTCTTGATGATGACAGCTTTGTAATAGAGCTGGAAGTCTGGAATTGTGATGCCGCCAGCTTTGCTTTTCTTTTTCAACATTCCTCTGGCTATTCGGGATCTTTTCTGGTTCCATACAAATTTTAGGATTATTTGTTCCATTTCTTTGAAAAAAGTGGATGGTATTTTGATGGGGATTGCATTGAATGTGTAGATTCCTCTAGGTAGCATTGACATCTTCACAATATTTGTTCTTCCAATCCATGAGCATGGAACATTTTTCCATTTCTTTGTGTCTTCCCCAGTTTCTTTCATGAGTATTTTATAGTTTTCTCAGTAAAGATCCTTTGCCTCTTTGGTTAGATTTATTCCTAGGTATCTTATGGTTTTGGATGCAATTGTATATGGGATCGACTCCTTGATTTGTCTCTCTTCTGTCTTGTTGTTGGTGTATAGGAATGCCACTGATTTCTGTGCATTGATTTTATATTCTGCCACTTTACTGAATTCCTGTATGAGTTCTAGCGGTTTTGGGGTGGAGTCTTTTGGGTTTTCCACATAAAGTATCATATCATCCGCAAAAAGAAGAGTTTGACGACTTCTTTGCCGATTTGGATGCCTTTGATTTCTTTTTGTTGTCTGATTGCTGTGGCTAGTACTTCTAATACTATGTTGAATAGCAGTGGTGATAGTGGACATCCCTGCTGTGTTCCTGACCTTAGGGGGAAAGCTCTCAGTTTTTCCCCATTGAGAATGATATTCGCTGTAGGTTTTTCATAGATGGCTTTTATGATATTGATGTATATACCTTCTATCCCTATACTCTGAAGAGTTTTGATCAAGAAAGAATGCTGTACTTTGTCAACTGCTTTTTCTGCATCTATTGAGAGGATCATATGGTTCTTGTTCTTTCTTTTGTTAATGAATTGTATCACGTTGATTGATTTGTGGATGTTGAACCAACATTGCAGCCCAGGGACAAATCCCACTTGGTCGTGGTGAATAATCCTTTTAATGTACTGTTGGATCCTATTGGCTAGTATTTTGGTGAGAATTTTTGCATCCATGTACATCAAGGATATTGGTCAATGAAACAGAAACTAGAAGAACAGTGGAACAGATAAATGAAACTAGAAGCTGGTGCTTCGAAAGAATTAACAAGATTGATAAACCCCTGGCCAGACTTATCAAAAAGAAAAGAGAAGTGACCCAAATGAACAAAATCATGAATGAAAGAGGAGAGATCACAACCAACACCAAAGAAATAAAATTATAAGAACATACTATGAGCAACTCTCTGCCAGCGAATTAGATAACCTGGAAGAAATGGATGCATTCCTAGAGATGTATCAACTACCAAAACTGAACCAGGAAGAAATAGAAAACCTGAACAGACCTATAACCACTAGGAAATTGAAGCAGTCATCAAAAATCTCCCAACAAACAAAAGCCCAGGGCCAGATGGCTTCCCAGGGGAATTCTACCAAGCATTTAAAGAAGAACTAATACCTATTCTTCTGAAACTGTTCCAAAAAATAAAACGGAAGGAAAACTTTCAAACTCGTTTTATGAGGCCACCATTACCTTGATCCCCAAACCAAAGACCCCATCAAAAAGGAGAATTAAGGCTTTCAAATTTTTAATTAAAAAAATATATTTTTTTTAAATTTAGATACAAGTCAAAAACACATCTATCACCATACTAATAGATCTTGGGTATAGTAATCAGATAAGAAAATGAAACTAAATGCCTAAGAATTAGAAAAATGAAATAACACAGCCATTATTGGAGATACTTTTTTACATTGAAAATCCAAAATAAATTGTGAACAAATTATTAAAAATAAGTTTAGTACAGTGTCAGGTTGCAAGATAAATTTGAAAGAAATTTGTTTTACATCAGAAACTGATCATAATTTTTAAAAGATATCATTTATAATAGAAACAAAATGTATACATTAATGAGGAAGTAGACAAAGATATTTGCATCATTTGTGAAAATATATTTATTGAAAAATCTTAATGAAGACCTAATAAACAGAGATATACTGTGTTTACAAATTTAAAAACTTGTTTTCATAAAGATGTCAATTCCTCCAAATATAACTATAGATTCTATATAATTCAAATAAAAATCCCAATAGGACTTTTTTTTAAAGAATTTGACATCTAAATTTAATTGGAAGAGGAAAGGGTCAAGTATAGTCAAAACATTCATAAATAAGATTAATGTGGAGAACATTTTATCCAAAATGTCAAGAATTACTATAAATTTCAAGTATTTAGAACAGTACGATACTGTATAGTGAATAGAATATCACTATGAATAGTGATAGACAAAGAGATCAGTCGAACGAAATGAAAGTCAATATATAGATTCATGACTATATATGGAAATTTAATAAGTGACAGTTGTATTATTATAGAGCATTGTGAATATGAAGGACTAGTCCCGAGAAGATATTCAAAAACTTGTTTATTCATACGGGGGGAAAATGGAATCCTGCTTCATACCTCAACTATACACAAAAAACCACATCCAAGTGTAACAAAGATTTCAATATGAAAACTAAAACCTTAAAAATTTAAAATAAAAATACAAGAATAGTTTTATGATCTCAGAATAGGAAGAAAAAGGAAAATTTTTAAATTCCTAATCATGAAGGATAATACATATATATATATATAATTACATTGGTAGTTTAAATTTTTGTCAATCGAGAGCCATTCTTAACACATTAAAAGATTAACCATAAAATGGGACAAAATAATTACAGCATGTATAATTGGAAAAACAGTATCTAAAATATATAACTGACTCCTCTAAAGCAGAAACCAAAAAAAGGAAAAATATATGAGCAGGAATTTCAAAGAATTTTAAACATGTATGGGCAATAACCCAAGCAAAATAAAGTGCAACATTGTTATTAATCAGTGCTATGTCAAATAAGCCCACAATGAGATACTCTTTAACACTCCTTGTTTTTCAAAAATCATGAATTCTGGTAGTTCCCAATGTTGAAGATGACACTGATCAATAAAATACACTTTCTATATGTACTTTTATATACTGTTAATAATAGTATAAAATGATAAACTACTTTGGCTGCATTTTCATATTACTTGGAAAAGTTGAACATGTGCACATGCTATGACATAGCAATTCCATGCCTAGATATAATCCCTAAGGACACCTTGGAGTATGTGCACCAGGAGCCAGGTATAAGAATGCCCACAGCAACATTGTGTGAAATTGTAAAATACTGAAAACAACAACCCAAATGTCCAATAATAGGAGAATGGATAAATAAATGGGTAAGTGACATTATATGCACCAGGGAAAATAAACAAATTAGACAACTACATGGATGAAACTTGAGAACATAGTTTGAATAAATACATTCAGTTCTAAGTAACTATTATATAGTGTACTATTTTAATAAAGATCAAAAAAGTAAGGCTAAATAATATTTATGGATGGGTATATATAAAATAAAACTAGTTTTTATAAATCAAGGAAATAGTGCTTACATGTGAGGAAAGAGGCACAGAGATGGGATAGGCTAGGAGAACAAAGGCCAAAGTCCCAAATAGTACATTGAATGATGGATTTACTGTTTGTTTTATCATCATGGTTTATAATTTACATATAGGGACATATAGGGCAATGCAACATTAAATGGATCAAATCAAATGGTAAAAGACAACTAAGATTTTTTTTTTTTTAGAAAGATAATTAAGAAGAAGAAGGAATAAGGATGGAAGGAAAACAATGTAATTAACCACTATACTTCTGAACACTTGTTCCATTGATGGGCATCAGGGGGCAAAAATGGGTGCAACAGTAATCCTTTCTTGGTCATAAATGAAACCCACGGGAAGGTATGTTTCAGAGCATTGTGATGTGTGATCTTTAGTGTATCATGCTTTTGCCCTACTTGACAATAGAAATTGTAGGGAACAATTGTTTGTAGAGGGCAAAAAAACACTGTTTACTAGAAAATACCAGGAATACAAATTTGGAACAGGAAAAAAGTAAAATTTAAACCTTACTAAGGCTCTAGATTTAGCCACAACTTACAAAAAATACAAAAGACAGAACAACATTCTAACTTCATAAGAAAACAATTCTACGAGACAAATGACTCAGCTTTGCTAACAAATAAAGAGCATGGTGAACAAAAAAGAGGAGTGAGGGCATGGTGAGCAAAAAAGAGGACTAACAAAGTTTAAAATAACATTTAATTACAATAAATGGACTAATTGGACTTATTTGGATCTTGATTCAAAGTCTTACAAAACTTTTTTAAACAGGAAGAATTTAAATATTATTTTTTTAAATTTTATTTTATGTTATGTTAATCACCGTACATCATTAGTTTCTGATGCAGTGTTCCATGATTCATTGTTTGCGTATAACACCCAGTGCTCCATTCAATACGTGCCCTCTTTAATACCCATCACCAGGCTAACCCATTCCCCCAAGCTCCTCCCCTCTAGAACCCTCAGTTTGTTTCTCAGAGTCCATAGTCTCTCATGGTTCATCTCCCCCTCTGATTTCCCCCCTTCATTTTTCCCTTCCTACTATCTTTTTTTTTTTTAACATATAATGTATTATTTGTTTCAGAGGTACAGGTCTGTGATTCAACAGTCTTACACAATTCACAGCACTCACCATAGCACATACCCTCCCCAATGTCTCTCACCCAGCCACCCCATCTCTCCCACCCCGTACCACTCCAGCAACCCTCAGTTTGTTTCCTGAGATTAAGAATTCCTCATATCAGTGAGGTCACATGATACTTGTCTTTCTCTGATTGACTTATGTCACTTAGCATAATACCCTCTAGTTCCATCCACGTCGTTGCAAATGGCAAGATTTTGGGTTTTTTGATGGCTGCATAATATTCCATTGTATATCTATACCACATCTTCTTAATCCATTCATCTGTTGATGGACATCTTGGCTCTTTCCATAGTTTGGCTACTGTGGACATTACTGCTATAAACATTGGGGTGCACGCACCCCTTCGGATCACTACATTTATATCTGTGGGGAAAAGACCCAGTAGTGCAATTGCTGGGTTGTACAGTAGCTCTATTTTCAACTTTTTGAGGGACCTCCATACTGTTTTCCAGAATGGCTGTACCAGCTTGCATTCCCACCAGCAGTGTAGGAGAAAGAGTCCCCTTTCTTTGCATCCTGTATTAAAGAATCGCTATTACTTTTATTGTGATAATGATACTGTGATTTTTTAATGAGATCTTAGTTTTTAAGACAAATGCAAACATATTTACACATGATATAATAAAATGTTGTGAATTTGCTTAAAGATACTTGTGGAAGAAGAAGTGGGAATACAGAAGCCACAAATTGGCCATGTAATATAGCTGAGTCTAGGAATGGATACCAGAAGGCTTTTTATATTGTTCACTTTACATGTGGATATGGTTGAAATTTTCCACTGTAACATGTTAAAATAAATAAAAATATTTTTTAATCTACTGTGTATCGCATTTATTTCTCACAACAACCTGTGAAGAAAAGGGTGTTATTTACTATCATTTTTTAAGGAAAAAACAGACCCCGGGAACTTAAGGAATATATGTTAAGTTTATAATGAGGCAGAACTGGGATCACAATCTAGAGGCTACAAACTTTCGACTGATGTTTTTCTACCACCACTGAATCCATAGAATTTTATGATCCCACTAGGTGATGTTCTAGGTCATTTATAAATGAGATGAACACTCGTGGAATAACTCTCTAAGCAACATATTCTTAGATAAATTGAGTGTACTGTAACCTTGTAAACAAGTTCTAAAAATGAACCAGCCCTTGGAGCTTGTTTCATCACCTTTCCCTCAGGAGAAACACTTGTCAAAAACTGAATGAACTTCATTGTTGCTTAATTAATAACTTCTCTGAATAAATGAATAAAAGTTACTATTTCTAAAAATAGTGTGCCATTTAAATTGATGTAGCAGTTTTGGCACCATTTTCAAGTGCCAAGGGAACAGAGGAAAAGGTAAACATTGGATTCTATGTGATTTCAACCACAGTTATTAAAAGGTTTACAACCTATGGGAGAAGAGAGGAGGGGAAAAGAGATCAGAATATGGTACAGTATTTGATGGGCATGGCGGAGCAGGGAGATGAAAATTAAATGCTTAGTTTTAAATGGCTCACTGTGGCTTGTTTTGAAAATATCCAGTTTGGTATGAAAATTCATTTCTCTTTATGTCTTTTTGGCAGAAATAAATACCTCTATGTTTATAATAGTATGGCTATGAAAGACTCTGAAAATTTTATGTTAATAAAGTTACTAAAAGCCAGATAGCAACAGAAATGTTAATGAAAGCTAGACACAAGATAACAAATTTACAATAAAATAAAACTGCTAATAGAACTTTTGAGATTTTTGTCCTATTCTCTTAATGTATTAGTAACTTCCTAAAAGCTCTATTTCATTTTGGTTCTTCTTGGTCTTTCCACAAAGTTTGTAAATATTCTATTTTGTGGTTAAAACTAATAACTCTCCTTGTCATCAACCCAAGCCTGGTTCCCTAAAGCATTTTTAAATTCAAAGGTAATTCAGTTTCAGAGCAAAGTCGTGCAAAGAATTCTAATTTGCAGTGGAAAATCTGCACCATGCCTGATGATATCTCCCTGGAGACAAAACATCAGGTAGTTTTGTCAATCAAATCAAAGTCATCATGTTCCCTTCTAATTTATTATAGTTATTTATATGTTTACTTACGTCTTCAAGGGAGATTTGATTATGAATTATTTACTGTTGTTATTCTCTTATAATGCACCAATCACCATATCGAGACCAATTTAGGAATGATGTCTGTAAATTTCCAGATAAAGAATACGAAGCAATTTATGTGATAAACTAATGATACCATGAAAGAAGGGAAATTGTTCTACATGAAATTCCTTCTTCGTCTCCCTCAAAAGCTTAGCAATATTTCCAATTCCAGTTCTTCAATCTCCCCCACAAAACCTTATTTAATGATTCTTGTTGCTACTGATAGTTTCCTTCTTTGATAATTAAAAATTATCCCATTCATGTAACTTTTGGCTATATATTTCTTATTTAAATTTCAAATAGGACTGCAAAGTCTAGAGGAAAAGGAGGATTAATCTATTTTTCTCTAATAACTTGCATATATTTTATTAAAATACTTTGTAAAATTATTGGTGCCAACAATAGTTACTGGCGAGTATACTGATTGAATGGTCCTATGATAGACTGCAATATTGATCCAAATTCTTAAACATTCCATCTATTTACATCCTTTGCTATATAAGTTTAAAGGGCTCTTTCATGGTAAGGGAGGGGGCATAATTTGCTTTCTCTAGAGCTAGCTGTGTGACATGCCTTGGCTAAAATAATGTTAGCAGAGGTGTCATCAGCAGAGGCTTAAAATGGGCTTTCCTAATGAGGTCTGTTCTTTTATACCTCAATAAATTCTATAAAAAGGGCATTCCCAGACTAGCCCAGGAGAGAGACCAGAAACACATGCAGCAGAACAATATTTGAGACCATTTTGGATCAACCAACTGCCAGCCATCACTAGATGTGTAATCAAATCCAGCCAAGATGAATATAGCAACACATGTGACCAACCTGGATGCATGAGCAACAAATACTGTTTTATGCCACTGAATTTTTGTAGTTAATTTTTATACAATAAAATCATGGTGATAAATACTGATGCAAACCCAAAAAAATATTTTAAGAGAATTTGCAAAATAGTACAATTAGAGAAAGGTTTGTTGTAAAGTTCACTAGTGATTTGCTTCAATTAAAATGGGAAAAATATAGGATTTTTGAGGGAAGTATTCATGCACTCATTAAAAAACTTTCATCAAGCAAATACACTGTGACACAAACTACAATTGGCACTAGAGAAATAATAATAATGAGACATAGTTCCTACTCCTAAGCAAACCATTAAACCAACAATTTGATTACAGTATGATGTTTTCATTGGTATACATACCAATGAAAACATCATATTGTAATGTATGTACTATATGTGGCGGAATATTACTCAGCCATCAAAAGAATGACATCTTGCCATTTGCAACAAGGTGGATGGAGCTAGAATGTATTATGCTAAGCAAAATAATAAGTCAGAGAAAGACAGATACCATATGATTTCACTCATATGTGGAATTTAAGAAACAAACCAGATGAACATAGGGGAAGGGGTGGAAAGAGAGGGAAGCAAACCATAAGAGACTCTTAACTATAGAGAACAAACAAACTGAGGATTGCTGGAAAGCTGGTAGGTGGGAGATGAGCTACATGGGTGATGTGTACAAAGGAGGGCACTTGTGATGAGCACTGGCTGTTATATTTAAGTGATGAATCACTAAATTGTACTCCTGAAATTAATACTACACTATATGTTAACTAACTAGAAATTAAATAAAAACTTGAAACAAAAAACAAATAAAATAAAATATAGGTGGTGAGATCTATTTAGGTTTGGAGTCTGGTTGAATATACTGGATGAAAGAATAAGGGAGAGATTGGGGATATTGATATCACCAAGAGAGCAAATAGAGGGTTCAAGTGATATAAGTAGAATAAGGAAGGAAATAAAACTGAGAGTGGTGTATTTTTCTTACATATATAGGCAATATATTAAATACAAGAAAAGTTCTAAATTATTCTATTTGGTTTAGAAATAAAATGAAAAGGACATAAAATTTCAATTTAAAGATTACACTTGAGATCAATAAAGGGGACAATCCAAGAAGAATATATAAATACATAAAACAATTAATAACAAACATGAGGGATAATACAATTGATAATAACACAATAATAGTAAGGGACTTTAACACCCCACTTCCATCAATGGACAGATCATCCAGACAGAAAATAAACAAGGAAACAATGCCTTTGAATGACACACTAAACCAGATGGACTTAACATTTATAACATTCTGTACTAAGACAGCAGAACACACATTCTTTTAAAGTGTACCTGGAACGGGGCACCTGGGTGGCTCAGATGGTTAAGTGTCTGCCTTCGGCTCAGGTCATGATCCCAGGGTCCTGGGATTGAGTCCCGCATCGGGCTCCCTGCTGGGCGGGGAGCCTTCTTCTCCCTCTGCCTCTTCCTCTCTCTCTCTCTCTCTCTCTCTGACTTTCATGAATAAACAAATAAAACATTAACAAAAAAGAAATTAAAAAAATAAATAAAATAAAATAAAGTTTACCTGGAACAATCTCCAGAATAAATCACATATCAGGTCATAAATCAGCCCTCAAGAAATACAAGACTGAAGTTATACCATGCACCTTTTCTTAACCACAACACTATGAAACTTGAAGTCAAACACGAGAAAAAATCTGGAAAGACCACAGATACATGGAGATTAAACAACATGCACTAAACAATGAACAGGTCAACAGGATATCAAAAAAGAAATAAAACACATGGAAACAAATGAAAATGAAAATTTAATGGTCCGTGTCACTCCCCCTGCTTGTACTCTCTCTCTGTCTGTCAAATAAATAAATAAAATCTTAAAAAAAAAAAAGGAAAGAAAATTCAATGTTCCAAAACCTTTGGATGCAGCAAAAGCAGTCTGAAGATGGAAATATATAGCAATATAGACCTACCTCAAGAAGCAAGAAAACTCTCAAACTAACAACCTAACCTTATACCTAAAGGAGCTAGAAAAACAACAACAACAACAAATTAAGCCTAAAGCCAGCAGGAGGAGAGAAATAAAAAAAGATTAGAGCAGAAAACAAACAAACAAACAACAAAAAAAAAACAATAGAACAAACTGATGAAACCAGGAACTGGTTTTTTGAAAAAATTAATAAAATTGATAGGCCCCTAGCCAGACTTATCAAAGAGAAAAGAGAGAGGACCCAAGTAAATAAAATAACAAATGAGAGAGGAGAAATAACAACCAACACCACAAAAATATAACACAAAATTATAAAAAACTATATGCCAAACAATTGGACAACCTGGAAGAAATGAATAAATTCCTAGAAACATAAAAATTACCAAAAGTAAAACAGGAAGAAACAGAAAACTTGAACAGACTGAAAACCAGCAAAGAAATTGAATCAGTGACTAAAAATCTCCCAACTGGGGCACCTGGGTGGCTCAGTTGGTTAAGCATCTGCCTTCAGCTCAGGTCATGATCTCAGGGTCCTGGGATCAAGTCCCGTGTTGGGCTCCCTGCTTGGTAGGAAGCCTGCTTCTCCCTCTCCTTCTGCCTGCAGCTCCCCCTTCTTGTGCTTTCTCTCTCCCTCTCTCTCTCTCTCTGTCAATTAAATAAATAAAATCTTTTTTAAAACATCTGCCAACAAACAAGAGGCCAGGGCCAGACGGCTTCACAGGCTAATTCTACCAAATATTTAAAGAAGAGTTAATACCTATAATTCTCAAACTATTCCAAAAAAATAGAAGAGCAAGGAAACCTTCCATGAGTCCAGCATTTTACCCTGATACCAAACCTAGATGAATATACCACTAAAAAAGAGAACTACAAGCCAATATCCCTGATGAACATAGATGGGAAAATTCTCAATAAAATACTAGAAAGCCAAATTCAACAATACATTTAAAAAAAAAAATCACCACAATCAAGTGGGATTTATTCCTGGTTTGCAAGGGTGGTTCAATATTTGCAAAGCAATCAACATGATATATCAGATCAATAAAAGAAAGGATAAGAACCATATGATCATTTCAATATATGCAGAAAAAGCATTTGAAAAAGTACAACATCCATTCATGATAAAAACCCTCAAAAAGGTAGTTTTAGAGGGAACATACCTCAAAACAATAAAGGCCATATATGAAAAAATCTACAGCTCATATCATCCTCAATGAGGAAAAACAGAACTTTTCCTCTATGGTCAGAAACAAAACAGGGATGTCCACTCTCACCACTGTTATTTAACATAGTACTGGAAGTCCTAGTCACCACATCCAAACAACAAAAAGAAATAAAAGGCATCTAAATTGGCAAGGAAGAAGTAAAATTTTCACTGTTTCAGATGACATGATACTAGATACAGAAAACCTGAAAGACTCCACAAAAAATCTGCTAGAACACACAAATTCAGTAAAGTCACAAGATACAAAATCAATGTATAGAAATCTGTTGCATTTCTATACACCAATAATGAAGCAGCAGAAAGAGAGATTAAGGAATCAGTCCAATCTGCACTTTCACCAAAATCCATAAGATACCTAGGAATAAACCTAACCAAAGAGGCAAAAGACCTGTCATCTGAAAACTATAAAACAAAGATGAAAGAAATTGAAGATGACACAAAGAAATGGAAAGGCATTCTACGTTCATGGATTGGAATAACAAATCTTGTTAAAATGTCTCTACTATACCCACAGCAATCTACACACTTAATGCAATCCCTATCAAAATACCAATAGCATTCTTCACAGAACAAGAACAAACAATCCTAAAATTTTATGGAACCACAAAAAAACCCAAATAGCCAAAGCAACCTTAAAAAAGAAAAGCAAAACTAGAGACATCAAAATTCCAGACTTCAAGTTATATTACAAAGCTGGAGTAATCAAAAAAATATAGTACTAGCACAAAAATAAGACACACAGATCAACAGAACAGAATAGAAAACCCAGAAATGAACCCATAACTCTAAGGTCAATTAATCGTCAACAAAGCAGGAAAGAATATCCAACAGGAAAACAACTATCTCTTCAACAAATGGTGTTGAGAAAACTCGACCACTTTCTTATACCATACACAAAAACAAATTCAAAAGGAATGAAAGATCTAAATGTGAGAACTGAAACCATAAAAATCCTAGAGGAGAACACAAGCAGTAATTTATTTGACATCAGCCACAGCAACTTCTTCCTAGATCTGTCTCCTCAGGCAAGGAAAACAAAATCAAAGATAAACTACTGGCACTATATCAAAACAACAAGCTTCTGCACAGTGAAGGAAACAATAAAACTAAAAGGCAGTGTATGGAATGGGAAAAGATATTTGTAAATGACATATCTGATAAAGGGTTAATATCCAAAATATATAAATAACTTATAAAACTCAACACCCATAAAACAAATAATCCAATTTAAAAAATGGATGGAAGTCAGGAAGAGACATTTTTCCAAAGACAACATCCAGATGGCCAACAGAGACATGAAAAGATGCTCAATATCACTGATCATCAGGGAAATGCAAATCAAAACTACAATGAGATATCACCTCACACCTGTCAGAATAACTAAAATCAACAACACAATAAAACAACAAGTGTTGGGGAAGATGGGGAGAAAAGGGAACCAACCCTCTTGCACTGTTGGTGGGAATGCAAACTGGTGCAGCCACTCTGGAAAACAGTATGGAGGCTCTTCAAAAAGTTAACAATAGAATGACCTTGTGATCTAGCAATCACACTACTAGTTATCTACCCAAAGAATACAAAAATATAAATTCAAAAGGATACATGCACCCTGATGTTTAGAGCAGCATTATCTACAATAGCCAAATTACGGAAACAGCCTAAGTGTCCATCAATTGATGAAAAGATAAAGAAGTGAGATGTATATATAAACATGTATATACATATACACACAATGGAATACTATTCAGCCATAAAAAAGAATGAAATCTTGCCATTTTCAATGATATGGAGGGAGATAGAGAGTATTATGCCAAGTGAAACAAATCAGAGAAAGACAAATACCATATGATTTTCACTCATATGTGGAATTTAAGAGACAAAGCAAATGAGCAGACAAGGGAAAAAGAGAGAGAGACAGACCAAGAAACAGATTCTTGACTATAGGGAACAACTGATGGTTACCAGAGGGGAGGTAGGTGGGGGGATGGCTTAAATAGGTGATGGGGATTAAGGAGTACACTTGTAATGAGAACTGCGTGATGTATGGAAGTGTTGAATCACTCTATTGTATAACTAAAACCAATATAACACTGTATGTTAAATAACTGGAATTTAAGTGAAAACTTAAGAAAATAAAGATTGCACTAATGATGTCAAGAATCAAGCACAGAAGGAAACGGTAAGTATGACTGCCTTTATAATGCAACCCTAGCTAAACCAAGGAGAATATGTTTCTGGTAGCTAAATTTCTTGGCAATCTTCATGAATATGGCAGATTGTATTTTCCAAAAATGGTCACAGCAATATTTGCAGTTATACATGTTCTCTAGAACCTTGCCACTCCCCATCAAAGAGGCAATATAGTGCCTCTTACAGATGAGTCAGGGTAGGATTAGAAAAATGGCCTCAGTGAATAAAATTGGGCAGAAGTGACTTTGAGTGATTTTTAGGGCTCATTTAATCTCACTTAATATCTATACCAATCTCATTTAATATCAATAACAACCTTTGGATGTAAGTTCTATATCATCTATATTCTATATGTGGAATTTTGAGGCTCACAGAGCTTGGGTAACATATTGAAGATAGCATAGGTGGTAAGTGGCACAGCTGGGATGATTCGACGTGTAGGATTCTTCCTCCAAACTGTTGGTTGTAAATCCAGGCTCTGAATCCTGATTTCCTCACTCTGAATCCTAGCTCACTCCAAGATTTCATCTCTGCCAAATACTTAGAACAATATTAATACAGTACATTTTAAATATAATCTGTATTAAAATAAAGCACTATTTTAGCCATCCTAGTGTGAGGTGGTATCGCATTGTGGTTTTGATTTGTATTTTCCTGATGCCAAGTAATGTGGACCAATTTTTCATGTGTCTGTTGGCCATTTACATGTCTTTTTTTTTTATTAAGTTCAGTTAGCCAACATATAGTACATCCTTAGTTCTTGACGTAGCAGTCAATGATTCATTAGTTGTGTATAACATTTGTATGTCTTCTTTGGAGAAATGTCTGTTCATGTCTTTTGCCCATTTCTCAACTGGATTATTTGGTTTTTTGGGTGTTGAGTTTGATAAGTTCTTTATAGATCTTGGATACTAGCTCTTTATCTGATATGTCATTTGCAAATATCTTCTCCAATTCCGTAGGTTGCCTTTTAGTTTTGTTGACTAGTTCCTCTGATGTGCAGAAGCTTTTTATCTTGATGAAGTCCTAGTAGTTCATTTTTGCTTTTGTTTCCCTTGCCTTTGGAGACATGTCTAGCAAGAAGTTGCTGTGGCTGAGGCTGAAGAGGTTGCTGCCTGTGTTCTCCTCTAGGATTTTGATGGATGGGTGGGGGGATGGGGTAACTGGGTAACAGGCATTAAGGAGGGCACATGGTGTGATGAGTACTGGGTGTTATATGCAACTGATGGATTGTTGAACGCTACATCTGAAACTAGTGATGTACTACAGGTTGGCTAATTGAATGTAAATTTAAAAAAGAGTATTCATTGGGGCGCCTGGGTGGCTCAGTAGGTTAAGCATCTGCCTTCGGCTCAGGTCATGATCCCAGAGTCCTGGGATCAAGCCCCACATCAGGCTCCCTTCTCACTCAGTGGGGAGCCAGTTTCTCTCTCTCTGCCATGCCCTCCAGCTCTGCTCTCTCTCGTTATCTCTCTCTTTCAAATAAATAAATAAAATCTTTTTAAAAAAAAAGTGTTCATTGAAAAAAAAATTTTAAAAATAAAATAAAGCACTATTTAAAACATTGGGGGTATCACCTTTAATGTTTTATTTCAGAAGTTTTTCTGATTTCATGTACAGTCACAAAAGTTAAAATTAATTAAAGAATATATAGAAATCATATATCTAAATACATAACATTGTGTTGCAGAGTTGAAAGCGAGTTAAGTAATACACTTAAATAAGGTATGATTTGATCTAATTTGGTACACTCATACTTAATTTAGAAATTCTTGTCCAAGTATATGACCCCCAAGAGGGAGCCTAAAGAAGTCCTAACTATACTGTGAAACTATTTTTTGGTCATTCCTCAGCTAGTTAGTCTGCAAGGATACCTTTTAAGGGATATAGGATTCTACTCAAGTAACTACTACAGAATATCATGCTCTGTATCTGGAGCTACCTTTGGATGCACCTAACTACAGCAACAGGAAAGCTCCAAAACAACACTTTACAATGTTCAAATTTTTACAGTAATATTTGTTATGAGTGATCTGGTTACTATGTTTTCTAAATCTTAAAGCCACTCTTTCAACATACCTTTCTTATAGAAAAAGATAGAAAGAGAGTACACCCTCAAGAGAGGTAGTATGAATTGAAGAGTCATAAGATCATGACAAGTACAGAAAATAAGTATGGTAAATGAAGTGGAAGAATTAGAAGTACGAGAAGGCAATACTGGAATGAAGAATTTTAGAGTTTTTATTATTCTAGGTGACACCAAGTCCAAGTTTTAGCCATTGGAGAGGTTGACTAGAGTCTATTGTGGAGAGTTAATAATTTGTTAGCTGGAGTTCAAGAGTGTTATATGTATGGACAAGGAGTTTAGGAGATCATTGCAGAGGCTAAAAGGAGGTGAATCAGTTGCCAGAGTTCTTTTTCATGAATCTGTGCATTTACAAGGCTGTTTCTTCCGCCTGGAATATCTTTACAACCACCCATTTGCCTGTCAAACTCCTATGCCTTTTTCAAGTACGAGCTCAAATCTCAACCACTCTATGAATCATTGCCTATGAATCATGTCAAATTAATTCCTCCAAGCTCTCTGATCTTATAGCATTTTATTCTCATCTTGATTATAGCATTTAAAAGAGTGAATTTTATCTATATTTTTACAAATATTTCTCTGCATTAGATAGTGAACTTCTCAATGGTAGCCACCAGGTCACATTCTCTAATGTAAGCTCAATAGCATATAGAGTGCCTGTCATGTAGGCAGTTCCCAATATTATGTTTATTAAGTTAAATAATGGATGACTAAGCAATAGCCACCAAAGGAACATACAGGAGACATAATTAATTCTTACCCAAGAAAGTAGAGAGTCACATAAAAGATATCAGGTGAACCAGAACTTTAAGAGGTGTAAGTTTTCACAAATCACAGAACTCGCAGGAGAGCAACCCAGGCTGAGCAAACCACAGAAGCAAAAGCACAGCATGTGAAAATGCCAAGTGCATTCCGAAATGTATGGATTCATCATTCATTAGTGCATTAATTTAAGAGATATTTTATGCTCATCTCTCTACCCCAAGCACTGTACAAAGTACAGGGAATAAAAGTAAAATAATAGATTGTTTTTACCCTCAAGGATCCACAGTCTTTACAAGGTAAAACAAACATGAAAAGAGAGAAAAGTCATTATAGAGTATGGACGTATTACTGCAGAAACATGAACTAACCCTGGGGTAGCACAGACAACAAGCAGGAAAATTAGCCATTTCCGAGGGCCTTGGATTAGACCACTAATGGTGTGATATTTCACTGAGTATTTCAAGGTGAAGAATGGAGGAAATGGGCTTTCCAGTAAAATAAGAAACAGCATGTGAAAATGTTTTTTTAAGAACTGCATTGCTGAGGGTCTTGTGCTCCCAGGTAAGAAATTACAAATGTTATTCTATAGACAACAGCAGGCCAATAATAGTTTTTAAACTGGGAAGAAATACGATGACATTTAAGAGGAAATAATGCTGATGAGTCTGTGGAAGACACAGCAGAATGGAAAGGCACTGGAATCACAGACCAGTTAAGAGGTTGGCAAAGGGTGAAAAGAAGGTAGAAATGGATAGAAAAAAAGATGTCCAAGAGACTTTGGCATGGAAATAAAAGGACTGATCCTGAAGAAATGATGTCAGCAGTTTTTAATTTATTTAATAATTAAGGATTTTTATGAAAGAGAAAATGGCTTGTTTTAATGGGCATTTTTAGTGGGATGTTTCTCATACCAATGTGAATGCCGGGTTAGAAAGAGACCAAAGGCAGACAGATCTATTAGGAATTTATTACAAAGACCTAGGGAAGAGATGTTGAGGGCTCAAATTTGCATTATGGGAAAAGAATTTGTAAAAAATCAAAGGAGGAGTAATAGAACGGGTATGTGAAAGGTAAGAGGGATGTTTCCTTTATTCATTCATTCATTCATTCATTCATTCATTCATTTGACAAAATTTTTTCAGATACTATGCACGAAACACTTTGCAGGAGTAAACAAAATAAACACCCCTGCCCAGAGCATATGGCTCAGTGTAAAGAGAGATAAGTGAAGCAAGTAATTATATGAAGAGATGATTAAATGCTGTATTATGAAAGTAGATATACACCAAAACAAATTATGTAATATATGGTGATTAACATAACAATAAAAAATTTAAAAAAAAGAAAGTAGATAATATTATGGGAAAAAAATAACCACAGCACTCAACGTGGTCTAGAGAGTTAGGAGATGGTGATATTTAGGCTGACACCTAAAGAATGAATAGGAATTAGGCCAGGTAAAGAGAATTTGGGATAGGAGGAATAGCATATGGGTAGGGGACCTTATGGGAGGAGCAGCATGTGGGGAGGGAAACTTACTGTAGTCAATGATTGACTTTAAAGCTGGGCAGAAGGTAAGAAAGTGGAGAATACAAATGGAAATAACTTGTTCTAGAAGTCTGGCTATTAAAGAGCTGGGTTTTATCAGATGTCCGATATGGAATCAAACAGGACCTTAACTGCCATTTTTTGAGTTATAATTTTATCTACCAGAAAATACACAAATTTTAAGTGTAAGTTTCAAATAGTTTTGAAAAATTATACACCCATGTAACTATCACCTCACTCAAGGTATAGAACATTTCCATCACCCCAGAAAATTCCCTTATGTCCCTTTCAGATCAATCCTCCAAGAAAAATCGCTTATCCTAATTTCTGTCACCATAACTTAGTTTTGCTTGTTCTAGAATTTTATATGAATGGAAGCATACAGTATGTTCTCTTTTTGGTCTGCCTTCTTTCATTCAACATAATATTCTTGAGATTCATCCAGTTATGTTGTGTATCATCAGTTTGTCGCGTTTTGTTGCTGAGTAGTATTCCATTGTACTGATATATATAGTCTACCTACTCATCTGCTGATGAACATTTTGATTTATTATTTCTGAGCAAGTCTTTTTATGAACATATCTTTTCACTTTTCTAGAACTACTGGGTCATATAGGCTGGTGCATGTTTCACTTTATAAGAAAATGTCAAATTGTTTTTCACCAAAGTGCTTGTATCATTCTAGTTTCCTACTAGTGGTTTCTTAAAGTTTCAGCTTTTCCACATTCTAGCAGTTGATATTTTCAGTCTCTTTAAATTTCAGTAATTCTAGAGTGAGCTTTTATCTGAGGTCTTAATTTGCAATTCCCTAAAGACTAATAAATTTAAGGATTTTTCTGTGTTTTCAGTTATTTGTATATTTTTTGTGAAGTATCTGTTCAGGAGTTTTTACTTTTTAAGATAGAAGAGGTGAGAATATTTAGATACATAAAACCAAGAATCAGTTGTAAGAGGGAAGTTAAAAATACCAAAGAAATAGAAAATTAAGAACATCTGGGTGAAAAATAATGGATCCAAAGTTTATAACATATATTACAAGTATTAGATAGGTGACATATTTGCTTTTCTAATATAGTTGGATGGGGACTCAGAAACACTTGGACTTTATTACTGGTAGTATAATTTTGAGAACATCCAGAAAATATTGGATGATAGCTTATAATTATCCCAAATCACTTTTTCTTTTTTTTTTTTAAAGATTTTTATTTATTTGAGAGAAAGAATGGTAGAGAGAGAGCACGAGAGGGAAGAGGGTCAGAGGGAGAAGCAGACTCCCTGCTGAGCAGGGAGCCCGACGCGGGACTCGATCCCGGGACTCCAGGATCATGACCTGAGCCGAAGACAGTCACTTAACCAACTCAGCCACCCAGGCACCCTAAATCCTGTGCATGATTTTAATAACAATATACTTTATATATAATCTAATCCATAAATGGTAGTAAACAAAATAGAAGCGAAAGATTTGTCTCAGAGTTTACTTTCCCTGGCATGTTGGTTTGCCTCAACTACTCACCCACAACCATATCGTATAATCAATGTTCAAGTGTTAGTTGAGGTGTTATTTTCAGCTAGATGCAGTGGACTACAGAAAAATAAAGTTTCACAAGTACAAAGTTCAGCTGTTTTCTCATTCCCTTCCTTCTGTTGCAAAGATTATTCCCAAAATCAAATGAATAAAGAAGAGAATTATACTCTATATTTTAGGATTGTTCAAGGTTTTTCTGTTTCTGACAGTTTGGCTTTCTTTTGTCATTTTCTCACTTAAATGTTGTAAACTCAGAAAGTGCTAAGCTAAGATTCTTTATGTAGTGTTACACATGCCATAAGACAATATTATTTTACCATGTCAAAGTTGTTTGCACCATTTGGAGCACATCTATCATCAAAACTCAATTAAATGGAGTCTTTCTATCTTCAACTAAAACAAACTGTTTACTTAGATTTGCTCAGTGTTTACTTCGCAAGAGGTAGAAGACCCAAATAGCGCAGTAACATAGGTGTCTGGGGATATACCAGGGGTCAAAAAATTTAACCCAAAGAAGGAGGCCTTCTTCTTTGGTTGCAACAAGAGACTCTTTTTCTTTTGCCAAGTAAATGGCAGCATTATAATGTTATTCATACCTCACTGGTGTCCTAACAATTCCTCTATTCAAACTGAAAAGGGATATATTTTCTTTGTTGCAAAGTATTAAATTTGTCCCTAGAGATTAGCATGTAGGCAGTTTTAAAGGATGAAACAGGATTAGATAAGATTTCTTTACTGAAAAAGAGTTCTGAAACAGCACAGCAGAAAACCCTCTTCTATGACTTGTATTGAAAAAAATCCTTTGTTTTAACACTTCAAATCACAAGTCAAATTTATTAAATTATTAGTTGACAAATGTTTCTTTTTGGGATTTTGTGAAAGGTAGTTACAAATAGAAAAAAATGACACTTGCCTTAATTGTATTTGAAATTGTTTATCTCTGAAATCCCTCTATGGCATTTAAAATTTAAATATATTCTGAGTGATGATACAAAAAAGATTATAGTAATTGTAGTTATCTACTTAAAGATTCATAATGCTTCTGCCTTTCTTGATGCTACTTAGAGGGGGTGAAAATTATATTATGTATCTACTGAATTCAGCCAGCATTTGTTAAGTTTAAAAGTGTCAAAATCATGTAGAGTTCTGTAAAATATGTCGGCGGTTCATTTGGGTTCCACTTAATTGTTTACAGTTAATAACGTGTACAACACAGGAAGACATGAATGAATACTGTCAATTTTTCAAGAGAAATAGCAAAATATATCTTCCTCAGAAAGAAAAAAATAGCCTGTAATAATACAGTGTTTCCATAGTTATATAATTTTGAGTTTACAGACCTCTCATAATTACTAGGAAAGTTACTATGGGATTGCATGATAAAATATTTTGGGGTTTTGGGTTTTTTTGTTTGTTTGTTTGATTGTCTTCTTACATGGCAGGGCAGAGACTGAGGAAGGCTTTCTAGACTACTGTAGTTTCTTCTCTTGTGACCTTTCTGTCATTCCACAACTCATGCTTTTGTTGAATGTTACTAACTGCAGGAGAAAAAATAATAAAAAGGAAAGATTTGTAGTTTGGACCCCAATTTTTGTTACAAAGTTAAAAATCTTAATTGAAGGCTAAAGATTATAATTTTGCCACATATAAGATTTTAAAGCTTAAAATAAAAAAGAATCAGAAATATAAGATTTCTGCTAAGGCAACTAAAAAAAATAGTCCCTTTGTATCTTGATGGCACCTTGTCATCTGAAAACCAGGAAACCTTCTGCATACACTTCCCTTTTTCATATTGCTGCCAGGTAATCAATCTTCCAATGGCACAAACTATTATGTCAGGCCCTGCTTACAAACTCTTTGTGGGTTCCCAGTGTCTCCAGAACAAAATCCAGACTCTCTGGCTTGATGTTCAAAGCCCTCCACAATCCTTCCTTAAACTTCCCATCACAACTTTTCTGAGTTCATTGTGTACCAGGATCATTCAAAACCCCCTACCTTGACTCCCACTGCACTGTATTGTTAGCAAGTTCTCATGTATATCACTCTTCTTGGGGGCTTTCATAATGTCACTTATGCTGTTCTCACTCCCTAACCATCTTTTAAGTTTTTGTATTGGCTACTTCACCTTTCACCTGCTGGTACCTCAGGGCAGTAAATAGTTGCTGCTCTGCTTCTGATAGATACCGCTGTGTTTCTCCACAATAGGAAGACATTCTGAGGGAACGCCCTTGCCCATATGGGAAACTTGAGTCATGTTAAGGCAGCTCTGTTATTTGTCAGGCCAATAAAATTACCATGTTTGCAAGCTTTTCCTTGCTCAATGGTTTTGGAATATCTATAGTGTTTCCACTGATTTCCACTTATCCTTACAATTCAAAACAGAAATACAAGGGCTCATGTTCTTTACCAATATGACTGACATGGAAAAAAATTGTAAGTATGCAGTAGTTAAATAAAAACAAACATCTGGATGTTTGCAAACACTCAGATATTTGACTAGATTTTTTCCCGTATTCATCTTGACTTTGAGGTCATGAAAATAGAATCCTATGGTCTGACACTATTAAAAGACAGAAGCTAAACTACATTCTATCAATTTCTAACATTTTTATGAATATCTATTACTTTTGTATAAACTATATTTACATTTTAAAGTATAATTTATATTTACTTAATTCATATTTATTAATTTAGTTAACTTATAATAAATTATATTTACTTAAATTATATTTTGAATATTCTATATTTAAGTTGGATTCTATTTCTGTGAAAGCAATTCTCTGCAATTAAGTTGGGAACTTTTATAAAAACACAATTAACACAAATGAACGAAATGAACAGATATTGGATGCTATGGAAAAGAGAAAGAAAGATTTAAATAAATGAATACAGTTGTTGGCAGTAATTGTTTTTTCCCCACTTTCACATTCAAAGGACAATATTCACTATGACAAAGAAGACCGAGGCTGGCAGATGGGATTGTTTGGTTGCTGCTGATGATGATTGATGTTGTCATTTGCTCCAAGTTTACTTTAAAACCTCAAGAACCATGGAGCCGTAAGACATAAAGTCCTAGCTATTGGCACATTCAAAGGTTACTTGTACTTGACAATTTCTACCCAGTTCTGCATTTGAAGAGGAGACTGTGCTAAAGTAATATGATTCAAAAAACCTGTCTGTTTAATACTTCAGGGATTTGAGAATCAAATGTACGATGTCTCCTATTTCCATCACTGGCTATCAACCATAACAAAGTAAACATACCAATGAGGAAACATGCTCTCAAAAACCCATACCCACATTAATAGAATTTGTTTATGGTAAATCAAGACTATAGTTCAGGTAATTCCATTCCTTGTCTGATCTTTTGATCTCAAAGTATATTTGAAATCCTCTTTGACAAGGCTAGATGGACAAGTCGATTTTGTATGATGCATATTTTTATGTAGTTCAGCATGGTTTAGTTTTCTAAAAAGATTTTTGGTCAGATCAAAGGGAGTTTCTGTGGCCATGCTATGTAAAATTTGTGCATACAATCACTAGGACCATAGCAGCAGATTTGAAGGTAACAAATTGAGAATCTAGTACATAGAGAAGATCAAATATGGCCACTGAAATACTTTTCTGTCATCTAGGGGCTTTTAAGTGGTAGCCACTATGGATTTTCAATCATAATAGCAGCTACTATCTATTGGGTATTTCCAATGTGCCATACATTGTGCTCCTTATACACACAAACATTTCATTACCCCAAAGATACAATGTTAGACATTCTTATTCTCATTTCCTAGATGAATAAACAGACTCAGGGAACTCATGGATCAAAATTCACACAGATAGTAAATGGAAGAATTAAAACTTCAATTCAGGGATTTTTTTTTAACTTAAAATTCAAGTTCTTAACTGATTAATCTACTACTAATACTATTACTACTTTATTTTTTTAATTTTATTTCATTATGCTATGTTAGTCACCATACAATACATTAGTTTTGATGTAGGGATCCATGGATTCATTGGTTTCTTTTAACACCCAGTGATAGCCGATATATATATATTGTAATTTTTCTACATAGTATCAGAATTTAAACACTATGTTTGATATTTCTATCTGTCTTCATAATGACTATTAGAAATAATAAATGAAATCAGTAAAGTTGCAAGATAAAAAATCACTGAAATTTGTTGCATTTCTATACACTAATAATGTAGCAGAGAAACTAAGAAAACAATTCCATTTACAATTGCACCAAAAAGAATGAAATACCTAGAAATAAATGTAACCAAGGAGTTGAAAGACCTGCACTCTGAAAACTGCAAAACACTGATGAAAGAAACTAAAGATGGCACGAACAAATGGAAAGATATTCCATTCCATGATACTGGATTGGAAGAATGGATATTATTAAAATGTCCATTCTACTCAAAGCAATTTACAGATTCAATGCAATCCCTGCCAAAATACCAACAAAATTTTTCACAGAACTAGAACAAATACTCCTAAAATTTGTATGGAACCACAAAAGATCCAAAGCAATCTTGAAAAACAACAAAGCTAGAGGTATTACAATCCCAGATATCAAAATACACTACATCTGAAGTAATTAAAGCAGTATAGCAGTATGGTACTGGCACAAAAATAGACAAATAGATCAATGAAACAGAATTGGGAGCCCAGAAATGAACCCACCCACACTTACATGGTCAATTAATCTACAACAAAGGGGGCAAAAATATACAGTGGGGAAAAAACAGTGTTTTTAATAAATAGTGCTAGGAAAATGGGACAGTTACATGCAAAAGAATGAAACTGGACCCCTTCCTTTCACCATACAAAAAAATAAACTCAAAATGGATTAAAGACCTAAATGTGACACCTGAAACCATAAAACTCCTGGAAGAAAACATAGCAATTTCTTTGACATGGGCCTTAGCAACATTTTTCTAGCTATGTCTCCTTGGGCGAGGGAAACAAAGCAAAAATAAACTATTAGGACTACACCAAAATAAAAGGCTTTTGCACAGTGAAGGAAACCACCAACAAAACAAAAAGACAATCTCCTGAATGGGAGAAGATATTTGCAAGTGATATATCCAATAAAGGGTTAATATCCAAACTATATAAAGAACTTAAGCAATTCAACACCAAAAAAAAAAAAAAAAAAAATCCCCAAATAATTCAATTAAAAAATGGACAGAGGACCTGGATAGACATTTTTCCAAAGAGAATATACAGATGGCCAAGAGACTCATGAAAAGATGCTCATCATCACTCATCATCAGAGAAATGCAAATCAAAACCACAATGAAACATCACTTCACAACTGTCAGAATGGCTAGATTCAAAAAGGAAACATGTGCTGGTGAGGATGTGGGGAAAAGGAAATCCTCATGGAGCTATTGGTAGAATGTAAATTGATACAGCCTCTGTGGAAAACAGTATGGAAGTTCCTCAAAAAATTAAAAATAGAAATACCATAGTGTGCCTGAGTGGCACAGTCAGTTAAGCCTCTGACTCTTGGTTTCAGCTCAGGTTGTGATCTCACGGGTCATGAGCTTGAGTTGCTTTTGTCCAGCTCTGCATTCTGAGTGGAGTCTGCTTGGGTTTCTCTCTTCCTCTGCCTCTGCTCCTCCCCCTACACCCCACTCTGAAATAAATAAATCTTAAAAGAAACACCATACAATCCAGTAATTCCACTACTGGGTATTTACCCCCATAAAACTGAAAACACTAATTTGAAAAGATATATGAACCCTTATGTTTATTGCAGCATTATTTACAATAGTCAGGATATAGAAGCAACCCAAGTGTCCATTGGGCCCACTGTCCATCATAGATGAAGGGATAAAGAAGATGTGGGATATGTATATAATGGAATATTACTCAGCCATAAAAACTAATGAGATCTTGCCATTTGAGACAACATGGATGGACCTACAGGGTAGTATGATACGTGAAGTAAGTGAGACAGAGTAAGACAAATACCATATGATTTCACTTATATGTGAAATCAAAATCAAAAACAAAACAAAAGAACAAACAAAAAGCTAAAACAGACCCATAAATACAGAAAACGAACTGATGGTTGCCAAAGGGGAGGTGAGTGGTGCATGGGCAAAATGGGTGAAGAGGAGTGAAAGATACAGGCTTCCAGTTATGGAATGAATAAGTCACAGGGATAAAAAGTATAGGCCAGACAATACAGTCAATAGTATTGTAATAGCCTTGTATGGAAATAGATGGTAGCTCCACTTGTGGTGATCAGAGGATAATGTATAAACTTGTCAAATCATTATGGTGTACACCTGAAACTAATGTAACATTGTGTGTCAACTATACTTCAATTTAAAAAGTAAAGTACTTAGAAGAGTAAAAACAAAAACAAAAAAAAAACTTCATAACAACTATTTGAGAGTAGGTATTATTATCTCCATTTTCCTGTGAGGATAAGAAAACTTGGAAAAGTTATACAATGTCTTCAAAATTACTTGGTTCAGAAGAAGCAAAAGTAGTTTGTCAGATTGCTGAGACTGGCTTCGTCCGGTTCTCTAGACTGCCTCTCATGATCTTATCCCTATGAATTCAAGACTAGTCTCCAGGTGCATTAGACAGGAAAATATACCATGCGTCATAACAAATGAACCCAGAATTTCAGTTCCTTATAGCAACAGAGGGTTATTTCCCACTCATGCTTTCTGTCCATTGCAGCTGTGGCTCTGTTCCAACTGTTCATAACAAGAGCCTCTCTCTGGACCTGTCTCATGGCAAAGGGAAAAAACAAAAGACATAGAGAATCATATATTAGCTTTTAAAGTTTATCTGCCTGAAAGTTACATGGCCACTCCTGAGTCCTGCCAGGTAGAGATAAATAACCCTCTTATGACAATTGGCTCCACTGAGACAGAAGTCATAGTATTTGGGGGAAAGGTTAGACTGATATCGGACACAGTGCTGCCAGGATGTGTAGATCCATGCATAAGGCAACAGGATACAACTGTCTTTTCTTGATTTGTTCTTCAGACAACCTCAGCTCTTGGATTATTGGGAAAAAAATACACAAGGCAATAGAATAGCTTTCAGGAATGAAGAAACAAAAACAATCTGATGGGCTAATCTAACATTCTTCACTAGCATATGAAGGCCACAATTTATAGCTTAAGAACTTTCTTGCTAGGAAAAGGGGGGGGTATTTATAAGACTATTGAGTGAGAAAAACCGATATTGCCAAATCTTGCTGGTAAGTGGTATATTTGAAAAAATACCTTAAATCTCTCAAAGATATATCTCTAAGAATAGGTGTGTACTGCATTGTTTAGAATAGAAAAAATTGTGTGGGGGGGGACAACCTAGATACACAAAGACTATAAAATGAGGTTAAATGAACTAAGTCTGTAAATGGAATTCTACACAGCAATGTAAAATGATTAAAATATAATGAATGGAAACTGTTACTGACAGAAAAATCAGGTCATAAAATAATAGTATTACATGATCTTTTTTGTATAAGATAAACATATTTAATCTAAAATGTACGCATTTTTAAAAATCACCAAAATGTTTAAAGTTACCACTGGGTAATAATTTTTAGAGTTTTATTTTTGGGTTTTTGGTGAAGGAATTCAAGGGGGGTTGGGGTTTGTCTACATTTTCCAAATTCTCTACATTGAATATTTAAGGCATTTTAAAATCAATCAATAAGTATCAATTTAAAAGTAAATTTTATAAACAGATGAATAGCATGTGCAGTCCAGGAAACACCAGATAAAACTACATCTTTAATCATAAAGAAAGCAACGAACTAAATTCTGTTAATTCAGTGATGTGTCAGATCAGTCAGGAAAAAGGGATTGTTCCTAATCATTCCTGACCAGGTTTCACTCAATATTCAATTTACCTTTCTTTAATTGTCTCATAATTTACAAGTGTTACTTTATGTATTTATTTTCCAAAACCTCATTCAGACAGTTTGGCTGATAGAAACTATACATCATTTGGGCATTCTGCAAGACTTGAAAGACCATTACTTATGATTGCAGAGCAATTTTGTGATACTTCTAAAAGGAGGGGGCTAAGAAGTTTTATGATGTTCTAAAATAATTTATCTAAACATGTTTTCGATATTCAGACTGCATATTATTGATCATATATTTTACCCCTTGTTTTTATTATTTTTTTTGCTTAGCATACAATTACATACACAATGTTCTATTAGTTTCAGATGTACAACATAGTGATTCAATAAGTCTATACATTATGCTATGCTCACAACCACCATCTGTCACTATACAATGCTATTATAATATCACCAACTATATTCTGATTTACCTTTTCTTCTTCCTTATACTCATTTTCTGCACACAGCCTTACATGACCCCCCAACTCCCACTACTCAGAGCTGTACATCAGCTGGGAAACAATTTACACTTTTCTCTCTCCCACTAAACTGTCAGTTATTTGGTAGCAGGTATGGAAGCTTATTCTTCCTGGCATCCTCTCACTAACATTCTTGATTCTAGACTTGCCCATGCCTATTAGTCCTCCACTTGCAAGCAGAGTTCCTTTTATGTAATAAAAATGAAATGATGCAATATCTTTTGGAAATTTCCTTATTAGTTAGCTTATTGTAAGTTTTACTGTAGTAATAGAAAAGTTCTAAATCTCAGGAGCTCACAAAAACAAAGGTTTATTTCTTCCTTGTGTTATAAGTCAGTTGGGAAGCACCTATGACTCTGCCCCCCTGGCCCCGCCCCTGTCTTTTTCATTCTGGGATTCGTACAGGAAAGACCAACCCTTATCTACTGCACTGGGGAAAGCGTAATGGCAGAATCATACAATACTTATGACCGCTTCAGCTTAGATATGATGTAAATCACTTTGGTTAACGGGCCATTGGATAAGAAAGTCCTGTAGCCAACCCTGGTGTCAATGGTGCAGTGAATAAAATAATTCTGTCACACGGAGGGGCTGCATATAATTGGAAACAATAATAGGACAAATAACAATGATCCCTTCTTTTGCATTTTCATACTTTTTAAAGATATTAATAGTTGAAATGAAGAAAAATGAGGAGTTGCTAACTTTTGCTTCCTAATATAACAAGTATTTTTTCATGAGAAACCTAATATGATTTTACAGCTGCGTTTTGACAAAAGTCAAAAAAAGGATTTTAAGCTTCTGTTCAGGTCAATGTGGCTTGGCAAAATTGAACCTCAGACACAATTAGCAGGAGACCATTTTAAAAATTGACAAACAAGTTCTGTAGTACTCTATCTATTAAATAGACATGATGTTTTGGGTACATAAGATCCATTTAGAGATGGTTATTGAAGAGCCATATAAAGCAGTAATGGCTGATGGTATAATCTCAATTTTCCAACACCAAGGAGTTGTGCTGATGGATCTTCTATCTCAATGGAGTTCAAGAATTCATAAATGCTTAGCCTCATTCTCTGGGCTTTTTTTTTTAATCTTGGGCTATATTAGTTCCCCTCAGTAGTCAGAATATTCCCAATAACTCAGGTATTTTTATTAAAAATGCTGCAAAGCTTAAATTTTGCTGATTATGTTTCTTGATTCTCTAGTGGGTTTAATGTCTATTGGCCGAATGTTAAGTACTAGAACTTCATAACTCTTACTTCACTGGAAAACTATTCCAGCAAAGTTTACTAATGTAAAAAACAAAATTTGAATTATCAAAAAGCTGAAGTATGGGACATTTTTAAGAGTGCAATATTACTTCCTTCAACTACAGTAATTTGATCTAGCTTTAGGCTCAAACACATCTTTAGAAACTGGCTTTATAGAATGGATAAAAAATATTTGTAATTACTGTATCAATTGTTTGTTTATGTAGATGCTGCCAAAGTATTTAGGAGTGCTTGAGAACAGTTTCTTTTCTTAAATATATTTATTTTACCGTTTTATTTACATTTACTAGCCTGGAAAAACCTTTCATCACAAATCTATGAAAGATACTGGTTTTCATGTAATTGAAAAAATACAAGCAAAGCTGTTATTTGCATCACACAGACAAAAGAAAAAAATACTGTTTCTTTTCAGAATCTGAGCATTAAAAAAAGAAACCAATTTAAGATATGCTACTTATATGTAGGAAAAAAGTCTTTCTGTATTCCTCAAGTAAAATATTTCAAGGAATGAAGATCTATATAAATATATAGAGAGAGAAAGATACGGTTATATGTATAGTTGCTAATATACATGTAAATATATGTATGTATATGTGTTTATATAAATATAGATATAGATGATATAGAGTTATAGATATATAGTAAGTGACTCTAGATTTTTTCTTATAGCTAAGCACTAGAACTTCATTACTTTTCCTTTCTTGGAATAGGTTGTATAATATTTTCAGAGAGAAATAAAATACGGGGTACACAGTGCTCTGAAACCACTTATCCTAGGTAAATAAAGGTAGACCGGACAGCTAAACTGGATTTTAAGGATAATGCCACAAAGAGAAACACCAGCCTCTAAAAGCTATTAGCCATGACTATGCTCAGCAAAGTTACTCACCGTTGGAATGTATATTTACAAAATATCAAAAATCAGTCACAGCATCACATGTTGACAATCTTATTTGTATATTCTAGATAAAAGCAGTAAGAACTCTCCCTATAAGCAACACTATAGTCTAAGCTTCTGAGCATACAATGGTGGTGATGATATGAGAGGTGCCGCCATATTATTTTGTACAATTTACTTGTCTGTACAAAACAAGGACAGTGCTTTTAATAGTCCTGAATTTAATATTTCCACATTTCAACAGAAATCTTAAAAATGAAGGCAGGACGTAACTCTAATTCAACATAAAAAAGACTTGATAATTTCTCTCGGGAAATACTTAAAGCATTCAGATTAATTCAGAGCTTTGTTTTTACCTTAATTTTGGTTGTAAACGTATGTCAGTTATAAGTGTACTAAACCCATATATGTTTGCTAACTTGATTTAATGTATGATGCTGCCTGGAATGATCACTTTGAATTGAAATATGCTGAACTACACTGCAAGTTTTAAAACAGCAGTGTTTTTTAGGCAAGGTGAACACATGATAACAGTCATTCCATAGTTGTAAATTTCTTCAGTTAATAGTTATATGTTACAAACAGTATCAAGTACAAGCCAAACTTTTTATATTTTTGCATTAAACATGAACTGGGTTACTGTATAATTTCAACATATGACATCCCATTTCAAAAATTATTTTCCATAGGCAGTTATTTATACTTTTAGGCATTTTAATTTCTTGAATTAAAGGACGCAATGTAGGTAAAGATATTCCTATATTTTCAAGTTCTCTTTTGATTGGTAAGGGACAGTGTGAGCCCATCTGTTTTGCAGCAAAGAAAGCCCCAAACCATCTGTGTAGAACCACATGCCAGCTAAAACACAGAGATATGCACAGTTTTTTTGTTATGAAAAATTTTGCAGTATTTTTTTCTGTATTAGTGTGAATAAATTAGCAACAACTAAATTAAAGAAATCTTTAGAGAACATATTAAGTTTCTAGTGCCTACAGTAAATTATATCCATTTAGAAATTATGGAAGTTGCATTGTCCCCATATGAATTTTTCCTTACTATTCTGAATTTGATACTGAAATCACTCATCATCTGCAAAGTATAATAGCTTCATTTGGTAATGTAAGTTCATTTTTATAAAACTGTTTTTGATTGAGCAATTCTTTGACTTTCAAACAGTAAATAATTATGATTTTTTGTTCAGCTATAAATAGTAGCATAGTAAAGTGAATAGTATGGTTATAATTCATATATTATATTACTTGCACAATATCTGCATACTATAGTGGATGAGAATGTGTTATGGCATATTTTCAAGCAGCTCTTATTTTCCTATTTTTAATTAAAGTATTTTGCTGAAGTATTTTTTAGGTTCTACAGAGTAACTGAATATATAAATTCACTGCTGGTTTTTAGGAGTCAATAAGAATACTGAATAATAGATTAAGTGTTAATTATATTTTATAATTCTAAGGCTCTGATGGATTACATTAATATTTTTAAAATACTACTCCATTTAAAATATTTTATACAGCACTTCATAATGGGGCTTTTGCCTACACAAAATTGGCTAGCCTAGCCATTTTTCTGATTTTGAAAAAAACAATCAGTAGAACACATGTAGGCCAAAAATCTTTACCCAAATCACTTCCTGATCTTCTCGCAAGCCTTCTATCTTCAACCTGCTTTAGTTTATACGTGATTGCTGTTTGATGAGTTAGAAAATAACAAATAATAGAGGTATGCGAATGTATATCAGCTCCTTAGTGCATAGTAAGTATTGATGAAATACATTACTCTTCAAGGGAGACCTTTTCTATTATGTTTTACAGTGGTGTCGAAAATGCTTATTATCTGTTTGAAAAACATTAAAAGCTTTAAATTCAAGCAGCTCATTTTTCATTTTGTTAATTGCATAACATACTAATGTTGCACTAGGTTGTTTTTTTCAGTGGTATAATGATGCAACAATATTTACATACCAACTCTGGTTTTCCTTTAATGGTTTCTATAACAAGATCATAATTTCCTTTAGCGTAATCACTGGCAGATTTATTTGGCGTCCCATCTTCGCTCCACTCTGGCTTTGGGGGCCTGGGAGAGAGCACATACTACTTCCTCTCCCTTTCCCCATCAAGTAAGCTCTGCTCAAGAGTAGATGCTGCAGGTCTGGGTTACACTCCCGCCAAACATCCATGTTTAAAAAGCTTTTAGGACAGAATCTCCATAGAAATCAACTGATTCCTCTAACTTCTGCCCAAAAGCTTTAACAAATTGGTTTACCACCATAATTTTACAGCACAGTAAAGATGTGAATATGTGAAAGTGGGTGGTTGGAGAAAAATTTCATTGAACTAGTTTCAACAGATTCCTAAGAGAGGTGACATTATGAAAAAAGAACATTATGGTGTTAACGTTTTTCTATAATGCACTCACTTTTAATCTAAATGCTGACTCGAAAACCCAGGGTTTCAACACAGACCTCTATCACACTGCCTGGGAAGTCCTTGTGACCCATCCCCCACCCACCAGGCATAGCACGTGCCAAAGAGCACTGTAAATTCCTCTTGTGAATTTTCTATTTTCCTACATAAAACAATAATAAGGTGTTAAGATTTGTCTGTCTACTTTGCTCAACATGCCTTGGAAGCAGATGAAAACATCATAATATGACATTCCAAATTTAGCTCCATTTGCCCTGCATAGAGAAACAAAATAAAAAAACAAAAAACAATTTCAAGCTGTCTCCTAAAATGAGCTGATTTCAGAGAAAAATACCATTAATCGGAGTACTACAGATTGGTGCGACTTGTTCTTTGGATGACATCGTATGAGATAACTACAAACCTCTCATTATGTTTCAGAGATAGTTTGTTAAATGTCTAGCTTCTTTTTAGTTAAGCAGCGAGTGACCTGTTTTAAACCACAGTTAACGGCAGAGTTTTGAAAAGAAAAACTCTTCCCACGTGATGGAGTTGGGTAAAGCTGTGATTTTCTGCTTGGCTGGAACATAGTCTATGATGCAGTTATAAGGTTAATCAATCTGAACTAAAAGGGAAAGAGATATGCATAAAAGATACATGTAAAATGGGATCCTTAATGTCTCAGAGGAGCATGTATTTATATGTCCTCACAGTGGTGATTCAAGCTAATTTCAATTCTACCATGAGATCTCTAATGGTTACCTTGAGCACTGTTAATTCACTTGGCTGGGAGACATCCCTTTCTGAGGAAAAATTAGGAATATATATCAAAACCCATGAAATAGGCTTAACAGAAATCCTTAGCATATTAAAAGCCTACATAATTATTCATTGCAAGCAATAAATAGAACACATTTAAGATTTTATCAAAATGTTCTTATAATAATGGAAACTCAGAGAAGAGTTTATTTCAATTAACTTGGAAAGCAAAATAAATATTTAACTATTTAGCATTCCACAATTAAGATCTATAATTTAAATGAGATGCAATTAGCTTCCTCTCCTCAATGAAACTATGCTCTACGCAGTGTGGGCCAGAGCTTTATTTTACTTTTCTCTTCCAAGGGGCCATTTGTTTTTTAACGTTTTTCTTTTTTTTTCTGCTTTTAATCTGCTCAAAGGGTGTCAAACTCAACTGCTCCAATACCTGCACAGTCAAGACTTTCTTCTATTTTATAATGTATGTCTGCTTATTAAAGTCTTCAAGACATCCTAGACTTAGGCAAACAGTGTCCAAATGTACCATATTTAGCTTCTATCTCAAAATCTCCCGAGCTGTCAATTTAGGTGTTAAAGAGACCATTTGTAAAGCTTGGCTGGGAATTGCCATTATTGACTGGAATGTGTGTTTATCATTACATTCAATGATGAAAGTGGAACATGTAGCATATGAATAAATGTCAGCAGATGTTTCTTTTAAATGGCCTGATTTCAACCTCCTGTTGTTTGTCTTGAATACAAATATTAAAAAAGGGAAAAAAAAGGCAGAATTTTTATGACATAAGTGCAAGGGTAGTTAGATTTTTTGAAAAACAACAAAAATAATGGCTAGAATATCAGACTAAGGGAGTAAAGTAGAATTAAGAGTTAGTTGGCTGTGCTCAGCTACTCCTGTGAACTTCTAAATAGACTTAGCAAAAGGAGGGATTTTTTGGTATGTGGTTAAAGAAAAATTTAATCTCATGGATGTTTGTGTTTAACAGCTGTTATTAATGATTTTTAAAAATAGCTGAATTTGATTACTGCACGGAGACTGTTCAACTTGGGTAAGGGTCTTAAAAAGTCTTTATCTCTTATTGGGAGACATGGAGTGGAAAGAGACACTGTTTTCTTCCAAACTCTTACTTTGAAAGATAGACATTGAACACAGAAAGCATATTTCACATATTTTAGGGAGGCAAAAGCAACATAAATTCAGTAGTATACAAATGGAATAGACATTTTAGATGGAACGACACTAACTCATCCTTTGTTCACTTCTACAGTGATTTTTGTGAATGTGCTATATTTAGTGGAACTCCTGTAGTGTTTTTGGGGCTGTAAATTTTTGGGTGTCGTTTGAAAAGGCATAAAATTACTAGAGACAAATTCTGGGTGGGCTTTAAGAGCAGAAAATCTAACTTTAAAAATCAGGCACTTGTATTAAATTTCCAACATGATTGGTCTAAAATACTACAGAGAAAATTTTCAAATATAATATATCTTATAATAAAATTGTTCAGAATTTGTCACCATTTCCACTTTATTTAAATGATAATAATTTGTACTTCAGATCACAAGGAGCACTGCAGGCTAACGCTTACATCTGTCAAAAAACAGAACTTTCAAAGCCACTGAAGTTATGAGCAAACCATGTTCCAAGCTTCAAAAAGGGCAATGACTCGGGGCCGGCTTTCTATCCCTGGCTTTCATTTTGGTAGCAGGATTGTTTGTAGCCACCGTCAGGAGTGGGCACAGATATTGCATTCGCAATTAGCCATTTTCTCTTAATTTTGAGAGTGTAAATGCCTAATTGCTTGTGCAATTAAAGGAAGCAAAAATTTTCTGCCTGTAAAATAGAAGGCTAGGGCAGAATGCAAATTAAAACCATTAGTATAATTTTCTGACTTGTATATCAACAAATTATATATGTTTTTCCTATATGTTTAATATTTCTGTAGTATTGATCAAAATCAAAATCTACCCTTGAAAATGGGACATGCTCTCACATAATGCTTGATTGCTTCTAAAATAAGACAGAACATTTTGACAGTCATGCTAATCCAAATATCAAGTTTAATATTTAACAATCAAGCATGTTTTAAAAAAAAAGGAATAAGGTACTCATTTGTTTACTGAAGTTTCTGGTGCAATAATGCAGTATTTATTTCGATAATCCCCCTGAAATTCAAAATTGAACCTACATCTGCTTTTCCATTATTTGGCACATCTATACCATTCATCTTTGCAGGTCAGAAATAGCAAAAACTACACTTACTACTTTAGACTGAAAACATGCCCCTGCCATTACTCCATTCCCACCAGATACTTTCAAACCAAACTCCCCACCTTTTGTCACTATACACATTTTACACATTCCTTCAGCTCAGCACTTTGAATAACCTCCTTCCATCACAAATATAAGTTAAAGTTCCCCTTCTACAAAACCCTTGGTCAGGCCACAGTCACCTTCCTTCATGTTCTTCTCCGAATTTTTTTTTCTTTTTCCTTTTTTTTTTTTTTTTTGCTTTTTTCCTGCCCTTGTTTGTTCCTTCCTAATCTGGGCATCACACATACCCCCACGCTAACATGTCTGCGACACCTATTCCAAGGCTCATTCTCATCTACCAAACTATTTGACATACAAAATATGAAATGCCTATTAATTAACTCTGCTTCACTTAGCTTTGCATAACTGTGATCGAAATTATGCTCTACGGCTCTACTATGATGAAAAGGAATTATTAACTAACTGAAGAGTTCTTTGGATGATTAGAACGTGAAAGGACCGGAGAAATGCTGGGATTTAGTCATACCTCATTTGTCACATGAGGAAATGGGACACTGAGAGGGCAAAGGGGCTGTGCTGTGTTTGGCAGAGAAAGGTCAAGAATCCCTTCAGTCACTCTGCCTCTACCCATGTGCCAGAGCAGGAATTTACCCCCCAGGTTCTGCAACACATCATGGGCCAAAGGGTATGGCACTTAACCTTTATGAACCTCTGCTTGCTGTCCCAAGGGTTCCAAACCAGCCACAGAAGTAGGCAAGGCATAGCAGGCATCTGTGCACCACATATTACAAATGGAAGACATGCAATAGGAAGTTATTAGGATTCAACTAAATTAATATTGGCTGATAAGAAATTACCTTTAATCCACAAAGAGAAAAAAAAGTCTGTTAAGATGTGGGAATTAGTAATAACCTTTTCGTAATAACACATCTCCTATTCTAAAATTAGGTCAAAAGATATGGGTGTTCTATCATGACAGGCTGCCTTCACTCTTGCTGAGCTGTTTTTAACTGTCAATAATAATTAATATCATTTTGTGACTCTAAATAAGCCAGAAAGGCCTACAAATGACACCTTTTTTAGGGAAACAGCTTTGATGGAAAATCTGAAGGTTTGATGATATATATTCCCCTCAGAATGGCTAGGTAAGATATGAGGATTGTCATGTTCCTAAAGTTCACTTTCTCACTAAAGCTGTCCAGTGTCTTCCAGAATGAGATTTAGAAAATACTAATTTGTAGGAGACACTGGATTAGATAATCGTAAATAAATCTCATTTTCCAGGAGCTCACAGACTCTGTTCATGCCATTTTGTGACTCTGCAAGATTTGGGTGTGAGATACAGGATGCAGTGGACAGTGGTTTCCAAAAGTATTCAGCATGTTTTCTTAGAGCATCTCATCCTACTACTGTTCTGGGAAAATCTCTGCACAAAATCTTGTTTAACACTGGGGTACTACAAATGATTAATAAAAAGTTAAAGTAGCCTTCTAGCATGTCATACTTAAAACTAGGAGGGAGCAAGGAACTCTGGCCACTCAGCCAGAGTTCTTTCCACTTTCCCATCGTAATCTCAGTGGTCACCCTGGTTCTCACACTAAGAACTTTTATGGAGTTTTTCAATTCTTCTCTTTACTTGATAGGCTATCAGGAATAGTTTATAGCTTCACGTCTCATTAAGTTTAGGCTTCACATCTCAATTAAGTCAAACAGCAAGAAATATATAGAGAAGGTTGACAGAGGAGTTTAAGGTCCAGTGAACAGCAGAGGAGAGTCTGTTGGGGTAGGCAGTCTCCACATAATATGCACCAAACAACCACTGGCTCCAAAAGATCTTCTTAGCCAGGGCACCAGCAATTCTCATCACATGGAGAGGGGTTTAGCAGGAAGACAACAGATGGTAAAAGAGTTAAAATGTAATAGCAACTTCTATGTACAAGGTACTGGTCTTGGCACCTTCACAAAGATTATTTCCTTTAGTGTCTGACCACTTGGACAGGAAGATCAGGAAAATGGGTAGCATCATCCTTATTTTCCAGAAGAAAAAAGAGACACATAATTTCTTGGAAGTACTAGTCAAGGGCATGTTTCTTCTGAGGGCTAACACACTGAGCAGGTTGGGGAAAGAGCAGCCCCAATCATAGGTACCAAGGACCGGGTGAGAGGAAAGATAGAGATTAAAAATGCACAAGCTAAGGGACGCCTGGGTGGCTCAGTTGGTTAAGTGGCTGCCTTCAGCCCAGGTCATGATCCCAGGGTCCTGGGATCGAGTCCCACATCGGGCTCCTTGCTCAGCAGGGAACCTGCTTCTCCCTCTCTCTCCCTCTGCTTGTGCTCTGTCAAATAAAAAAAAAAAAATCTTACAAAAAATTCACAAACTTATATAGAGCTTATGATAATCACTGAAACCAAAGAGCAGCAAGAGTGCTTTTTAATCCTTCAGTAAATTATCACTGATATTAAAAACAGGGTTTTTAATAGTTAGAAATGCTCTAATAAAGAAACAGATGCTGAAAGTTTCCAAGTAAACTCAAGTCTCAGCATTGGCTAATTAAGGTAGAGTTAAATCTGAGATTATGAAGAGGATTCTTGACATCCCTCTATCAGTGCTTTACAAAGCTATCAAATCCAGCTCTTAAGGGATCTTCAGTTCACTGCACTCATATGTTTTGGTGAGAAGTTTTGTTTCTTTGTTCCTGACCTAAACAACTAATTAAGAGTATTAAGAGTTTCTGTGAGCAGTTTATTCTTACTCTCTTACTAACTCGATGTTTTGATTTTCAAACATTCTTAAAAACAATGTATTCTATATTGTTTCATATACTTGTGAAGGTTGTTAGCAGAAACAAATTTCTTTTACTTAGAGAGCTTTCAAAATGATTACTTATAAAAAGAAAAGAAAAAACAAAACTGTCTTACTAAGATGTGCATAATATTTAATTAGAAAATCATTTAAATTCTCATTTTAACACTATTAAAATATAAATATTATAAAACTACAAAATATAAGATTTACATTTTCTACTCTATTAAAATGGCTAAAAGAGAAAACTGCACCTAATGAAATTTTAAATCCTGTAAAATAACATGTCAACAGATATATTATTAAAATTTTACTCTTCCAATATTAGTATCTGACTCATTATCTTTATATACTAACATTGTCACAGTTAAATCACTATCTATCAAATATAGGAACAGAATGATAAAACATGGGATGAGCCAGATATGATCAGATAACTTAATCTATGCAATTGTGAATCTCATATTAATGAGGGAATCCACGTCAGAAATTAGTAACAGGAGGTATCTTACAGATGGATGGTGATAAAAAATTCCAGTTTAAAATGAAAGTAGCATCAATGCAAATTAGTGCAAAGTGTAACTTTTGTTCACAAAAAATTAAGGTCAAATTGCACAGATTTAGAATTAAATGTATTAATTCCAGACACTGTCAGCAGTCAGTGTCTTAGAGAACCTCAATCACTCATCTTTCTGAGAGTACTATGAAAATCGTTTTAGACAAGTGTCCTACTCTAAATGGTGCTTTTCCAGTCCCTTCACCTTAACCTGCACGCTTAGTCTTTCAACTATTTCCAAATGAGAATCTCCAATTTAAAAGCCTATTTTTAAAGAAAAACATTTGGAAAATAAAGTTCAATGTCTGAAGAGCTGAAATATTCTGTGTGAATACCAACCCTGGACTAAAGATTTTCACTGAGGAAATGAGAGTTTTGAAGCATTTGGGACCAAAGGAAAAGAATATTTCTTCCCAAACATTTCCAGCTTAGAATATGGGGTGAGGAAACTGGAATTTTCAAAACTTGAAAAAAAAAAAAAGAGAGAAAACATTTTGGCTGATAAGATGCTCCTGAATAAAATATTATCTGAAACAAATGTTTAATTCAGAAAACACCTGCCAATGTAGATGTGCCCTTCAATAAATATGGCATCTCCATCCTCATTTAACATGTTTCTTAGCAATGAAATGTTGGCATTAAATTTAAACATAAGTGCAGTATAAAACAGGCATATAGCTATATCTTGTGGACATGGTGTTATAACAGCTAGACCAGGAATTTTCAATGTTTTGAAGTCACAACATTTTTATATTAACACCCTTTAGAGACCATAATTAAGTAGTAAGGTGTTTAATGATATATAAAAGAGAATAATAATGTAATCACAGTGATACTGGTATACTGTTGATAATTTATATAAAAGGAATAATCTGAAAATAAGGCTTATGATAATATTAAGAGAGTAAAGTTTGAGGATAAAGGCCATGAGCAATATAATAATATTTCCATTTTCCTTTTCATGTTTTTTCCCAATTCATGTCAAATATCTACAAAACTGTTTTTACATACAAGTGGCAACACATATACTGTTTGTTTTCTAATGCCACCTTGAACACCCTTGAGACAAATGTATCTTTGTAGAACAGAGGCAATAAAATAATTTAGAGACCTGAATGAAAATGGATTCATTCTTTCATGGACTTACAAATTATATCACTCCTAAAAACTTAGTGTATAAAACAAAAATCTGTAATTTCCAATAAAAACATCCAATGGGTATTATACTTGCAAACCATGAAAACTGGCAGACACTATGCAACCTTAATTTGAAGGATAATGTAAAAAAGTCCTGAAACTGGAAAACTGCAATTGTCAAAATAAAGAAAACCAGATGCTACCTTGGTTGAAAGAAAAGTTTCAAAGCAAAAGAATATCTTAATTACTATGACAGTTGTTACACTATACCCTCTAGGTTTGAATTGGTTTGAGGGGAAAAAAAATGTTTAGAACTTATTCAAATCTATATGTTTATAACCAGAAAGCTGTAGTTTAAAAACTCATGCAAATGCTTACTGAAAAGAAAGCAATGTTTTTTCTTTGCAAATGTACATATAACAGAATACTATTAAGATTATTTTATTCAAGAGCTGTTTTAATGAAGTATTTTGACTGAGATGTTTAAAGCTTGCCACTTGAAACATTTATCTTATTATCATATATCAGTTTATCAGACCAACTATTTGATAATGCAGTCCTTAAGTAGATAAGATACAGCTCAGGTAAAGTTACATGGGAGAATGGGAAGGAAAACATGGAATTAGACCTCCCTGAGAATGCAAATACTAATATACAAAGGAAAGACCAGCCATGGTCTTAATGAAACATGTGTAATGGGCCTTTGGTGCAGATAGTGATTATGCAATGTCAGAAAGGAAACAGGTGCTAAATATACCAGTTCCAAAAATCTTTCATGTAACATAGGGTTTTCCTAATGTCTGGTTCTTGAGTAAGGGTTTATAAGCCTCACTTCACCTTTGAAAGGTTTTAGATTAATACTTACATCAATTCTTAACAATTGAAACCTATGATTCTAAAATTCAAAATCCATTCTAACATATTCAGTGTTCATTATATTACTGAGTGGATTTCTTGAGCTTCATTCAAGAGAACTTAGTTATTGACTATTTTAAAAGACCTATATATACTTGTCCCCCATGAACCAACTATTGTGATGCCCTGAGGGATGTTTTTCCTCCTATTTTTTATCACTTTAAAGTACCACATATGAAAATTCTGACTTATTAATATCTGAAAACATAATGAGGCTTCTAAAGAGTATAACACTGGGGCACCTCAGTGACTCACTCTGTTAAGCAGACGGTTCTTGATTTTGGCTCAGGTCATGATATCAGGTTTCTGGGATCAAGCTCATGGCAAGCTCCATGCTCAGCAGGGAGTCTGCTCAAGCATCCTCTCTCTCTCTCTCTCTCTCTCTCTCCCCCCCCTCTGGCCCTCCCCCCAGTCGTTCTCTCTCTGAAATAGATGAATCTTTAAAAAATATGAATAAAATAAAGTGTATAACAAATATTTTAAATGATAATGGAAAGTTATCTGAATTCAGATTCACAATGTACATACTCAAGAAAGGATGCTCAAAAAGTTAGTGGAGCTCCTTATAATATAAAGCGATATAGAATTTTTAATAATTTATTTTAAAACAAATTGTTAATATGAAAAAGATATCATTCAATCTTGGCTAATCTCCTCATTTCTAAAAAGGATATACAGACAGGGTGCCTGGGTGGCACAGTCAGTTGAGCCTCTGACTCTTGGTTGGCTCCAGCTCAGGTTGTGATCTCAGGGTGATGGTACTGAGCCCTGCATCAGGCTCCACACTCAGCATGGAGTCTGCTTAAGATTCTTTCTTCCTTTCCCTCTGTCCCTCCCAATCATGCTCTCTTTCTCTCAAATAAATAAATCTTTTTTTTTAAAGATTTTATTTATTTATTTGAGAGAGAGAATGAGAGAGAGAGAGCACATGAGAGGGGGGAGGGTCAGAGGGAGAAGCAGACTCCCTGCTGAGCAGGGAGCCTGATGCGGGACTCGATCCCAGGACTCCAGGATCATGACCTGAGCTGAAGGCAGTTGCTTAACCAACTGAGCCACCCAGGCACCCAATAAATAAATCTTTTTAAAAATGTATTTTTTTAGAGCAGCTTATAGTAGATCAAAGACCTTGAGGGCAATTAGGAAAAGATGAATAACATACAGACATAAGCTTGCAGGTATTGGAGAGTTGCTGAGACAGCCAGGATTTGAGAGGCAAACCTTTGAAGAAAAAGGAGCTTACTAAAACAAACCAAATTTTTTAAATATTTATTTTCCTCTCATGGCATATGCCAAATCTTGGCTTAGGGCAAGGAGATGAGAAAGCAGGTAGAGGCAAAACTACCCGCAGAAAAGGCAAAAACTAAAGTTTTGTGCTATCAAGGCATTTGAGGACTCTAGAGCTTCCCAAAAAGGAAGAATCACTTCTCTTCAAAGAAATTACCAATAAAGCTGCATTGATCATTACACTAAGAAGCCAAGCAGAAAGCAAATATAAAGCAGGACAGAGTACAGGCATTCTCATGGCCCTGGGAAGCCTCTTAGCTGAAAACCTGGAAAGCTGTTCCTTTAGAGATAGATGAGTAAGGGGAAGACCAACCATTACAAAGATAGAAAATCAACCTCCAGTCAGCTCAATTCATCATTAGGTTGATATTTTCTGTCCTTTTGTTACGTGCCAGAAGATGTAAATCCTCTCTAGAATGAGATAACAGAAATCAGTTCCTACAATCTAATACAATGTCTAGGATTCAGTAAAAAAAAAAAAAAAAAAATTACAGTCGTATAAAAAAAATATCAAAAGAACAACTACACAATAGAACAGACCAATAGGTGACACAGACATAAGAATTATGAGACATGGAATTTAAGATAAATAGATCAATATGTTCAAGAACTAAACAAGCCAAAGAATCTTACCATACAACTGGGACATACAAAAACAAAACAAAACAAACAAACAAAAAAACAAATAATTCTAGTTCTAAAAATTTAGATCTAGATCTAAAAAATTACAGTAACAAATTTAGATTTCAAAATATAGGCTTAACAATGGTTTGGAAAGAGCTCAAGGATTGCTTACAGAGCTAGATAGATCATTAGAAAATATCCAGACTGAAGCATGGAGGAGAACAAACTATAGAAATGATCCCTGAAAGTATAGTCTTGAAGCATGGAGGATAAAATAAATGGAAAGTACAGATAAGATCATAAGATACATGTGGGTTGTATTTAAAAAGGTTTAACATATATGCAATTTGGGTCCTCAAAGAGAGGAGAGGGAGAATGTGGTAAACACAGTATTAAAGAGACTATTACCAATAACTTTTCAATACTGAAGAAAAACTCCAAGCACAAATCCAGAATGTCTTATGAACCCAAGCATGTAAATACAAAAAAAAAAAAAAAAAATTAGAGAAAACCACACTCAGTTTCTTCAGCATAAAACAGGTAAAAATCTTACAAAGAGTTTAATGTTCCCCATGAGTGAAAAAGTCATTACTTTAAAAGAAGTGAAAAAAACCAATGAAGCCAGAGGATAATGAAGTATCTTTAAAGTGTTGAAAGAAAATCCTACTAAATTAGAATTTTATACCCAGATGAGATGTCCTTCAAAAAGTGAAGGTGAAATAAAAATACAAAAACTAAGATTATTCATAGCAGTAGAGTTACATTAAATAGTGAAAGATTTCTTGGAGCAGAACAATAATGAATCCAGAAGTAAACAGAGAAATGCAGAGAAGAATAAAGAACAATGGAAAATTTAAGTATGCTTATACATCAAAATGGATATTAAAACTGAAAAGAAATAACATATTTTGTGATTTAAAATATAGTTAGAATTGAAATGTTTGACAGCAATACTACAAAAGCCAAGAAATGGGTAAATGGAGATAAAGTATTCTGTGTACCTTGCATTGTCTGGGAAGTAGTAAAAGTACAAATTTAAAATAGATGGTCATATAATAAGGATGTGAGTTATAATCTCTAGGGTAATCAATAAAAAAAAAAAAGTTAGGCATAATTACCAAACTAGCCAGGAGTTAGGGGAGGGGGCATGGATTGCTAAGAATATTTGGTTAATCAAAGATAAGGAAAGAAAGAAAAGTAAAATGAAAATTACGGAGAAAGCAAGAAATAAATAGTATGATAGTAAATATAAACTCAACTGTATCAGCAATTACATTAAACATAAATGGAATAGATACACCACTGTAAAGACAAAGACATCCAATGATTAAAAAAAAAAGCCCAGCTCTATGCTATTAAAAAAATGTCCTTAAATTCACAAGGAGTTGAAAATAAGAGACAGAAAACATATCTTACAAATACTAAACAAAAGAAAACTAGTGTGGCCATACTGACATAAAACAAGGTAGACATTCAGGTAGGTAATCTTGTTAGAGCTAAAGAGGGGCATTTTCTAATGATAAAAGAGTTAATACATCAGGAAAATATAGCAACTTTAAATTTATATATATCTGATGGCATTGCTTTAAAATATATGAAGCAAAATAAGATGGACAGAAATAGAATATGCACAAATCAAAAATCATATTGGAAGATTGTAATACCTCTCTTATAATAATATAATAAATAGACAAAATAACAATAAGGACATAGAAGAATTCAGCAATAAAATAAATACTCTTGACCTAACTGACTTATTTAGAACACTGTCTTTGGGGTGCCTGGGTGGCTCTGTTGGTTAAGCATCTGACTTGGTTTTGGCTCGGGTCATCATCTCAGTGTCCTGGGATCAAGCCCACATTGGGCTCCACGCTCAGCACAGAGGTTGCTTATCCCTCTCCCTCTCCTTCTCCTTCTGCTTCTCCCCACTTGCACTCTCTATCTCTCAAATAAATAAAATCTTAAAAAAAAAAAAAGAACACTGTCCTCAAATAAGATAGAATATATATTCTTTCAAGTACACATGGAATGTATACCAAAATACACCACATTTTATCAATGTTGGTATATGTTCAATACATTTTAGAGAATTGAAATCATGGCATATTCTCTGACCTCATTGCTATTAGATTAGAAAACAATTTTTTACAAAGATAAGTGAAAAACCCATGTATATTAGGAAATTAACCACCACACTTTTAAGAACAGACAAAACTTCCTTAATCTGTTAATAGGTACCTATTAAAAACCTATAGTACATATCATGTGCAAGTAAACAAAGAAACGTCCCCCCTCAACACACAAAACTGAGAAAGAAACAAAGATGTCCATTAGTGCCTCTTCTGTTCAACATCTAGTCAAAGTAATAAGAAAAAGAAATAAGGGATATAAGGCTGAGAAAGGGAGAGAAATATAGCATTATTTACAAATGACATAACTGTATATTTATAAAATCCAAAGTTTTCTATAGTAAAACCATTAGAATTTGTAAATGAATTAAGCAAGGGAACTGGAAAAATGGTCAATTATTTCTATAGACCACTGAAAATTATGAAATGAAATTCTAAAAAATATACATACAATTTGAAATAGCATCCAAAAAAAGCAAATGTCTAAGAAAAAATCTAACAAAACATGTATAAGACCTCTACCCATAAAACTGTGAAATACTGAAATTAAATAAGACTATTAAAACTATTAATGAAAGGATTTACCATGTTTATAAACAAATACAATGTTAAAAGCATAGCGTTTCTCCCAATCAAAATTCTAGCAAACATTTTTAAATGTAGAAGTTAGCAAGATCATTTTAAATGCAAAAGGATAAGAATAACAACAGCATCTTGAAAAAGAACAAAATCAAAGGATATACATTACTAGAAATCAAGACTTACTACAAAGTATAATTAAGACAGCTTAGTGCACAAGGGAAAAAAAAAGAATCTAATGACAATCTATACATACACATAGTCACTTGATTTATGAAAAATGTGATACTGAACTACAAAACTGAAATGGCACTAGCCAACTGAATATACATAAGGAAAAATTATAACTGATTCCTTCCCTATAGCACACACAAAAATCAATCAGATGATCCATAGATATAAAAATAAAAGGTGAAAATATCATTTCCCCCAAAATAGGAGGATACTGTTACATCCTTGGGGTAAAGACATCTTTAACAGGACACAAAATGTGCTCATCATAAAGGAAAAGACTACTTCAAAATTAAAAGATTATATTAATCCAAAGTCACCAGTAAGAAAGTGAAAAAGGCAAACTATATACTGGAAAAAAAGATAGTTGAAAAGCTTTTATCTCACAAAGGACATATATGCAGAATTTAACAAGTACCACAAAACCATAAGAAAAAAAGATAGAAAACCCAAAAGAAAAATTTATGAACCAATACTTCATAAAAGAGAATATCCCACAGCCAATAAACACAGGGAAAGTGGCCAAAACTTATCAGTTGCCAAAAGAGAACAAATTAAAAGTACAATGACATACTACTACATACCCACCAAAATGGCTAAACTTAAAAAGAGTATAACACCAAACTCTGGAAGCACATCATACATTGCTGGTGTAAGCACAAAATGGCATAATCACTTCAGAAAACTGGTCAAATCTACCACGGCTGAAAATACCTTACTCACTATACTATTTCCACTCCCAGGTATATATTTAGCAGGAAAGTATACTTATACATCCAAAATACTTATGAGAAGATCAACAGAAGCCAGAAATTGGAAATGACCATGTCCATCAAAAGTAGGGATAAAATGATTTTTGGTATATTCACGCAATGAAATGCTCTACAGCAATGAAAATAAATGAACTGCAATTACACCACGTTTGTTTACAGCATGGATATAACAAAGTACATACTATATGTTGCTACTTATATACATAAAATCCATCAGAGCAAATAAGAATTAAAATAGTGATTTCTTTTTGGAGGTAGTGACAAGATGGGACAAAGGGGAATTCCTTATATGCCAATATTATTCTATTCCTTTAAATCATGGATGTGTTCACTTATTAAATATGTGTTCAAATATTCAATAATATGTATGCTTAAATCCGTGCATTTTTTGAACATGTGTTTTACTTCAATGAAACATTTACTTGACACAAAACAAATAATTACATGGTAATGAAAATAGACTTCAAAAGACAGACATTTCTCCAAAGAAGACATACAGATGGCCAACAGATACATGAAAAGATGCTCAACATCACTAATTATCAGGGAAATGCAAATCAAAACACAATGAGGTATCACCTCACACCTGTCAGAATGGCTAAAATCAAAACACAAGAAACAACAAGTGTTGGCAAAAATGTGGAGAAAAAGAAACCCTTGTTCCCTGTTGGTGGGAATGCAAACTAGTGTAAAAGAGTATGGAGGTTTCTTTAAAAATTAAAAATAGAATTATCATATGACACAGTAATTCCACTACTAGTTATTTACCCAAAGAATACAAAAATACTAATTCAAAAAGATATATGCACCCCTGTGTTTATTGAAGCATTATTTACAATAGCCAAATTATGGAAGCAGCTCAAGTGTCTATCAATGGATAAACAAGATGTGATGAAGGACGATTACTCGGCCATAAAAAAGAATGAAATGTTTCCATTTGCAAGAACATGGATGGATCTAAAGGTATAATGCTAAGTGAAATAAGTCAGAGAAAGACAAATACCATATGATTTTATTCATATGTGGAATTTAAGCAACAAAACAAAATGAGCAAAGAAAAATGAGACAAACCAAAAGGCAGACTCTGAACTATAGGGAACAAACTAATGGTTACCAGAGGGGAGGGGGTGTGTGGGGGGTGGATATAATAGGTGAAGGGGATTAAGAGTATACTTAACTCAATGAGCACTGAATAATATATAGAATTTATAGAATACAAATATATTCTATATATAGAATTGTTGAATCACTATACTGTATACCTGAAATGAATATAACACTGTATGTTAATTGTACTGGAATGAAATAAAATAAGAGAGAAAATAGGCTTCAGAAGAAAAGTTTTGGCTTTGCCTTTTCATGTTCTTTACTGACCAGTTGTACCAATAAATTATTCCATAGCTGTGGGTTCTACACTGGCTCCATGAAGACTTCAATTGATCTTCAATTTTACTAATGGCAAATAGAAGTTAAGGACTTCTGTTTATAAATACCTTTGTAATAAGAACTCCAAATGAAAGACATTATAAAGCACTATAGCATACTTATATCTTGGATTTTCATGTGCTTGTAATTTTTCCCTAAATCTAAAAAACTATTATATTGAGAAATAATTATCTTATTGTATTATGGCTACATAACTACCAAGTGAGGAGGAGCTGATACCATTATCCCATCTAACAAGTGAGGCAGAATGAACTAAAAACACAGCCAAAACCCATCTGGATTTTTACTAAAAGAGGACAACTGATTGATTCAGTACTTGTTTTGTGACCTGCCAACTCAAACATCCAATTTCTCCTTTGACCTAATCTACCAGACACAGACTACTCTAGCCATTTTTCAGAAACTAGCTTTTTAGTATCGCCTTCAGTGGAGAAGTCCATGAACGTTTGTTCCAGACACAAAATGCTTTCGACAGCTGTCCACATTTCTCTCCACACCTGTTTTTTTCAAGGCTCCTTCAATTCTTTCGATTATATCAGATAGACAGCCTGACTGACATGCTAATCGGCATTCAACACCTTACACAGCTTTACTCTCTCTCACCAAGAGGGCAGCTAAATTTCCTTTAAAGAGAGAAAAGGTAGCCTCTGATCCTGAATTCTGACAGTGGCATCAGTGGCAGAGAGAGGAACACTGCTTCTTGTTCTTAAAGGAACTGGAGATTGTGCATTCATATTAAACTTCCATGCAATATATGTGAAAGTAGTAACAACGCCTCAAAAGATCTAGTGGGTGTCCTGATGACAGTACATCTCATCCTCCTCAAAACAGAAGTTATTTCTGATATGATTTATGGGACCAGTTTGCCTTACGTCACCAGAATCATGTTAGTCTTTCTGATTATGTTTCAGGCTACTCTAAGGATCAACTTCTTTAGTGTATAAACAGTTCTAGGAGTGACCTACATCTATGATTCTAGCTTCTAAAACTCTCCAGTTTGTCTCAAACAGGTTTATAATGCCTTGCCATCAGGAAAAGGGGCTCTCATTCTCTAACAGTTTTTTGGACCAAATCATTAAAACAAGCATTTATTTCCCCCCAATTATAGGCACTAAACCCTAAATGGAAATTTGACTTAGTTCAATGTGATAGCTGTCAGGAAATCCAGGCAGGGAAATTTAACCAAATTCACTTCTAATTTCAAATCCAGTATGTTCTTCCAAAATTTTCTAAATTGTACAATGTTAGCAAAGAACATCTGTAATGAAACATGAATTATAAATGATAGCACACAAGCTCAGAGCTTGATAACCTCAACTACCTGGTCTTCTTGGTTCCAGTTTCCCATCTCTACCTCGCTAATGTCCATTCTGTATGTTCCTACATAAATCTCCTTCACACTCTTGTGGTTGATGTTCTTAGAAAAGCAATATCTTCTGGTATACTTTCAGAATCAAGTCCAAAATTCATAGCTGAAGACCATTATGGACTAACTTCTCTCATTCTCTCATCTTTGTCTACCATGACTATACTTTTCCATTACCTAGTCTTAGACCCATCAGCTATTCCACTCAACTGGAGGAAAATCTTTTCATTACACATGCACACACACACACACACACACACACACAAACACACACACATGCTGACATTTTTCCAGGACATAACTAGTTAGAAATATCCAATATGCAAAGAGATTAACTTTAACTATTTTAATATTCAACACTACCATTTTGAAATGCTGGGCTTCTATAAAGGCCAATTACGTAAGATGAGGAATAAAACACTCATGAGAAATTTTACCTAAAATTGGAATGGAACTTGAGTTCTTCTGCTCTTGGTTATTATGAGATTTCAACATTGTGAAAATTATTAGATTCTGGATTTGTCACTATAAAGAGGAAGGACTCGCACTTAAATTAATGAATAAATCTTGCAGGTTTCAAATTCCATTTTTGCTCACAAAAACTATTGCTGCACACAATATTTTATTAGTAACTGAATATCATTATCATCTTTCTTCCCAGAATTTGTTTACAGTGTATCATTAGTGATAAAAACACCTTTATGTACCCAAAATATTTTTTGAAGAAATAAAACCAACCTGAAGGATAAATTATTCATTAGTATTTTGATCTTTGAAAGATATTTCAAAGCCTTCCAAGACCACTAAAAAGTACTAGGAGTAAACTGATTTTTGTCACCCAAATTCCTTGCTGGTTTTCAATTAACTTCACCCTTACCTAGATATTGTGGATTTACATATGCTGTGGACCTTGAATATTGATTTTCATTTAAAAATTTTACAGAGATGATGTTCTGAACTATAAGTAACATAAATTCTGTGGGTATTTAAAATTGAAGAGAGCGAAGAAGAGTTGCTTTTAGAAAGAGCAAAGAGGACAAGTGAACAATTTAAAAATGGAATGAATGGAATTTAAAAATGCAAATGAGTGAATCATATTTTTCACAGAAGCCAGATGTCCACTTGCTTCCATGTTACAAATCAGTATAAAGGCTTATTTGTAAGGCAAGGTTTACACAATAAAAACAAAATGATGTATTTAGAAAAACAGTCTATTGATCCATCTGGTATCAATGTCTATGGAAGAAAGGAGGAAAAAGATGGCATTTTTGTTAACTTCACCTCAATTATCAAGATCAGAGTTGTTAATTTTCCTTCAAAAGGCCAGTAAATATGCACTACTTTGTATGCAAAATTTCTTTGTGTGTACTTACGAGCATTTTCTGTAAAGAGGTATTTCCAAAAAGGTTAAGAACCACTGCTCTTCTGTCCCAAGCATCTACATTTTAAAATTATATTGTTTGAAACTTCATTTGGTTATATAGTAAGACACAAGTGCAGTATTTTAAGAAGTCAAATATCCTGCAAGTAAAATTTTTTCCTGGAATAGTCTGATTTGGTGAGTGGATTGAAGTTAACATACTTGGAAAATGGGAAGGAGTAGAAATGACTAAAGCACTGGACCATCTATTATTGTTATAAGGACAGTCGTTTATCCTCAGAAATGATAATACAAAAATCACACACCCCAGACAAAAAAATTGTTAAAAATTATATTAATACTTTAAGTATATTTACATTTATTTGGCCGAGGGTTTGGGCATTTGCATTAACATGATCAGTTACCCATATTTGATCAAGTCCACCAAAACAATAAACAAACTGAGAATTGAGAAATTTACTCAAACTGTGTTGAGTCATTAAATTTAACACTTTCATATCACTTGAAAATTTGTGAATGGGAGGGGCATAAGGAGAATAGAAATATATGTATCCCTAGGGTGCCTAAAATGACTCAAAGTTGGCCAAAGTATATACTACAGATGCTATCCCTTGCATTTTTTTACTTGAATATTCTCTTGGAAATTTGTACTTCAAATTCCTTAATATACTGCCATTACTTCATTCCCCTATTTTTAAAAGGTCTACACAGAAGAGAGGGAATGGAGAATTATCAGTTACCGAGAAAATGTAGGTGGAAGACAGCCAACACCTACCAGTAAGGCTCTTTCACACCCACATCCATATAATCCACCAGGGACTGTTATCTGATCAAAAATAGTATATTTTCCAGCTCATTTCACTAGATTTAGTTCAACCTTTGCTTTATGTAAATAGAACTTGTCTAACTAAACAGAATTTTTAAACAAGAGGGGTGGCTAAATAACACAACTTGAATAGTACTATTTCTAAGATTTTCTTTTGGACATATTAGACCAAACCATTTTTACCTTATGTACTCACACACAACTTATCATAATTAGAGAAATATAATGCAAATTTAATACATGGCCAAGGTAGTTATAGAAGCTACTTAAAAGAAGAAACCTATGTTTCACCTAATTTTTACAGTAACCAGGGCAAGTATTTTATACGGGGAACAGGAGCTTAGAAAATAATTCTCAGTGGGGTTGTAATATTATTCACATGATATCTAAAAAAATTAATTCTTTATTAGTTATTGTTGGTAAGGATACAATCTTATTTGCTTAGGAAATGAACTTGAAGTTGTTATTTGATCTTATTATTTTCTGAAATCCTCAGGCCATGTCACATGACTTGGACTCATAATGTAGGAAATCACCTAAGGCCTTGCTTCTCACAGTGTGATCTGCAGACCAGCAGCATCAGCATCACCTTTGAGTTTGTTCAAAATGCAAATTTTCCTATGTACCCCAGGCCTACTGCATCAGTATCTTCAATCTGACAGGATCCCCAGGTGATTCATATACAGATTAAATTTGAGAAGCACTGGTCTAGATTAGAGGTTCTCCAAGTGTCATCCTCAACCAGCAGCATCAGCCTCACCTGTGAGTTTACAAAAAATGAAAATTTATCAATCCAACCCCCGGCCTACCGTACTTTAACAAGTTCTCCAGGTGGTTCTTATGCACATTATAGTTTTAGAAACACTGGCCTAGGTCATTAAATTCTGATTTTGTTTCAAATATTTTCTATGTACCAAGCCCTCCTGCTACCTGTTTCTTTGTCACACCTGCTAGAAAGAGAATCCTTCTAACACGATCCTTTCTATTCTATAATAGAAAAGAAAAAATGCTTATATATTTAGCTGTTCTTGGAAAGCCCTCGAATCCCATCAAATATTTAAAACAATCTGAGCGGAGGTTTCCCTATTTGAGTTTGTTATTCCAGCATCGTTCCTATTATCTCAAAAGATACCATGAAAGTCTCACATATTCACTTATGTTTATTTTATCATACATGAGCACGCATATGCATGCACTCATACACACCATTCAAAAAACAGAGGTCTTGAATAGGTAGCGAGTAGTCATATCAATCACATATTTAGTAGTTACTGTTTCCCCTTTCCTTCCCGTGTAACATAAAAAAAGACAAGAAAGAAAACCCAGTATCAAAACTAATTGGCAGAAGCAGAACTTCACAATAATGCAAATTTTTAAAGCCACACACAAAAAAGGAATGTTTTAAAGCCAAGAGCCTTACAACACAAATTAACTCAGTTCTCTTGCGGCAATCTTTGGTCTATTGGCAAGAAACTAAAGTGGTCCCATTTTTACCATCAATCTAGTTGAGTGATCACCTCCTCTATGAAGCCTTCCAGTCTCTCTGAGGCAAAATTAGAAGCTCCTCTTCTGACTTCCCATAGAAATGTTGGTGTGCCTTTATCATAACGCTTACTATATTGTGCTGTTAATTTTGGTTTGTTGCTTCATTCAGCAGACTATGAATATTTTAAAAGTTGGAAACTTTATCTTACTAGTCTCTGATAGCAAGAATAGCCATGCCCTTTAGTCAATACTTAGTAATTATCTTTGAACAAATGAGTAAATGAATGACACTATCACAATAAACAGAATATACTAAGAGCTGAAACAACAATGAAAACACCAGGCATCAGAAATAATCACAAATCTTGCATTCCTTCTTATGTTAATAGTGTTAGAATGCTCTTCATTTTGTACCTATGTAGGCCCTGAACAGTTGAAATGACTTGCTCAGATTTATATGGCATGATACTGAAAAATCAGACAAATATCTTCTTGGTTTTTCCATTGCCCAACACTGTCACTTGAAAGGCCATGAATGAACCCAATTATGTGCTTTCACACTTAAATAATTATGAAAATTATGTTGCATTTCACCTGAACCACTGCCTTGCTTTGTTACGTACTTTGGAACTGTAAAAAACGTTTTTCATTCTGCACCATCACTTTTAAGCCTCAAAATTCTTACTATTGGAAACAGATTTTCTCCTGTCTGGTTTAGGGTATCTTTGAAACATTTCCAGATCTCATTTCCCCTTAAAAGTCCTCTTCTTCTTTCAATACCTGTGCTTGAAACCCCTTAAGGTTAAAGTTGCACACGCACACACACACACACCAATGAAAGGGGAGACAACTTAACACTGCTTGGGAGGATTTTTCCCATGCTTTGGTCCGAAACAACCACATGTAATATTGGGTGACCTTTTGCTCCAGACTATTCAGCCTATTATATAGTGGCTTCCTTTTCTTAGACATAGCAAAGAAGGGTTCAGGCCTCAGATTTTTGAAGTGGAGCATCAGAAATTTACCATATGAACAATGAACAATCCCAAAGATCTTTGGGGCCAGAGAATCAACAGTGTTAACAGTACCATGCCCTTACCCCAAAATTATCTTCCTCCACACTTTAGCTCTCCAAATATATTTTAGTTATAGAAGGCTGTTCAAGTGCCATGCGTGAAGAAATGAAGATAAAAAAGGACAAGAAAAGACAAATGCGGTCACAGTAAAGAAAATAATGTAAATAAACTCATCCTTATGAATATAACCAATAATTAATTTGACTATACACTTATTTATTTGGTTTCTTAGTGAGAACATTTATAAAATGCTCTTGTACAGGTGATAAAATCAGTTCATGAAACAGCATGCCCGGGACAGGGAAAATGTTTTAGGGCAAATATATACAAAATGTGCTTATTGAGCTAAAAGAAAAGCAGACTGTGTGTGTGTGTGTGTGTGTGTGTGTGTGTGTGTGTGTGTGTGTGTATCCTGGAAACTAAATGCATGATTTTGAGATATTGCAAGGGACAATATATTATTTCTGTATGTCTTCCCCTCCTACATACTACAAAATGACTGCATAGATGTCATTTCAAAGTCACAATAATTTCTTAACTATGTGTAGGGAGATATGAAGAAAAGTGAATACTGAAAGTTGTCTTAAACATCAGTGCTTTCAAACATTGATTCATAGTAAATTTCTAGCAAAACCAGCCTGAAGTAAACAGAGATTAGTTTTGAATTAAAATACTTTATTCATTCAGATCATGGCAAAGATAATTCGTAAAATGAGAGACCTAGAATATATAATCCTATACATCTATGATTCCATGGAATGTATTAATGATTATTCAGTTTCTTGCCCAAAATGAAACAATGTCACTATAATATAGGAGGAAAACAAGTTTCTATAACATTGTGAATGACATTGCCATTGTAATACTTGACTTTATTTTGCCTTAAGTACTGTTACTAACTTACTCTTGCTGGTTATAAAAACACTGTAAGAAGAAAAAAATTAAAAACAAAACCTTAATGGATAACTAAAGAGCTTTGTGTGCTAAATTCAGGTTTAATTTGTGAACAAAAATCTTTTAATTTGTATTTGGTTAAGGATATGTGATCTGGTCACAAACGATGAATGGCCTGGGATGTAAGAACCAGTTGTGAGTTTTAAAATTACAACTTAGAGAATTTTAATGTCTTAAATTTATCATTGTCTATGATTTTACAATAGTACCATAATCTAGTTTAATAACAGCACATGCTTTTTATTATTTTGTGAATTCTCAACACCCTTCTCCAAGGAAATCGGATTTCAGAAGTTCTCACACAGTCAAAACCCTCCAACGTGAAATTTATAATCAAAGACTCAGCCCAGAAACACATCTAAATTCTGTTCAAGTAAAGTATCTCTCTCTCTTAAATGTTCTCACATATCAAATCACTGTATTCATCCCTATGTATTATTTCTGCTATAAAAATATCAGTGTGCTTTTGGAAAGGTTTTTAGTCTTACAAAATTATTGAGATGTCTATCTTAAAATCAATGGTAGGTTTGGTGACATAATTACTCTAATTCTCAAAAGCCAGGCATTCACAAATGGGGAGCTATGTCTTTTCCTGGTGGTAAAGTTCAGGATTTGCTAATTGGTACAATCAGAGAGCAATAGTTTCAAGGCTGCTGCAGCAGTATGCTTACCTAAATTGATGCACAAGCTAGGTCCATGGCGAGAAGCACTCATTTACCCATAAAAACTGAGAAATTATATTGCCCAGTAATCAACTTGCGTAGGCAGTTGTTCATAGGTGTGTCTCTGATCCATGCACTAAAAAGCAGAGCCATGTAGTGTCTTATTTCTTCACCCTCCAAAGGAAAAGTCAGAAAACAAATCACAGAGAAGAGACTCAGAAAACACAAGAGCTGTATCTTCAGCCCACATAAGCTTATTATATGGTTGTACAGTTATAAGAATTATATCAGTAAAGCACCTAAATAGACATTTCACTTGAGAGTAAAGAAATACAGAGCCTTATAATAAAAATAAAGACTCTGAAAGCCAGTGTTAGTTTTCTGTTTCCAAGTTCATGAAAGAGATTATAAATAGCATGTACTTTTTAACATGCACAGTCTATAGCTTTCAAAAATAATATTATATAGAGGATACATTTATTTAGTTATTGCTTACAGCAGGATAAATATGTCATTTTACCTATATTTCTACCCATAACTACAAGCTATGGTAGCCCCCCCTTCACTGTATTTGTATTATTAAAGATTTCGTAAGGCTACCATACCTATATTTACATATGTACAACTTGAGGTGCATGGGAAAAAGCAAGTAATCAAGAGCTTCAATTTGGTGTCTTAAGAATTGTCCTCTATTCTTATTATCCTGCAATTGTGTTCAGAGCTTGAGAATTTAAAATGGGGAAAAAAAAAACCCTCATATAGCAATCACCATTTTTCCTGTAATCAAGTCCATACTTCTTTTCATATTCTTTCACTGGATTGCTTTTCTTTGTTTATTGTTGTTGCTAAACAAGGTGAGAGTTTAGGCGACATTTTTCAGTGATGATTTCTTTTGCAATAACAAAATCTTAAATGCAGTCTCTCTTTTCCCCCTGCTATAGGCTATCAAATTCATCTTTGTATGGAAGGCACAAACTAAAATGAGTAAATTGCCCTTAGTAGGTAGTACTCTTTTTCCAGACACTAGGAAGTAAATTGTCAAAGAGTTACACAGGGTTTTAGCTGCATGATTCCCATTGACTTAAATGGGAGTTTCAAGGAAAACACCCCATGCAAAGCTTAGAAAAGTAGGGGTTAGTTTTCTTTATGATCTCCACTGTATTTTGTACCCTCCAGCCTTGAACATTCTCTCTTCACATTCCTCCCTGTTCTCCCCTTTGTGTTTTACCCCTAAAAGAATATAACTCTGAGTCATTTCATTTAGTCATTTGTGTACGTAGCTACTCAACATACTCTACTCTTAATACCATTTCCAAAGTTAAACATCTCTTTCTCCAATCCCCCAAATCCAAACCATCCAATATCCGGTTCATACGTAATGCTAAAAAAATATATATATTTTTCATGTTTGAAGAATTATTATAATATTAACTGGGTATTTTTGAAATTTGTACTATATTTCAAATGATATCAAAATTGCCTAAATTATATTCTTTTCTACTTCTTAAAAAAATGCCTGTTAGTACTGTCACTTTCACTTATTATTGACTTTTTAAGGAGTTTTAGTATTTCCTGAAAGTTCCCATAAAGCACAAATTTATAAGCTACTGGGAAATGCACCAGGCATTGCAAGGCAGTTATCATAGCCACTTCAGTAGCAGTTAGCTAAAGTGTTTCATAGGACAACTAGTGAACAACATAATAGATACCATGATGTTAGATACTGGCAGAATGGGTAGAAGTTTCTATCATGTCTGGGGAATGAAGGACACTCTTGTCTGTGTGATAGAGACAGCAATACCACAATTGCCTGATGTCACTCTTATATAATACATTGCAATACACACACACACACACACACACACACACACACACACACACACACACACCCTATGGGATTGTTCTAATTCTCTAGCAAGTTTGATTGTGGAAAGAGCCAAACTAGGCTAGCTTTGAGCTAGATTTTTATGAGCGTTTGATTCTGTATAGAATGCACAAAAGGCCCAATCTTCGTGCCTACCACTTTTTTCATTACTGTGGCATTAATTACAAAGTAAGATGCCAAGTAATTGGCAAGGGGAACACTACTTGCTTATTTATCAGATACCTTTATCCTATGCCCCTGGCTTCTCTCCTTTACTGCACTTTTATAATAGATTACCAGAGTAGCAATGTAAAGAGTAAAGGGTCTTTCCTTTGCACATTTATAACCCAACTTACCTTGAATTCTTTGTCTTATTTCAAATCAGGACAGTAAGAAAGGATTTGCACTTAGCGACATATTAATCAACACACAATACACAAACACATAAAGTCTAAAACAAAGCAAAGAGTATGTTCTGCTAAAAGCAAATGGTTTACTACCAAAAAAATCTTCCCAGTTCATTCTTGCACCTATGGATTCATTATTTCTATGAAACACTGTGGGAGTGTGCCATAAAATACCAGACAAACAGAGCAAGCATCCTGAAATCTTCTCCACACTCAGGGTACCTCAAAAACATACAAGAACATAATTTTCTCAATTTGTTGTCTTATTTGTCCCCAGTTATTATCAATTACTACTGTTCTGTCTCTGTGTTGATCATGACAAAAGATATGTTTTTCATAAAATAACATGTTTGGACATAACGAGAACCTTGGTTCCCATCTTTCCCGTTGCCGAATAGCACGTCTCCTGCTGTACAGGCGCAGTTGGCTGTCCAAGGACCCTGATGCCAAATTGCGGAGGATATTCTTGTCGCAGTGACAAATTGCTTGCTGGTGGGCTGTGCAGAGTGTTGTTCTGGCAGCATGAGAGTTGTCTACGTGTCTGTCACTTGGTTAGGCTGCTTCAATGCTAGGTGATTTCATCCCTACCCCCACCCCCTCTCCTTTTTCTTCAATGCGGTTTTTCAGACTTACCTTTGCTTCCCAGTGAGTGGGGGCTTTAACTTTCACTTGACAATGAGCCTATGGAAATGCCTCCCAAGCTCTCCGTACAGGTACCTGTAGGGTGAGAGAAGGATTTTTTTCACTGTGCCATACTTGTTTTCCATACAAACCTACAGGCTGCCATTACAGCCACCCACATCCCTGTTGGCAACGCACTTATGCAGTGAGCGCCTTAATGAATCCAGACAAAACTGCACAGCATTCCTGACACACAAGAAAATCATGCATTTTAATGGTATTGCAGGGTAATTTATTTCTTCAGTCTGTAAAATGTTGATGGTCAATGTTATTTGATAACATTTCAGCAAAGAGATTGTTTTGCTTTTGATTTGATGCTAGTTTTTAAAACTAAAAAATATTTCTTTCATGCCTCATATTAAGCATATTTCTTCAGTGAGGATCTGCTTTAAAAAAAAAAAGCAGAAATGTAAACGAGTAGACAATATTCAGTAAACAAATTAGCTTGTAAACATACTGCAGGCAATCCCAAGTGTCTGCTGACTACCTACGAAGGTATATAATTTAATGCCTCCAGATAATTTGTGGGTAAAGTCTAATCAGTTGACATTTTGAAATAAATAATAAATAATACTCCTATTTCATTACTGAGTTTATAATTAAGTATAAACGTAAAGTCATTAAAAAAACTATAGCTACAGGAGATACAGTATTGTGAAATTGTTTTGTAAAACTGAAAAGGATAATGTAATGATGTAGGAGGCCTTTTTTATTCTATGGAATGACAGTAGATTTTTTCCATGGAACAGATTCTGCAGCACTGGGGTATTATTTAAGACTTGAGGATGTATAAAAGAAGTTAATGGGTTTTTCACAAAGGATAATATACAATGAAATAATTCTAAAAGGAAATGAGCAGGCTTTTAATCTTGTGGGAAAAAAATGTATGTTTTTGCTCTTCTCATATATAAATGTATTTGTTAGTTTTATTGTTAAAACTATACCCTTGAATCAAGTAGACTCTAACATTCTTCTAAATACTTTAATATAGAGATATTACATAAGATTTCTTTTCAAAAAAAAATAGATGTGAATGTAGATATACCAAGGATTTCACTTACATTAATTAGAAATAGTAATAATAAAGCTGCAAGTAGTAGAACTTGGATAAAGACTAAAATATATTTTAAGTTTCAACCCTCAGGACACACAGGTAAAATTTTCAGTGCAAGGTGATATTTAAATTAGCTTGTTTTCATCATGACTGTTGATAGGACTTAAGTCAGCCCTTTGCACTACATGGGTATTTCCAAACTAAACTTATCAAATTATCTTTCCCAGACACTTTTGTGTTTTGTTTTATTCTCTAAAACCTGGCAGCACAAATGTTCTAGCTTTTATCACTTAGAAGCATCCAGTATGAGGCTATTGATCCTAAAATTGCTAGGGTTTTCTAAGAAGGCTGCTTGTTGGTTCTGCACTGTTGTCACTGAAGTGGTTAAAGCTTTGTTTGTTTGTTTTGTTCTGAATGGCTCTTAATGGATTAAGCTTTAGGCTTTCACCAAAGCAGTAACTGATTGTAAAAGTAGCAAGAAATAAACTAACCACAGGGTGTGTGTGTGTGTGTGTGTGTGTGTGTGTGTGTGTGTGTGTGTGCTGCCAGAGCAAATTATGATCTTTAAGTTCTAAAGCTAGCAAAAATATATGTTAAATAAAATATTTCTTACTATATATCTTTAATAAGTCTAGCCCATGTAAATTGCCATGAATTAGATTAGCTGATACCTACAAAGGATTATCTCTATTTAATCAAGTAATTGAATTATAATATATAATGACCCATAGCTCTTGAGATAGATACTAATTACAATTGCAAGATCGCATTTTACTCTGAAATCAACATGCCATTGTGTTTTGATCCTAGAACAGCTTTTCATAATTTTACCAATAATATTCAAAACGGTGATTCCAAGTTATATAAACCTTTAAAGCTATTACTAGAACTTTAAGTAATATATGTACTTGTCTTCATAATATTATGCTCTGGTTCTGGACTTGGATAATTAGGTTTCAGCTTGAGTGTGATATTAAGTAGAAGATTAATAACTTGATGAGTAAAGAAACACCCATATTTGGAGAAACAGATGGAAATGCATGAACTTATATGACTATTTTATACAGTGCCAGCTCCTCTCTAAGACAAGGACCTTGTTCAAGGTCTCATTACCAATGCATGGTGATTCAAAGAGCTAAATACTCAACTCAAAAAAATGAAATTACATTGTACAAATCTTTCAACGGGGGTGATAGACAAAGCACTACAGATTATGTTCAAGTCGCCCCTCCAGTTCTCCAGGAGTGGCACCCACTGCCACTCTTGAGTACCTCCTAGCCATTAGCAAATAGAGGGTGACTCTGTCTGGTAGAGCAGGACTACCTGCTCTTGGATTTGCTGGGGAATATTTTTTTTTTCCAATGGGCGAATCATGAAAATCTAGAAGAAATGGACGAAAATAAAATGGCCTCTGCTTCAGTTTCAAATACCCCAAGATTCATTAGTCAAAGTCTACAAAGATGACAGTCCTCTGGCAAATTTTCAACATGGCTGTTCTAGAGAGATGCAACACCGCATCTGGGCTTCTCTGAATGTCATACTTGGAATATTGCATTTTGGAAGAATACCATGTTAGAAAGAATGAGGATACCTTAAAAGTGGAATTAAAAGCCCTCCATTATACCTCTAGATTCTCTTGGACATGAATATTGTATTTTGTACTTGCACATATAAGTGCAAATGAACAGTTTGTTTTACCTCTTAGAACATTAGCTAATTCATTAAATCTCATATATAAAAGAACAGTAAAAAGTTCTTCTCTTTCTCACAAATATGCACAAAAGATCTGCAATCTTGGAGGAAGTTTCTAATTCCCATCTCATACTTGTAATAAAGGCAATGAATTGAATTGAATTGAAAGGGGGGCTATATTAAAGGAAATGCATAAGCTTCAAAATGAGAGTGCATTTATCGTATAGAGAGAACCATCAATTCTGCTATAATGCTGGTGTAGTCTTTGTAATTTTCAAAGTTCCATTCAAAATGCTGATGTTCTGATGACAGAACTAACTGCCACTGTAAATCCAGAGCCTAGCATCAAGAGAAGGGATTTCAATGAGTGCAATAAAAAAGGCGGCAATTTTTCCCCCTTGCATGTAATATTCTAAAATTAAGGTAGGCAAGGTGTTATCAAACCTAGATGAATACTGTTAGGGAACAACTAATTTGCTAATTGTATGACACCCAAAAGCCAAATGTACTTAATATTTATATAAGAAAAGATGATGCACTTATAAAAAGCCAGGCTGCTGTGTCCTAATCCTTTCTTGAGGACTTGGACCAAAATAATAAGGGCGGGGGTTATAAAGGAGAGGGGTTTTCCTCTTCTTTCTTTCCTTTTTAAGATCAGGGATACCTCTAATTGACCTAAGGCCTGTTTATTCCTAATACCTTGTCAAGAGGAAAACAAACGAGCTGTGTCTACAGAGGCTATAGGGCCTCTTTTTGGCCGTTCCTATTTTTCTCACGACATTTCCCAATATTCCTTCATTCTACTTTCTCCATCAGTTTCCTCTTCCCTACTCACACTGCCCCGGTCCACATCCTCTCACATCAACTCTCCTGGAGTCTCCTAGTCTTCTCTTGTCATTCCTTTGTCACAGACAGAAGAGGAGGGGCCCTGAGGAATGACTTGGCCCAGGACACACCCCTAATCTTCTTCCCTGTTTACACCACCACCTGCAAATGAGGAGGAAACTTTCCAGAGCTTGAATGAAAAGCTTTGGCTTCTCCTATAGACAGGGATGCACGATGCGGAAATAGTATTTGTTAACCAGGCTGAACCATTAAAAAGATCACACACGACAGGGTGGCTTTGAAACTCTGAGGAATTTCGGCCATACCAGGTTAACTAAATGGGAAGCCAATAAATCAAGTGAACTTTCCTGACCCCCAGACGTCCAAAAACTCAAGTTTATATAGAACTTTAAAGAATTGGGTTATGAAGACCTTTTTGTTTTTTAATTTCATGAGGGGGAAAGAGTACTTGACACACTGGCAAATACTTCGTCTGAGAGCAGAAACATGTTTGCACTTTGGAAATAAAGCAAAAAAAAAAAAAAAAAAAAAACCATCCAGAACTGATTGTCAATAAGTCGATTTCAACAGTGTTTGGATTTTAGATAGTTTATTAAGAAGCTGAAACACAACTTTAAAGCATGCAAAAAAAATGTGATTCCCCAGGTTTTCATTGCATTCTTACTCAGAGTAGAAAGAAGAACATGATGAGAATATACAGAAGGATTAGGTTAAAAACTGGAAGTACAGTCCAAGTCTTAAAAACTGATAATCCTATACAATACAGCTCCTATAAAAAGAGTGTGCGTAAAGGTGAAAGTTTTATAAAATGTACCTGATTTTTAGATCATAGAAATGATGTGTACATATAAGTTTCAGTAGCTCGAAAAAATATCCTGTGCAGTAAGAACCTTCTTTTCACTAATTTGAACTGTGCAATATGGCAGGAAGGAATTTCAAAGGAGATATTTATATATGTATTTGAATGTTTACTGCCAGGCTTTGCCTTCTCATTTTATCCTCAGCATTTTGAATGAAGACGCTTACCTACCTCCAAAAGAGTCTAAGGGCTTGCCCCTTTATATCTATGTGTGTTCAGAATGTTTGAGGTACTAGAAATATATCAGCATTTCCAAATATCTCAGAGGCAATACTACTTTGCATTCGTCAGTGTATGGATATGTATATACTACTTACGGAGTGATTATAATCTACCATTACGTTTCATTAAGAGTACATTTTTATTGTAAATTTTAATAGAGGGTAGACTTTAATTACAATAATCTAGGAGACAGGCAGCAACAAAGAGATCATATAGATGGATACAGGCATGAATACAGATAGTGATAGAACTTTAGTAGAAGTAAAGGGGATCAATTTTGGCATAGAATTATTTTCTGCCCGTAGGTGTGTCTCTCCAGTCCACATTTCCCGTTAGATCAACGGAACGTAATGATTGTTATCTATTTTTTAAGTAATTATGAACCAAAATATCATAGTTTTTCATGGCTAGAAGGGACTTAAACACCAACTTTTAGCAAAAACGGATGGCCAAAATTCCCTCAAGAAGCAGGAAACTGCCAAAGGATATGATATAAATGTCCCATAAGAGCCCAGACCCCACGTTCTGAATTCCTTCAGAAGGAAGTTTCAATCACATCTGTATCTCTTAAATACTTCACTATTTCTACAACAATTCCAGTGTTACCCAGAGCATTGCTGAGCACCAGAGGTGCTTAGTAACATGGCTGTTGACTGACTCACTATTCGTAAAAGGAAAAGTGTATCCAGCCCAGGTGTCATTGTTACCAATTCCATTACTTTTTCCTTGAAGGGCAGTAATCTCTCACTGTCTTTTTTGGGAGACTCCAATTCATTCTGAGTCTTCTCCCAATACTACACAACCACTCTATCTCCCACACCCCGCCCTCCACTTTTTTCCATAAGGAATACAAAGAATAAGGAAAACGTACTTTGAAATCAAACCAAAAAAGGTATTATATAGCCCCTTAAAAGAAATCACTATCATAGATAGAAATGAGACTAGTGCCAATGAATTATGGCAATAGTCAGATGGTTTCTTTTTGCTAGACAATTCTGCTCACACAAAAAAGCAATGGGGGTTGAAACACAGAAAAACTAGCAGAGCGCCATATTCAAAGCACCTACTGTGTGTCAGGCACCAGACATAAATTAATCAGAATGAAGAATGTACAAAGTCTGAGAGCAGATTTTTTTTAATCTATGCCTTCTATATAAATTGCTTTAATCCATTTAAAGTTAAAACATCTCCAATAAAAGGACGCTAGGCATTTTGTACTATTCAATTTTGATAATGTACTTAGAAAAGAACGCCTGGCACATAGTAGAAACTTAAATATTTGTTGAATGAGTGGATGGTTATACGTACTTTTCAAAGGCAAAATAAATCATCTGCCACTTCTAATGTATTTGGAAAGACATCAATAAATGGCTATTGTAAGGAAGACTGCCGATGCTAGTTAAGATAATCTCACGGTGTAGTAGTTTATTTATTCTACTATAGAATTTTTGTTCAGAACCCCTGGGGAAAACTTTTGTTGTGATTACTTCTAGCCTGACAGTCAGCGACTCTACTCCAGAACAAAATCTCCAACCAAACCCATGTCCTTTCTTCATGTCCCTGCCATTTAACCATCCAGTTGTTAACACATTTTAAAATCTGACAGGTTATTTCACTTCCAAAATGATACTAAGAGTCACACATGTCAGAACTCTACTTGATAAGTTGTGTTCGTTTCAAATATGGTATGTGAGCACTGAATCCTCACTCTTTAAATACTGCAAAGCGTATCAATAATTATGCCAAATCCATCCAACAGTTGATTGAGGTGTTTTCAGTCTGATATGGGTGTCAAAAAGGGAACATTAACTTTATTCAGATCTTTGCCTGATATGTTGAATGGGAAAAAAAAAAAATCCATTCATACATCACAGAGTCATTCCTAATACCGGAAATTAGGAAAAGGTATCTCTCCGCACACATTTTTCTCTCTGGTTATGGAGATGATTTTGCCACCTGGCACCCTATCCCTCCTTATTATACCCAATTATATCTGTCATATGTAAAAGTTCTAAGCAGGATA
>NW_027397070.1:7928821-8252509 GCF_003265705.2 Callorhinus ursinus
GGCTCTGGCTCAAATGCAAGGACTATCACCAGTTTTTCAAATTGCAGTTCTCTGTCCCAGCCACACAAGGTCCTCCCTATACTGGGGCCAGTCCATACACACCACCATGCCCTGACCTGCCGAATGCTCAACTCCAACATACTTAAACTCTGGGCTTTTACTTTTAAATCTTACAATTTACAGATTGTGTTGAACGGTATCCACATAGAAATTTATGAGAATTATCGCAATTTGAATACTGACTGAAGTTACTCATCTTGCCCTGTCTCTTTCCTTGAAGCCTTGCAGTGTTTTCTGCTAATCTGGAAAATTAATCCATGTTACTGTGCTATGGGGTCAAGGGGTTAACCTCCCAAATTAATACACGCATTTGTTTGTAAAAGAATCTAGAGAGAAGAGAAAGTAATCTGATACAGTAGCAGGGTTGAGGGAAGCATTTTAGAGCTAATTACTCTTCTGAAATCTATATTGTTCAGTCAACAATACTATCTCCCATTGCAATGACCTCCTGGAAACTCTGGCTTCCCATTAAATATTTTGCAGGAAACATTAAAAAAATACAGTAAAAATACAAACACACACACACACACAACCATAAACATTCCTGTAGTATTCATTTTCTATAACTAACAAATGCTTATAGCTTGTCACTTTGTTTTAGATTTTTTAAAAATAGAGCATTTCAGATAAATTTGAAACAGTACTTGTTACTCTTCCCCATGTCATCCCCAACCTTCCCTACCCCCTCCAGAGGCTATCATTATTTAATTTGTATACTTCTAGGTCTTATTATGTTTCCAGATCATTTTATATATACATCTATGATAATCATTCATAAATGCACTCCTGCTGTACATATTTCTAAACCTACTTATTAATCACTCAACATTGTGTTTTACTTGTCCATGAGTACATATATAACTAGTTTGCTCACTTTAACTGTTTGTAACACTTCATTATATAACCAATTATACCATAATTTATATTTAATATAATTTATTTCCCTATTCCCCCATTAGATATTTCCAATTTCTATTATGCACAATACTGTATGAATATCCTTATACATATCTCTACACATGTGCAAGAACTCTCTATGGGTGCCTATACTTCCAAGTGAAATTACAGGGTTGAAGGATATGAGTACTTTCATCTTTACTACGTAGTGCCAACTGGTTCTCTAAAGGGATTATACGGATTCACATTCCCACCAGCAATGTTTGGTAGTTTCTTTTTCTCTACACGCTCACCAGCACTTCATACTTATGTTGTCAGATCATTTGCCAATCTGATGGCAGAAAATAAAATCTCCCTACTTTAATTTAAATTTCCTGGATGATTACTAAGCTGGAAGATCTTTCCATAATTACTAGCCATTTGGGTTTCCTAATTTGTGAATTGTTTTTTCATATATTTTACCCAACTTCCTTTTGAGATTTTATTTTTTGTCATACTTATTTGTAGGAGTTCTTTATATATTCTGAATACTATGATTACATCCACACATGTCTGTAAATATCTTCTCTCTATATATGGTGTCTGCCTTATAACTTTGTTGTGACTTATCAGGCAGACATTTTTAATACTGATATTTCCATTTTTCTTAATTAATTATGATTTTTGTGTTTTGTCTCAAATACAGGATACTGTAATTATAATATCCACATACATATGTACAATATAAAAAGAAAAATATGTAAATTTATACACACACACAAATATTACCTGCATATTCATCACTTTCTCAAACAGTCTGCAGAAGTTTAAGTTACCAAACCCACTGAGTGATTTCACTAAAAATCTATGCTATTCATCTGGGTCTACTCTGTTGCTTAGCAATTGCTTTCATTTCAAATTGAGTGCCAACCATATTAGGGAGGCAGTATAAGATTTGGCATCAGGGAAACATACGAGCAATTCACAGCTCTGCCATTCACTAAGTATACAACTCGGTTTCCTAATCTCAAACACGGATTTTATCACAGTACCTATCATACAGATTCCTCTGTCTTGATCTTCTAATGTATAAAAAGGTGAAAATAATGGCACTCTTCTAAGCCCCTTAAAATTAACGTTATTGATCCTTATAACAATGTAATGAAGGAGGCACTATTATTATCTCCATCTTACAGATGAAGAAACTGAGGGACCAAGAGGGTAAATAACTCAGTCAAGGTCATATATGTAACCCATAGCAGAGCCAAGACTTAAACCTCCAGGACCCATGCTCTGCAGCACCTCACTGTACTGCCTCCCAATAATTACTTCCTTGTAAGTAAATGAAAGAATGAATGTAAAACAGCCCACTGCTTGGTCTATAAACATGCTCTACAAATACTATTTGTTTTTATTTCCCATGGAAGCTAAGCTAAATTTTTCACTTTATTCCAAATTCAAATATTTTCCCCAGATAACCTTACATTAGTATGCCCCGATATCTTCTATAGAACACAAGAGCTATGGAATCTATAGATTGTCTATTAAAATTGTCGTATAAAGAGAATCTTACTACCTGCATGCTTTTGCCTTCACTTCTACCTTGTCCTTCTCTTCCTCCTCCTCCTCCAAAATACCTTTCAGAAACCTGACATGCCTTGACTTAAACTTTCAAAGTTAGGGCCCTCAAACAGATGCACTTTCAAATTTTTTCTTCTGACCTACATATAAAGTACTAGTATAATACCTGGAAGATAGCACATGTTCAATAAATGTCAGTTTTTATTATTCAGAGTCTTCATTGTCAATGTGCTACAGGATAACTACTTCCTCTTTATCAGCTGACTTGGATTTCTGCAGCAGCATGAGTGGGAGGTGGGTATAAGGAACAATGGGATAGTAAAGGAAGAAAGTTCATTTTCTCCTTTCCTTCCAACGGAGAATGAATTTCACTTTCTTTCCCAAGGTAACTCCTCTATGTATGTCAATGATCTTATCCACTTTTGCCTCTTCCAGTATCTTAACCCTCTTTCAAGTCTTCATTCAATCTTTCATCTTTTATTCTCTACATTATTGACTCTATTTTATAATATCGATTTTAAAATATCTCTATTTTATTGGCACTAAGATAGCATCACTTGCAAAGAAGAAAAAAAATGCTGCCATTAAACGAGGATAGAACACTTTTATCACACATCTAGATATTCACCATATATCATTCTTGAGTCTACATAAAAAGGAAAACGTTAGCTAGTAAATTGAGTAAGGTATTCCTAAAACTTTGCACTCACAGTCCAATTCCTAACATACTCAGGGTTGTTATTTTCCCACTCAATATTATACTCCGTGCTACCAAAAGCATACACCGTCTCCTAAAAGTGTCCCTCTTAGGAAATGTCTTGTCTCTAAGATGTTCTTCCAAGTGCTTCACCCATCCTCTAAGCTTTGACACGCAGGTGCTGACAATGACTGAAAGTCTTCACTGCTGCCCAGCTAACAGCAACTATAAAACACGTTCCAATTTCAGAAATGTGAAAACATGAACCAAGAAAAAGTATGCCATAGAAACAATGAAATATAATAAATTCTTCTCTTTGGATTAAACACGATGAAGTCACCTTGTAAAGTCAATGAAATATTTTAACATTGGACTTGGAATTTAGTGAAGAAAAAGCAGATGGGACCAAAACTTTCTCTCTCTTCAAACCAACAATGCACTTGTTAATTTAGTAACATTTATTTAGATTCCTTTACCAGAGATTCTGATCCCATATTTTTACTTTGTTCTTTGTGTTCAATATGATTCTTCTGTACATCATATGCTTTTTGAAAATTTAACTAGAGTGAGCTTTTCTTTCATAGAATAATGATTTTTATAGACTTATCAAGGTTATATTTATATTTATAATATACTTTATAATAATACATTGCAATATGCTTTATAATATTCCAATATACTTTAATTCAGACAACTCAGACCTCCCCAAAATGCTGACTCCATCTATCCAGTTCATTTTTAAAAATTCTAACAATATTGTTTGGGAGACAAGTGACTAATAATATATGATTTCCATATATTATTGAAGCAAATATCTGCAAAATTTGTTCTTCAAAATTGGCAACATTTTATTTGCTTTTGGTAAAGAAATCCTGGCAAAACTTATGAGACTATAAAAATAGCTGCCCAAAACTGGACTAATCTGCCTTTCAGATATAAGTAGATGAATTATTTACTACATAATTTTAAAAGATGATATTTTTGTCATAATAATTTATACATAAATTACTTACTTTTTCTCATTTCATACAAATTCTTGGCCTCTTTCTTGAATTCCTGGATTTTCTGAGTTATTTCTCCCAGAACAATGGAACATTTTTTTAATTTAAATTCAGTGAGCCAACATATAGTAGTACATCATTAGTTTTAGATGTAGTGTTCAGTAATTCATCAGCTGCATAGAACACTCAGTGCTCATCACATCACATGCCCTCCTTAATGCCCATCACCCAATTATCCCATCCCCCCACCAACCTCCCCTCCAGCAACCCTCAGTTTGTTTCCTATAGTTAAAGAGTCTCTCGTGGTTTTTCTCCCTCTCTGATGACTTGCTGTTCCTTATATTCCACATATGATAATTGTCTTTCTCTGATTGACTTATTTTGCTCATCATAATACCCTCCAGTTCCATTCATGTCGATGTAAATGATAAGTATTCATCCTTTCTGATGGCTCAGTAATATTCCATTGTGTATATACACCACATCTTCTTTATCCATTCATCTGTCGATGGACATCTTGTTCATTCCACAGTTTGGCTACTGTGGACATTGCTGCTATAAACATTGGGGTGCATGTGCCCCTTCAGATCAAAACATTTGTATCTTTGGGGTAAATACCTAGTAGTGCAATTGCTGGGTCATAGGGTAGCTCTATTTTTTTTTTAAGATTTTATTTATTTATTTGACAGAGAGAGACACAGTGAGAGAGGAAACGCAAGCAGAGGGAGTGGGAGAAGGAGAAACAGGTGTCCTGCCGAGCAGGGAGCCCGATCCGGGGCTTGATCCCAGGACCCCGGGATCATGACCTGAGCTGAAGGCAGATGCTTAACGACTGAGCCACCCAGGCGCCCCAGAATAGGTCTATCTTTAACTTCTTGAGGAACCTCCATACTGTTTTCCAGAGTGGCTATACCAGCTTGTGTTCCCACCAGCAGTGTAAGAGGGTTCCCCTTTCTCTGCATCCTCACCAACATTTGTTGTTTCCTGACTCGTTAAATTTATCTATTCTGACTGTTATGAGGTGGTATCTCATTGTGGTTTTGATTTGTATTTCCCTGATGCTAAGTGATGTGGAGCATTTTTTCATGTGTCTGTTGGTCATTTGTATGTTCTCTTTGGAGAAATGTCTGTTCATGTCTTCTGTCCATTTCTTGACTCGATTTTTTTATTTTTTGGGGTGTTGAGTTTGATAAGTTCTTTATCTTGGATCTTGGATACTAGCCCTTTATCTGATAGGTCATTTGCAAATATCTTCTACAGGTTGCCTTTTAATTTTGTTGTCTATTTTCTTTGCTGTGCAGAAGCTTTCTATCTTGATGAAGTCCCAATAGTTCATTTTTGCTTTTGTTTCCCTTGCCTCTGGAGACGTTTCTAGCAAGAAGTTACTGCAGCCAAGGTTGAAGAGGTTGTTGCCTGTGTTCTCCTCTAGGAATTTTAATGGATTCCTGTCTCACATTTAGGTCTTTCATCCATTTTGAGTTTATCTTTGTGTATGGTGTAAGAAAATGGTCCAGTTTCATTCTTCTATATGTGGCTGTCCAATTTTCCTAACACCATTTATTGAAGAGACTGTCCTTTTTCCATTGGATATTCTTTCCAGCTTTGTTGAAGATTAGCTGACCATAGAGTTGACGGTCCATTTCTGGGTTCTCTATTCCATTCCATTGATCTATGTGTCTGTTTTTGTGCCAGTACCATACTGTCTTGATGACTACAGCTTTGTGATAGAGCTTGAAGTCTGACGTTCTGATGCTGCCAGCTTTGGTTTTCTTTTCAACATTTCTCTGGCTATTCGGGGTCTTTTCTGGTTCGATACAAATTTTAGGATTATTTGTTCCCACTCTGTGAAAAATGTCAATGGTATTTTGATAGGGATTGCGTTGAATGTGTAGATTGCTCTGGGTAGCATAGACATTTTAACAAATATTTATTCTTCCAATCCATGAGCATGGCATGGTTTTCCATTTCTTTGTGTCTTCCTTAATTTCTTTCATAAGTTTACTATAGTTTTTAGAGTACAGATCCTTTACCTCTTTGGTTAGATTTATTCCTACATATCTTATGGTTTTTGGTGCTATTGTAAATGGAATTGATTCCTTAATTTCTCTTTCTTCAGTTATATTGTTATTGTATAGAAAGGCAACTGATTTCTGTGCATTGATTTTGTATCCTGCCACATTGCTGAACTGTTGTATGAGTTCTAGTAATTTGGGGGTGGAGTCTTTTGGGTTTGCCACAACAAGTATCATGTCATCTGCAAAGAGTGAGAGCATGACTTCTTTTTTGCCAATTTGAATGCCTTTTACTTCTTTTTGTTACATGATTACTAAGGCTAGGATTTCCAGTACTGTATTGAACAAGAGTGGTGACCGTAGATATCTCTGTTGTGTACCTGATCTTAGGGAAAAAACTCTCAGTTTTTCCCCATTGAGAATGATATTCACTGTGGGTTTTTCGTATATGGCTTTTATGACATTAAGGTATGTTCCCTCTATCCCTACACTGAGAGTTTTAATCAAGAAAGGATGCTGTACTTTGTCAAATGCTTTTTCTGCATCTATTGAGAGGATCATATGGTTCTTGTGATCCCACTTGGACGTGGTGAATAATCCTTTTAATGTATTGTTGGATTCTACTAGCTAGTATCTTGGTAAAAATTTTGGCATCCATGTTCATCAGGGATATTGGTCTGTAATTCTCCTTTTTGGTGGGGTTTATGTGGTTTTGGGATCAAGGGAATGCTGGCCTCACAGAACAAGTTTGGAAGTTTTCCTTCCACTTCTATTTTTTGAAACAGCTTCAGAAGAATAGGTATTAATTCTTCTTTAAATGTTTGATAGAATTCTCCTGGAAAGCCATCCAGCTGTGGACTCTTGTTTGTTGGGAGATTTTTGATTACTGCTTCAATTTCCTTGCTGGTTATGGGTCTGTTCAGGTTTTCTATTTCTTCCTGTTTCAGGTTTGGTAGTTTATAAATTTCCAGGAATGCATCCATTTCTTCCAGACTGCCTAATTTGTTGGCATACAGTTGCTCATAATATGTTCTTAAAATTGTTTGTATTTCCTTGGTCTTGGTCATGATCTCTCCTCTTTCATTCATGATTTTATTAATTTGGGTCCTTTTTCTTTTCGATAAGTCTGGCTAGGGGTTTATCAATCTTATTAACTCTTTCAAGGAACCAGCTGCTAATTTTGTTGATCTGTTCTACCATTCTTCTGGTTTCTATTTCATTGATTTCTGCTCTAATCTTTATTATTTCTCTTCTCCTGCTTGGTTCAGGCATTATTTGCTGTTCTTTCACTAGTTCCTTTAGATGTAAGTTTAAGTTTAGCTTGTGTATTTGAGACTTTTCTAATCTTTTGAGAAAGGTTTGTATGGCTATGTACTTCCCTCTTAGGACTACCTTTGCTGCATCACAAAGGTTTTGAACAGTTGTATTTTCATTTTCATTTGTTTCCATGAATTTTTTAAATTCTTCTTAGTTTCCTGGTTGACCCATTCATTCTTTAGTAGGATGCTCTTTAACCTCCTAGTGTTTGAGTTCCTTCCAAATTTCCTCTTGTGATTGAGTTCAAGTTTCAAAGCATTGTGGTCTGAAAATATGCAGGGAATAATCCTAATCTTTTGGTATCAGTTGAGACTGATTTATGACCTAGTATGTGATCTATTCTGGAGAATGTCCCATGTGTATTAGAGAAGAATGTGCATTATGTTGCTTTAGGATGGAATGCTCTGCATATATCTGTGAAATCCATCTGGTTCAGTGTGTCATTCAAAGCCCTTGTTTCCTTGTTGATCTTTTGTTTAGATGATCTGTCCATTGTTGTGAGTGGGGTGTTGAAGTCCCCTACTGTTATTGTATTATTATCAATGTGTTTCTTTAATTTTGTTATTAATTGGGTTATATAATTGGCTGCTCCCAAGTTAGGAGCATAAATATTTATAACTGTTATATCTTCTTGTTGGATAGATCCTTTAAGTATGATATAGTGTTCCTCTTCATCCCTTACTATAGTCTTTGGTTTAAAATCTAATTTTTCTGTTATGAGAGTTGCTACCCCAGCTTTCTTTTGATGTCCATTAGCATGATAAATGGTTTTCCACCCCCTCACTTTCATTCTGGAGGTGTCTTTGGGTCTAAATTGAGTCTCTTGTAGACAGCATATGGATGGGTCTTGCTTTTTTATCCAATATGATACCTTGTGTCTTTTGATTGGAGCATTTAGCCCATTTACATTCAGAGTAACTACTGAAAGATACAAATTTAGTGCCATTGTATTACCGGTAATGTCCCTGTTTCTGTAGATTATCTCTGTTTCTTTCTGGTGTATGTTACTTTTGGGCTCTCTCTTTGTTTACATGATCCCCTTTAAAATTTCTTGTAGGGTTGGTTTAGTGATCACAAATTCTTTTGGTTTCTATTTGTCCTGGAAGCTCTTTATCTCTCCTTCCATTCTGAATGACAGCCTTACTGGATAAAGTATTTCTTGGCTGCATGTGTTTCTCATTTAGTACACTGAATATATCATGCCAGCCCTTTCTGGCCTGCCAGGTCTCTGTGGATAGGTCTGCTGCCAGTGTAATGTGTCTACCCTGGTAGATTAAGGAGCTCTTGCCTCAAGCTGCTTTCAGGACTTTCTCTTTATCTCTGAAATTTGTAAGCTTCATTATTACATGTTGGGGTGTTGATCTATTTTTATTGATTTTGAGGGGGGTTCTCTCTACCTCCTGGACTTGAATGCCAGTTTCCTTCCCCAGATTAGGTAAGTTCTCGGCTATGAATTGCTCAAATATACCTTCTGTCCCTCTCTTTCTCTTTCTTCTTCCTCTGGGACCCCAGTAATTCTAATATTGTTTCACTTTATGGTATCGCTGATTTCTTGAAGCCTCACCTCATGGTCCACAGTTATTTTTTTCTCTTTTCTTCAGCTTCCTTCCTTTCCATCATTTTGTCTTCTATATCACTGACTCTCTCTTCTGCCTCATTTACCCTAGCTGTTAGAGCACTCATTTTATACTGCATCTCAGTTAAAGCATTTTTAATTTTGGTCTGATTAGATTTTATTTCTGCACTAAGAAATTCTCTGGTGTCTTTTATGCTTTTTTCAAGCCCAGGTAGTAACTTTATAATCATTATCCTGAATTTCAGCTCTGACATTTTACTTATATCCATTTTGATTGGATCTGTGGCAAAGAGTATTACCTCTGGTTCTTTCTTTTGTTGTGAATTCCTCCTTCTAGTCATTTTGCCCAGAGAATAATGGGTGAATGAGAGAACAAAATCAAAAAAATCAACCATGACCCAAGCAAAATACACACTAGACAAATCCAAAGAGGTCAGAAATAAAAAAAAAAAAAGGGAAAAAAGAGAGAATATAATCTCATAGGTGGACAAAACAGGGTGATCTGCTTGGTCCTGGGTGTATTTTAGTCTGTTTGTTAGAAGACACTAAATCCCCCCACCCAAAAAAAGAAGACACTAAATCCCAAAATTGTAAAGAAAGCAAAGTGTATATATATATGTATATATATATATACACAAAAATAAAATTAAATACAGTGAAAGGAAGCAAAAAATGAATATATCTATAAAATGTAAATTTAAAAATGAAAATTAAAAAAAGACTTAAAAACAAAGAGTTGATAAAATAAGAAACTAGTTGAAAAGAAAAAAGAAAAAGAAAATTTTAAACTGAAAGACTAAAGACTCATGTGAAAAAAACCCTCTAATTCTATATACTATTTTCTCCTAGCACAGGGTTTTTCAGGTCTGAGTGATCTATAAACTTGGTGTTCGCCTGAGGATCCTGCTGGTGGATCCTCTGGGGGATGGGCTTGTTGCACTGATTCTCAGATGTCTTTGCCTAGGCAGAGCTTCACCACCTCTTGCCAGGGGGCTGAGCTCAGTGTAAGCTGCTCCAGGTTATTCCATTGGCTTTTATTTCCTGAAGGCTTTTTGTGTCACTTTAGACAATGAAAACAAAGTAAAAAATGGCAGTGCCCCAATCTCCAGTCCCGGAGTTGAATGATCACAGCCCCCACTCTTCAGTGCACACTCAGGGAAAGGTGGTCAATCCCTTTTGTGTGTGCCAAACTCTGCAGACTCCTATGGTGCTCACCTGCACCAATCCTCCTGGGGGGATGGGGGGGAGGTGGTCTCACCAGCCCTGGTGCTTGCTGGGCCTCTGCTCCGGGAGCTTTTGCCTTTTTTGCCTTCCCATGGGAAGGAGGTGTGTCTCACAGTCATTGCTGCTTGCTGGGCCCCTGCTTGGAGATCAGTTGCCTGACTGTGCTGCGGTTCACAGTTTATGGCAACACCTAGCTGAGAGGCCACTCCTAGGCTCACTAATTGTAGCCAGTTTCCCTACTCCAATGTTTGGGAACTCTGCCACACTCAGGCACCCCTGTTCTTTTTGTGACTCTGGGGCTCCTGAGACCACACTGTCCCCCCTGCCCTAGGATTCTGCCCCACTTCACCACCTGAGCACCTTTCAGGTAGGGATGTCCCTCACCAGAGCTGACTTCTAAAAGTTTTGATTTTGTGCTCCACTGCTATATCACTTTCCGGTAGCCAGCTTATGGAGGTTCCCTCACCCTGCAGTTTATCTTCCAATATATCCCCCCAGATTCACATCTCCACACCTCCAACCTTGCAGAAAGTGGTCGTTTTTCTATTAGTAGAATTGCAGCAATTCTTTTCTTAGATCTCAGATTGAATTCACAGGTGTTCAGAATGACTTGATAGATACCTAGCTGAATTCAAGGGACCAGACAAAATGCAGGTCCCCTACTTTTCTGCCATCTTCCCTCCCTCTCCAAGACTGGAGCATTTTAAAGCACAGGTCAAAGAATCAAATAAGTAAAAATTAAAACAATGAAGTTCCTTTATCCCCCATTCCCATTTGCTGACAAGAGTACAAAATAAATAATATTGTTGATGAAGGTATGAAGAAATGAATATATTCATTACTGCTGTGACAATATAAATATGAATATCCATTCTGAAGGGTATTTTGGCATTCTGTACTAGAAACTTAGGTTGTGTAAATGCCTTGACGTAGCAATTCAAATTATAGAAATTTATCCTAAGGAAACAATTAGAAAAGTACTCAAAGATGTATATAGAAGGGTATTTGTCACACAGTCATTTAGAGTCGTGAAGAATCAAAGCAATCTAAATGTTCAACCATGGTTGATTAAACAAAATATGATATATCCATTTTAAAAATTCTTTAGCCACCAAAGATCATGAAGTAGATCCATATTTATTGAAATGATATGGCTAAGACAGTAATGCCTATTAAATGTTTACTTACTCCTTTTATCTCCTGTCATACCCTTGCAGTGAGGTAGAGTCATGTGATTCATTCTGGCCACTGAAATGTGGAAGTCTGGTGTGCCACTTCCAAACTGTGGCAATTAAAAGCCCTTGAAAGATTTTTCCAATATTTGCTTCTCTTAGCTTAAAAATCAAGGAGGCTGGGCATTCCCTACTTTGCAGCCGCAAGATAATGGAGCTTCCATTAGCCTGGGTCCCTAAGTGAATGTGTGGTCCAGAGCCCTCCATTGACTGATTTGGGATATGTAACATAAGCAAAACCTAACATTTTTTAGTATTAAATTACTAAAATTTGGGTTTGGTTACTACAGCATATACTGTCCAATCCTAATATACATTCTAAAAGGTTCACAGCATATGGGGTGCCTGAGTGGCCCAGTCAGTTGAGCGTCTGACTCTTGATTTCCACCAGATCATGATCTCCGGGTCATGGGATCGAGCCCCACATTGGGCTCTGGGCTCTATGCTCAGCAGAGAGTCTGCTTATGGTTCTTTCTCTCCCTCTCCCTCTGCCCCCTCCCAATGTGTGCTTTCTCTCTCTAAAATAAATAAGAAAATCTTTAAAAATAAAATAAAAGGATCACAGCATATGAAATGAAACAAGTGCCAAGGATATAATATGCTAAAAGGCAATACTATAGTTTGTTTTGTATATAGAATGGCAGTATCTTAAAATTTTTCTTTATTGTAATTTTCCGTATCTTGATTTTTAGAAATAAGCATGTTTATCAATAAACAAATCTAGTTTTTTTCACTTTGTAAGAAACACTAGAACAAAACAAATTACATACAATGCTCATTTTTAAAAAGAGCTTCAAGAATGGATACATAGAAAACACAAAAACATATCTAAATTTTACCAGCTCTTTTTCAAGCTAATAGTTTTTAGAAATATGGGATATAGAGATGTACAGACAGGGTCACTCAGTCCATTGTGTGTGTGTGTGTGTGTGTGTGTGTGTGTGTGTGTGTGTGTGTGTATAAATGGGGCTTATATGTTGCAACCCTGAGGCAAGCGAAAGAATATTTTTGGTGGCAGTGGGAAAGTTGTGGTACCATATAATGCGGGATGGAACATCAAGAACAAATGTCCTCTCTATGGAAAATGTCTTGGAGGTAAGTAATGAAGCTGGAGGAGAAGAGCAGAACCCTGAATTACCCAGAAGGCAGCAGAGTTAGGTGCCTGAGCAGAGAATACATATATATAAAGGTTTTGTGGCCACCGTGAAAGTCTACAAGTTAGCATACACCGGTCTACCCAGACAGTGACCCCTTTTCTCTGGCTCCCCTCAACCTCTCTTTCTTTCCTACCTTGTCTCTGGGCCTCTACTGCCTTCTCTCTTCCACCGCATTTTCTCCTTTTTTTATTCTCAGGAACCATCATGGCCTCAGGACATTTTCCATTACTCAAAAATTTTTCCATTACTATAAAAGCAGTCAGGATGACAAACAGAATATGCGTGGCCTTTCAGACGAAAGGAAAGTGGGAAGAGTTTCTTCCCATTCCCTCATGTTAAAGAATTAAGGTTGTAGAGGAGAATGGAAAACATGAGTGTTCCTGATTTAGAGAAGGTTATTGCCCCAGAGGCAGATTATTTTCCCTGATATTGGTTAGTCCAGTGGGGTAAATGTTAGGGCCAGGAGCTTTCCTTTGTTGCTGCATAAGGATTGACTACTCCCTTTCTTCTTTTCCATTCAAGAGGGCAAATCCATAAGCAGGGAGCTCCCTAGATCTCTGACATGACATTGATGTAAAGCTTAAAGATACTTTTCTTAAAAGCACAGAGAACTGAATGGGGGTTTGATTCTGTGCCATGGTGATAATGAGGATCAGCTAAGGAGGTCTGTTACTGGCAGAACTGGTGTGTGCTTTAAGACACACAGTAGTGCCAAGAAACAATACAAAGTGTGAGAACAAGCAGACTGAGTCACGATCCATTGCCGATTCTAAACTGTACACTTCTGTCTCTATATATAGTATGTCAGAAGTGTCATTTCTGCTGTCACGAGAACTTTTTAGATTGTCACCACCATAAGTACAGCAACAACAGTAGCATTTCTTTGTATGAACTACATCTGAATCCCACAGCAAGATGTAGTTTCCCCTGACACATTTGACTTAGGGAATATTAGGCTGGGGGAATCTCTGGGGGAAACGGGGCAGTTTCTTGATTCTATGTAAAGAAAATTTGTTCTGGTTGACATACACTACAGAGTGTTGTACTTTTTTGGATCTGGCTGTCAGAAATCTCCAAGTATGGTGAGAAAGATGTATAATATTCTTTCAGCAAAGCGATTTTTTTAACCAGTATTATGTGGGTTTGAAAACAGAATAGGAGCGCCCTCGTTAATAATCCTTCTGTGTCCTGATTGTGCAGCTGAGGTGCTGGAGGCGAGGGGCTGTCAGATTTTCAAATGTAGGGGGAAAAAAAAACATTTTAAAAAGTCGCATGTATTTCTCTTCTATTACTTCTGCCTTCTTTAAAAAAATACGTCTTTGGTTCATTTGGGGGAAAAGCTCTTATTTATGCAGACACATTATAAAATAAAGTCTTCCTTTGTTACAAGAGACAAAACAATTCTGAGGAATGCCTTGGGGATGCTTTAATGAATGATCTCTTTTATTTATTTCTTTTCCTATGTGTATTAAAAAAAATCTCTGGTAACAAACAAACCTAGTTGGTCTCAAGAACACAGAAGTGTTCTGACTACAGAAATCTATGACCTGATGTTGAGAAAATTTACTTTAAATAAGCATTAATCATATACACACTCACTGTGTGGGATCAGGATGAAAAAGAAGACAGGGGCCTTACCCTTAAGGAGCTAATACAGGATTTGTTTTTGAGCCCTAAGCACTGGTTCTTTCTTTTTTACGTTACAATTTACATAGAGCAAAACTCACTCTTTTTGGTATATGGGTCTGTAAATTTTGACAAATGTATAGAGCTGTGTAACTACCACCATACTAAAGACACTGAACAATTGCTTCACCTCCAAACATTCCCCCAAGTCCCTTTGTAGCCAAACCCTGCCCTCACCCCCAAGCCCTGGCAACCACTTGTTATCTTGTTATCTATCTCCATAGTTTTGCCTTTTCCATAATGTCTCATAAATGGAATCATATAGTATGTAGCCTTTTGGGTTTGACTTCTTTCACTTAGCAAAACACATTTAATATTCATCCATATTCTTCAATGAATATAAGGTGCATTCTTTTTCACTGCTGAATAGAATTCCATCGTATGAATGTACCAGTTTGTTTATCCATGCATTAGTTAAGGACATATGGGTTGTTTCCAGTATTTCGTGACTATGAAGAAAGTTGCTATCAATATTTATATATCAGTTTTTCTGTAAACATAGTTTTATTTCTCTTGGGTAACTACCTGGTAGTAGGACTGTTAGGTTATATGGTTAAGTGTATGTTTAACTTTAAAAGAAACTGGCCTCTGTCTTCCCCAGTGGTTATATTATATTATAACCCCACCAGCAATGTACAAGAATTCCGTTTGCTCAAAATGCTTGTTCACACTTGGTATTGTCAGTTCTTTAAAAAAAATTAATCCATTCAAATAGTTTTAGTGATAATTCATTATGCTTTTAATTTCCCTAATGACTAATGATGTTGGCCATCATTTCTCATGCTTATTTGTGATCCATGTATCTTCTTTGGTAATGTATTTATACATATCTTTTGCCCATTTTGAAAACTGGATTCTTTGTTTTCTTACTGAGTTCTGAGAGTTATTTATATATTCTGGATAAAAGCTTTTCATTAGGTAGGTGTTTTGCAATTATTTTCATGAAGCCTCTGGCTTATCTTTTAATTTTTGTAACAGTATCTTCTGCAAAGCAGGTTTTCATTCTGATGAAATCCAATTTATCAGTTTTTCTTTTGGTGCTTTTAGTGTCTTCCTAAGAATTTTTTTGTCTGGCCCAAAGTCACAAAAATTTTCTATTTTTTCTTCTAGAAATTTGATCATTTTAGATTTTACATTGAAGTCTATGATCTGTTTTAATTTTTGCATAAAGTATGAGGTATGGGTCAAGGTTCTTTTTTTTTTTTTGCCTTGTCCAATTGTTTTAACATCTTTTGATGAAAATACTATACTTTATCTATTAAATTGCCTTTGCACCTCTGCCAAAAATCAATTGATCAAATATGTGGAGGTCTACTTCTGACTCTCAATTGTATTCTATTGATCTATTTGTCTCTTTTCACCAATGCCATATTGCTTTGATTACTATCATTTTATAGTAAGTCTTAAAATCAGACTGGGTGAGTCTTCCAACTTATTCTTTTTTCAAAATTGTTTTGGATAGTCTAGTTCCTTTGCATTTCCATATGAAATTTAGAATCAGCTAGATGATTTCTATTAAAAAAAGTACTGTTAGGATTTAGATTGGCATTATTTTGAATCTATATATTTTTTAGGACATAAACTTCTGCACAACACAACTAAAAATTCTAAGAGGCATCCTAGAATCAATCCACATAAGCTAACATGCCTGATTGTGAATTTGGCATTTGACAGTCACATAACATCTCTCTTTTAGAATAGTACCGATTGGATAAAGCACTGGAGAAAAATATTGAGATTGCAAAATCTATTTCTTGGCCCAATACATTCTGGTGGCAGGATTCAGCATAAATAACAACTTAGTTTTCAGGTGTCCAAATCAGCAGAATAGGCCTTAGAAGTCAATGTAATTATGTATAAAGGATAGCTCATCTTCATAGCATACTCTACTAATGTGTGTCAAAATAATGAACTTCAACATGGAAACATGATTCTCTCTGCCCAGGAAGACTGAGTGGTGTCACACAGAGAGCCCCTGTTTCCAACAGTGTCCCTGTCTGTTTGTCCTATTTGAAGAATGACAATACAGCTGTTTAGAGACACAGGCTCCAAGTTAAATTATGAGAAGGAGAGATGTCAAGGGGTATTCACATCATATTGGAATAATTCCTAGTCCAAAGAGAGCTTATGAAAGGGAGCCTGATATTCATATTCATGGGGCCCTAAGATTACCACTATGTTAATATCATGGAAAAGAATAGTACTCTTTTCAGTGGTTCATCTACACCCTGTTTGTTTCTTCCCTTCAATTAGATTGTTTGATGAATTGCCAATTTTCTTGGTTTCCTGCAGATTTCCATTGTAGAAGTTGTAAAAATCTTTTAATTGCACCAAACCAAGTACCCATCCTTTGTTGACATGGGGTTGGCTTGTGTCTTGAGAAATTTTCAAACAAAGTCTGTGGATAAAAGCATAGCAGCATGTTTTGCACATTTAGGGGGAAAAATCAACAAGAACTATTTTTTTTCTTGTCACATGCTTTCTGGCATCATTTTAAATTTATTTATAATACTGCTGTCATTAATATTATGCTCACTTGGTTGAAATTATTTTGTTTTTCCCCTTTGGAAATAGAGCTGATCAAGACTGATAAATAATAACACATTATATAAGTACTGTGTGGATTATTTAACATTCTGATTAATGAGATATTTTCTACCCCAAAATAACAATCTTCAGCACTTTGCAGATGTAAGCTTGTCAATCTCTGATCATGAATAGTGTTTACATTTGAAAGACAAATCTGGTACACTGGTAAAATGGTTAATTTTGCCCTCAAACCTTTTTAATGAAATCGCTGGTGCAATAGTCAGGATAAAAAGTTCTCATTAAAAACTGCTCTTCTCTGTATGACATTCAGCCAGACCAGACACCACAAGCTGATGCAAGCTCAAAGATTTTTCAGAACACAGATTCAGATTCTGCTAAGGTTTTTTTTTTTACTTTGGTTAATTATCAAACCAGCAAATAAACATGGTAAAAGCTATGAAGGAGATAGGGATACAAGTGAGTGGACTATAACGGAGACAGGAGTACAACACAACTCTGCTACCGACTCTCTTGCTCTGACATTCCACAAGGAATTGATCTGGTCATACAAGCTCGAATCTCAGGCTCTCTACCTTTACTATTATAGGCTAGAGGATGTCAGGGGCATCAGACCTACTCTATTAACATGAGGAAATTCTTGCTTTCCTCAGTTACCTACTTCCAACGTTGTCAGCCTTTCTTATCAGGGCACTAGGCTAGGCCATGACCTAACACAGGTGTTCTTCCTCCAAACGTGCCACATGTAGAATCACAGCCACTTGTTCCTCATTAGGCTATCTGCTTCTCTTTGTCAAACATACTTCCACCGGCAGAGGTTTTGCTAAGCTTTGTCATGGCTTTAAAAGAAAGATACATCCACGACAAAGCATATTTCAACATTCAGATTCCTCAGCTTTTGTGACTAATTTTTAACTAATCTAAGAGACTGAGGAAGTTCATAGGAAGCTAGCTAGGATGCAGGCACAAGAAGAGCAATTCGGTAATCAGAGAATAAATTAAAGCATGATTGCTTTGGATTATTATTTGTAGGAACAGGTTTTTTTAAAAAAATGCTTCATGCAACCCTCAAAGCATCAAACATATGTGATCCTTAAAAGCATCAAAAGAAAAAGAGACTAAAATATTGATTTAAGCAAAATGCCTCCAACTACTTTTTCCAGGCTCTAAAGATTTCTATGTCCCTGGATTCTCAGTCCTTAAGACACTTCAGAGCTATAAAAAGAAGTAGAATAAATTCCCTAACAGCAGTTTAGTCAATCACACAGAACAGATTAAAATTGGGTTATGTCCATGTGAATAAGTATTCTTTATAGTGTTAGGATCTCCCCTGCTCTTTCAGTGAGGGAGAAGGATTCCACCCCCCCCTCGCTTACTATGAGGGAATTGCCTTCTAAACTCACGCTTGATGCAGTCAGATACCCTGATGACTACATTCTCTCCACAATATACCAGTATAATATTAATCCTGAGCATCTGTAAGGGGAAGTGAAGCCTGAGGGTAGAAGAAATGTGCTGCTGCTGTTAGGAAAGGATTTAGAGAGGTGCTTGAATGAAGAGGAATGCTCAGCATGGGAATGCCATGGCTCCTGTGAACTCTCACTGATAGTTCAAACCAGGAGGGATGGGAAAGGGGCAGAATAAGGAAAAGATCTGAGAGATCAGATTCTCAATGAGTTCTCAATGGTGCTATGACTGGAGACATTACTTCATGGAAATTTAAAAGTAGTGTTTTTAAGAGGAAAAAGAAAAACCATGAGTGTAGACATTTAACTCATCTCCATTCCCAATTGCCATGGAAATGACTACAGAGTATAAAACTCATATGCCAATACCAGTGCTGGAAAATGAGGGAAAAAATGCCACTCACACACCAAACACTTGAAAATTTCTACTGTAGCGAAGGTGGTATAGAAGGCCGATCTGTGACTTTCTATACTCTGAAATTACCTAGGAAATAGGTATAGGAGACCCAGAAAGAGCGCCACTAATACACCGCAGCTAAGAGGAATGAGGGCAAGATATGGGGCAGGCAGCCACAGCAAACAGAAAATAAGTGTGGATGAGCTTCCGTCTAGAGCAGATGGCCCCCACAAACCAAGAGTTGGCAGAGTGGGGCTTCCTCTGAAAGATATGGAAAAGATACAGTAAGTCAAAAGGAGACCATCTGGAGGAAGCAGAGGAAATGCCTTTTCTAAAATAGATTTACTACAAGATGAAAAGCTCATTTTATTCAATGTCTAATTTAGGTTCCCCAAAATGTATGTCAAATATCAAAAGGAAGAAGTTAAGAAAAGTCAAATGTCATAAAGGTAAAAAATAAAATTGTTCAAATAAAACCTGAGAAGGGGCAATGAACAGCAGACTGGATACTGCAGAAAATTCACTTTAGTGAAATTAGGATAAAAATAATTTTAGAAAAGATGAGCTCTATGGAGAAAAAATTCTAATCATCCAATCTGTGTATAATGGATACTAGAACGATAGAAACCAAGATAAGGAAGAAAGAGAAACAGAGAGGGTAGAAGCAAATAATAAAAGGGGTTTTAAAAATTAATAAAGTCTGAAACTACAGAGCAGAAAAGTTTCTGAAAATGACCAACTTATGAATAAATTTATATTTTAAAAAAATTTCTTAAATACTACCTATATCTATCTAAAACATTAATCCTCAAAACATGTAATTTAGTAACTTTCTAAGGCAAGACATTACTTGAATCTTTTGGGGCTTTACATTCTAGCAGCATTAACTGGTTATGAACATTGCAAATGGCTTTTTAAAAAGCCCTATCCTTCTAACTAAATCTAAAGAAGATTCACATCTAATTTAAGTGTCAAATAAAATCTACCTGAGATTCAAGAATTTTAGGGCAGGGCGCCTGGGTGGCTCAGTTGGTTGGGCGACTGCCTTCGGCTCAGGTCATGATCCTGGAGTCCCGGGATCGAGTCCCGCATCGGGCTCCCTGCTCGGCAGGGAGTCTGCTTCTCCCTCTGACCTTCCTCCCTCTCATGCTCTCTCTCTACCATTCTCTCTCTCTCTCAAAAAATAAATAAAAATCTTTAAAAAAAAAAAAAGAATTTTAGGGCAACAAAACTAAATTGAAACCAAACCTAATTAAGAAAACTAAAAATATCAGACTAATTTAGTTGGCGTGCACAAACCAGAGAGCCTAACTAACTCCTGCTTAGATTGAGAAGTTCAATCTAAGCTTGAGAACACTGAGTCCAGTTATCTCAGATAAGGCAGCTATAATGAATGGGAAGGAAATTTTTGGCAATTTATTCAATTCTAAATGGAAATTGGTGTTCCCAGTGTCCACTGTACCACAGGAAAACATAGAGTGTGCATTTCAGTATCTTATTAGGTAATGGATTATGAGTGTCTATCTCTTCATGCTTGTGCCATTAATCTCTGCCAATTTATGGGATTTTTAGAAGAAACTCAAACTGCCGAGATTGAGCAAAGGTAGATGGAATCTTGACCTGTTAGTGATCTTAACTAGTAAACACAAATATATGTGGTAATATACTACAAGACTGCCACAAATTTGGCACCTTGTCTCTGGAATTAACCCATGATATTGCCCACCAGTGGGCTGCTCTTACCCTTCCTCCACTTCCTGAATCCCCCCCCTCCCTCCTGAATGGCTTCTTTCATTCATCCGTATTAACAACCTGTTTGGGACAAGTCTTTTGGCTTTGACCTGGACATCAATTCCAGGTCACATCCGTCCCATTTTCTCATGTCCCCATGAATCTCTACTGCAGGTAACAGACACGATGACTCTTAAGTCTTGCCCTAAACTCTGTAGGAATTCTCATCTCACTGTAAGGGAAGAAAAATCATTCATGTAACTGAACTTCCATAAAGTTAACGGAAATCACAATTTTGAAAGTGATTTACAAAATGATAAATATTTGTCATGATTTAGGTTTCTCCGGTGAAGATGCATGGAAGAAAAACTCCCCAATGAGTGAAATATAAACCAGCTGCTAACACTGATATGGAATTTACTGAGCTGAGGGAGAATTACAAAAAATATATATTGTTTCTCTGAAATTTGGAAATGTATCTAATAGTCTCAGAATTGTCTTTTAATTTGTGGCTGTATAGCAAAAATATGGTTTTTATTTTATTTCACTGGACTCTGTATGTTTTAATTGACAAAACCATAAATCCAAAAGTGAGAGCTACCATTAGTGATACAGATTGGAATCAGAACGGATATGTGTCTTGGCTAAAAAATATCCCACAGGTTTTGAAATGAAAATCTACTAAAGTAGCAGTATTTTCATTGATGTGCTAGAAAATGATCAGTGACTAGCAATATGCCTTTAATATTAAGCTTTTCATATAAATAAATTGATTAAAATTACTTTTATATGACTTTAAACTATTTTAATGTATCATAGGCTGCAATTTATATTTTTATAAATTTTAAAAATCTTTATAATCTGAGTACATGTACCGTTTGATTAAACAGCCCATTACTAAAAAACATGAATGATCTGACTTAGATGATAAACCGTGTGTACAATGAAAGACATGGGCAAGAAGAATGACTATAAAAAACTAGATTGTAACTACTTACTTATTGTGCTGCTTATGTGACCATTTCCCATTGATAAATACAGATGAATACAAAGAGACAGAACTTATAGACTCATTACCTGCACATCACAAATGTCCTTAATCATATGTCATTGTAGAAATATGAAATAAGAAATATGTTCATTAAGTTAACTCAAGACTCTAAGTAACAATCTACGGAGAGAATAAAAACATACTATTGCAATAAATCTTTTGCATCTGAATACAGTTTATGCAAAGCATTTGTTTTTTCTCTAATTCCTTAAATGTCTTGGGACCTGGTTATCTATGTTTTAAAAACAATCCAGCACTGTATTCTGCTTTTTGTCTGTACTCTACAAATAACCAGACCTGAAAAAAATTACACATTAATGGTAAAGAACAATAAAAGATTAGAAAAAGAATGTATGCAAGTTGAGTTCTTGAAGTAGGATTGGCAGATATAGCAGTGTGAAAAGAGACAAAGTTCGTCAGGAAAGAAACTAAACCTGAAAACATATGAGTCTTGTCTAACTGTAAAGGAAGCCTACTGCTGTCAGGCCCCACTATATACTATATTTTAATTGTCAATTAAGAATCTTCCAATTCTAATTATCTACCTATCTCCTTTTTTATTTAAAATCAATTAATTGGGGCGCCTGGGTGGCTCAGGGTCTGCCTTCAGCTCAGGTCCTGATCCCAGCATCCTGGGATCGAGCCCCACATCGGGCTCCCTGCTCCGTGGGAAGCCTGCTTCTCCCTCTCCCACTCCCACTGCTTGTGTTCCCTCTCTCGATGTGTCTTTCTCTGTCAAATAAATAAATAAAATCTTTAAAAATAAATAAAATAAAATCAATTAATTAACATATAGTGTATTATTAGTTCAGAAGTATAGTGATTCATCAGTTGCATATAACACCCAGTGCTCATTACATCACATGCCTCCTTAATGCCTATCACCCACTCACCCCATCCCCCCACCCAACTCCACTCCAGCAACCCTCAGTTTGTTTCCTATAGTTAAGAGTCTCTTATGGTTTATCTCCCTCTCTGATTTCATCTTATTTTATTTTTTCTTCCCTTCCCCTATGTTCATCTGTTCTGCTTCTTAAATTCCAAATATGAGTGAAATCATGTGATAATTGTCTTTCTCTGATTGACTTATTTCATTCAGCATAATGCCCTCCAGTTCCATCCACATCATTGCAAACGGCAAGATTCCATTTTTTGATGCCTGAGTGATATTCCATTGTATATATATGTCGTATCTTCTTTATCCACTCATCTGTCTATGGAAATCTGGGCTCTTTCCATATTTTGTCCACCAATTGTGGACATTGCCGCTCTAAACTTTCGAGTGCAGGTGCCTCTTTGAATCACTATGTTTGCAACCGTTGGATAAATATCTAGTAGTGCAATTGCTGGGTCAGAGGGTAGCTCTATTTTTAAATTCTTGAGGAACTTCAATACTGTTTTCCAGAGTGGCTGCACCAGCTTGCATTCCCACCAACAGTACAAGAGGGTTCCCCTTTCTCCACATCCTCACCAACATCTGTTGTTTCCTGACTTGTTAATTTTAGCCTTTCTGATTGGTGTGAGGTGGTATCTCATTGTGGTTTTGACTTGTATTTCCCTGATGCCAAGTGATGTGAAGCATTCTTTTTGTCTCTCTTGGCCATTTGTATGTCTTCTTTTCTACCTATCTTCTTTAGCATACTTTTGGATATTTTTGTCTTATATTTTGGTTTGATTGTACCAAGATCAGCTATCTTTATCCAAGACCAGTTCTAATAATCTGTTTGTTTGTTTGTTTGTTTGTTTGTTTTTAAGTGCATGCTTTTCCTATTTCATTGAGCCAATTTTTTTACAGTAGCCTGGCCTCAGGGAAAGGTAATACATGAGGACACACCCTTTGTCTTGTCTTCTCAAGGTTGCCCAGTCAGCCAGATTTCAGGGTGGATGTATATTCCTTTCATGGAAACATGTGCACCTTTCCACTGTCTCCAGATCCTTGGTTTTCCTGGCTTTTGCCCTTCCCCTTAGACATACCATCATAATGAAATAGATTTTTCTGGACATTCTAAATTTTGGATTTTATATAATAGAGTAGCAAAATAAATTATTTGTAAGTTGTTTGAGTTTGGTTATTTCTGTGGTTGGACTGTTTGGAAATTTAAGAACGGTGTTTGAACAATATTTTGAAATTGAAACCACAAAAGGACTTCAAAGCGCTCATCTGAAGTTCTTCTAACTTTCTGAGAAGGTGGCTTGTAATTTAAGATTCACTGTTATGTGTGGATGAGAATTGCTAGCTTACCTGAACCAGCTGCTACCACCTCATGTTATGTTCATAATAATGAAGTGAGAATTTTGGCAAGTGAAAACTGTTGTTTAAAACCTAAGAGGCTGGAAGCATCTGTCAAACAGTGTATGCAGGCCCAAAACTAATGGTTTATAAACCAGATGATGAGTGTGTACATGTTATGAATTGCTGCTGTATGTTGCTTTCCTAAGTTTTGTACACAAAGTGGTTAAAGTTTTCATTCTACTGATGTGACTCATCAATACAACAGATGAGATGTTTGATAGAAACATTGCTGTCATTTTAATGAATTCATAAGCTATTGTTCAACTCCCTTTCATGCTACAGGCCCAGCTGAAAGCCCAAGAATTTGTGTTTAATCAGACACAGTACATGTCTATCTTTCACAAAACAGTGGGATAATGACCCCTATAATTTTTTGGAAAATCTTAACTTCTTAAGTCTGTCAAGTCTGATTTGAGAAGACTCTGCTTAACTCTTTGGAAGAGCTCATTCTTATATAAATTTTTATACTTTCAATCCATCACTTAGTGTATTTTGACTTCCCCTTCAAGTATAATCAGAAGATAGCTTTAATACATTCCCAAAGCTACTAATACACAAGAAGCCACAGTTAATAGCAGGAATGAAAATAGAAAATTTGGGGACAGAAGGAAAGCATAATGGGGTTTGAATTGAATTTTGAGACTGAAAGAGAAAGAATTTAGAGAAGAGATGCCAGTAGCCATACTTGCATTGACCAATCCAGGATGAGAACTGGTACAGGTGGTACAGATGGTCTGCAACTGGTACAATGATATTTTATGCCAGGAATGCCATTTATCATCCCAACACAAAACCTTAGGTTTCACTCTTATTTGTCTGCAAGTGCAGTCAAGTCTATCTAGGGTTTTGTGCCCCTGCTGCCCCCCTTAAGAATTCTCTTCTCAGGAAGGTCTAACTAGTGTCAAACCACTCAAGTGATTGTGCACACGTTACCTTAGTTAGAGGCAGAGTACCTGGAGATTGCAGTTAGCAACAAATTCAGCTTCCACAGAACCACAGAAAGAGGAGGGTCTTATTTTGGTTGTTTTCCTTGAGAGAAATGACTTCATTATCTTATGGCATAAGATACTATGTTGAACACTGGAAACGTAGTGATTATTAAGACAGGTGCAGTCCATGTCCTCATGTAACCACGGAGGATAACTTCTAACCAGTCATTTGTAAGGACGAAGAGATACTTTAAAATCTCTAAACATATAAAGAAAATTGGCTGCTTGAAAGAGAGTTATTCTGTAAGTTAGGATACTGTGATGCAAGAAAAGTCCAACTTGAATTAAGCAAAAACACAGACCAAAAAAAAAAAAAAAAAGGAGAAGGGTATGGAATTTGGAGGCTTACACAAACAGAAAATGCAAGGATATAGCTGATTTTAGTGATAGTAACTGGAATGAGAAATTTGAAATGGCAACAAGAGTCTCTCCGTGGGTTTTCTCTGCTTATAAGAATGTCTTGGGGCGCCTGCGCGTGGCTCAGTTGGTGAAGCAACCGACTCTTCACTTTGGCTCAGGTCGTGATCTTAGGGTTGGGAGATTGAGCCCCATGTCAGGGTCTGTGTTGGGCATGGAGCCTGCTTAAGATTCTCTCTCTCTCCCCTTCTCTTTCTAAACAAACAAACAAAAAAATGTCTTGGCCTCCATTCTCTTCCACTGCATGGGGGTTTCAGCCTCAAGATAGTTGTTGGTTACTCTGGACTGAGACACTTTCAGTTTTACGATCCAAAAGGCCAAGTAGTCTTCCTGCTAGCTTGTAAAAGCCCCAAGGAAGAATTAAGATTGGTCCAACTTGGGACTCTGTGGCTAGACCAGTCACTGTGGCCAGAATGATGAAGTACTATGGTAAGCTTAGCCTGTGGTGAGGGCACATATTCTGATTGGGGGTTGCCACTAGTAAGGCATGTTTGGAGTGAAGGACAAACACTGGGATCAGAAGAGGGAGGAGGGGACTATGACAACAACGATGATAATAACAACTGATCATAGAGGTAAGGGTCATGCAGAGCAGTCAGAACAAATAAAAACTAGAACAGAGTTACTGAATACAAGAGACAACCTAAAAATGTTATTCCCATATCCATAAGAATTGAGTATAACGTATCCTTAAAAAGGGCAATTTGTCATGAAACTAAAGGAAAACGTTAATATATCTATGGTATAGGATCATGTGTCGAGAAGGCAGAGACAAGGAACCTAACCAAGGCAATATCCCAGCTGATGGTATCACAGGGCTTGAAGGTAATGTTAAATAGAATTTATTTTAAAACACACATTTAGCACTAACTACGTACTAAGCACTATTCTAAGAATCAATTCATCTGATTTTCACAGCAGCCATATTAGGTTAGCAGTAGTATTATTCCCATTTTACAGATAAGCACAGAGAGGCTAAATGAGTTGCCCAAGATCACATAACTGTTAAAGAACATGATCAAAAAATATATGACCACGGATTGACCTGTGAGCTGAAGCCGGGCCCTCAGAGACTTCTTACTCCCTTCCCTATCCTTGGAATATGAGTTCTGCTTCCCTTTCCCACTCCCAGAAGCTGCTCCAAGGACATAGCCTTGAGAAAGTAATGTGATGTTGAAAACACCTGCATGGTACATGTGACTAGGCCCACTTAAGGCCTCTTCATAAATTTTCAAGATTTGGTAGGCGGATGTAGGCATCCATTCATCTTACTGCTGCCAAAGACAAGCCTTGTATGTAAATTCCCTTTGCTCTTATTAAAACTGCCACCTACCAACCTGGCGTGGCCTACCTCTTCAGTCTCTCCCTGCCCTCTGTGTCCAGGGGCCAGTTTAATATTACACCAGGAGAGTTCCTGACAGGGTTATGAACCTACAGTAACTAACAGAGCCAGGATTCAAACCCAAGCAATAAGAGTGTGCTGTACCTCTAAATTAAGATGTATCCAGTTAAGTTGGTAAGTGTCTCTACGCTTCACAGACAAGATAAGGACATTAGGAACACCTGAGATTGAGGTTCTCAGCTGTGCATCTGCCAGCCAACACGTCTTTGTGGAACTTAGACCAGGAGTTTTTTCAGAAGCATCCTTTTCATGTGGTATTCTGTTTTGAGAGTTTAAACATAAATTTTATTGGGCATTTCCTTTGTCACAGATCTTCATGTTATAAGTTATTGTTAAAGATCAGGCTCCCGTATTATAATTAGAATGTTATACATCAAAATTAAAATTAATTTTCCAGAATTCAAGATAGAGAATAAGGTGTTGAAACCTCATACCCTAATCTCTGAGGCACAGTCAGGCCCAAATTCCTATATGGGAGCAAATGATAATCAGGCCTGACTGTAATAATTGAGATACATGATAACTGCCAGAATTTAGGCGATCTGTGGATAAAGTAATAAAATCCATGGATCGGGAGGATCTTAGTAGGAATTCATGTGGAAGGCGTGAAGATATGAGCCCCACAAGAATAGGCTTCCAAAGTATAAATAAGTTGATTTTGTTAGAATTGAAATCCTGGATCTCTTCTTCAACATATTCAAATGTAGCTGGTTGGGCGTGCCTTGCATACAAAGAAGGGGCTTGCATAGTGGCTAAGAAGAGCAGTGTGGCTGATTTTCCAGCTCGCCGAGCTTGAAGCTACCTGCCCCTGCTCTTTCCAGTGCATTCTCTGTGGAACCAGGAAAACTAAGAGAGCTGTGCCAAGAATATCCCTCTCCACACTCTCATTTATTTTATTTTTGTTTCATGGCAGTAATTTTATTGAAGTATATTTTATAGATGGTAAAATACACAGCTCTCAAAAATATAAGTTGATAAGTTTTGACAAATGTATACATCTATGTAACAATCACCCAAATTACCCTAATCAAGATAAAGATCCATGACCTCTTAATGTTAAGACCTGAGCTAAATCAACTGTGAAACTGTGATGTGTGGGAGCTTAATCATTCCAGGTTATTTGGAAATCAAATGTAATGCTATTTTTACATATGCAAAGCAATGAGATATCACCTATAGCCTTAAATATTTCCGTTATCGTAAGCAAAGAATTAGTGAACAAAGTTTAATAAAGCATTCAACTCAAGCTAGAAAAAGTACAATAAAAAAAAAAAAGAAAGTAGAGGGATAAATTCACAAAGCAAGAAGCAGTAAGTAAGAAACCAGCTACCAAGAATTAACCCCAAAAGTCAAGAGCTGGTTTTTTGAAAAATAAAAAATAACAAATAAATAAAATATGCAAACTTTGAAGAAACTGATAAAGGAAAAAGAGAAAAAACAAGTGTATAACTTTAGGAAAGGGGATGTAACCACATTTATGGAAGACAGATTTAAAATAAGAAACAGGACATGCTAGTAAATCTGGTCTATGCTAATAAATCTAAAAATCTAAAAACACTATTTAAAATATATTATAGATTGAAAAAGGAAGTGCTCTAAGTACCACAAGTACATATGGGAAAATATTTTTACATCTTAGGCTGTTGAATGTCTTTGTGAACATAACTCCAAAATCAGAAGCAACAAAAGAAAAGATCTACATTAATATACTTTAAGAAAAACAAAAGCTTCTAGGTGGAAAAACAGAGAAAAGCCAAGAACAAACAACAAAGTGGTGAATTCTTTTCGTAACACACATAAGGATCAAAATGTTAGTCTCTTTATCATTTAGAGAGTTCTTATTAACAAATAAGAAAAAAACTGACAACTCAGTATAACAACGGGCAAATTACACAAAAAGACAACTCACAGAAGAATAAATAGATGACCAATAAGAAGTTGGAAAGATACTCCAGATTGGTAAATATCAAGGAACAGAACTATGAGGAATCAATATTTTACCAAACAAGTTGAAAAAGAATTAAAATAAAAATAAGACCCAATATTGGGGATGATAAGGGAAAAGAAGCATTCATATCCAGTACACCTGAGTGTAAACTGGCTTTGAGCAATTTTGTAACGATTCAAATATTTAAGTATGCAACTCTGACATAACTGAAATTACTAGAATTTTTTTATAAAGAAATAACCAACAAATTAAAAGATATGTAAATAAGGACATATATATACATTGTATTGTATATTGCTATATATATTGTAGCAGTTTGTAAGAATAAAAATTAGAAACAACATAAATATCTCTCCACAGGATTTTGTTATATATACACATATAATTTATAAGAGATGAATTTGAATAATATATACAGAAAAGGATAAAGGATCAACTTCAGCCCAATGATTATTTTTGTAAAGTTTAATGGGTCACAGCCACATTTACTCTTTTATTCATTGGCTATGGCTGCTTTTGAGCTCAAAGGTAGAACTGAGTAGCTGTGACAGAGATGGTACATTCACAGATCCTAAAGTATATATTTATCTTGCCCTTTACAGAAAGTTTGTCAATCCCTGTTCCACTGACAAAGAATAACGTGGAAAGGAAAGGAAAGAAGAAGGAAGGGAAGGGAAGGGAAGGGAAGGGAAGGGAAGGGAAGGGAAGGGAAGGGAAGGGAAGGGAAGGGAAGGGAGCCATCCATACAAATGTATATGTGGATAAATAGGTATAGAAATAGATACATATTCTAGAATTCTTTGGTAAGAACATCAAAGGTGAATCTACTTGAATCTGTCTTGTGATAGATTCAACGGTATACTGAAATGTCATTGGATAACCAATCTAAACATAAATTTTCTATATACAGAGCACCATAAAGATGCCACAATGAACTCAAGTGCAGAGATGTAAATGATATAGATGATACAGCTGAGTCTAAACTCAGTTATTAAGTGAGCAACATTCTATTTGATTGCATTTCCTCTATAGATAGGTTTTATTGTTGTTTGATTCTTTCTCTTAGAAATTAAATTGAAGAAAACCAAAGCTCTTTGGATTATTATATTAAGAACATACAATGGAATATCTAATCTGAAAGTGGAAATATTCTGGTTAATTTTCTATTCAAGTCATCCTATTAAAATGATTATTCTTTTTATAATACTGTAAAACCTTGAAGTGTAATTCATAGAAATATAGATGTGTGTGACTGAATTATCACCTAATTGAATGCAATAACTTTGATTAGCACTGATATAATTGGGAGGTGGTACAATTTATTATAATGTGTTTTATTATAATCCTTTTTTATTATAGGCAAAACAGTTTTGGAAAAGTTAAGAAATGGAAAAAAAATAATGCAACTTTGTATTGAAATCATTCAAAAGCACTTTATTTACTCACATAAAGTCCTCTCTTGTGTTTCCCTACTTCCAGTTTTTGGAAGGAAATATCTGACATTTCTCTCTACAAAGTTTCTTTCCCAGTGTGCTATTACTAATGTCAACAAAAGCAGCAGGAGATCCTCTGAAGATTTGGAAAAAGCAGTTGAACAGGCATGAATGACCCATTTGCTTAGAGTAAAATGAAGTGTTTACCCCCATTTTCAAAGATTTTAGAAAATTTCCAGGAGGAAAATCTTGCTTTAAATCAGTACACTTCAAATTCTGTCCCTTAGAACACTAGAATTCTGTGGTAGTGCATCAGGACTGTTCAAAACTTTGTTTCCTAAAAAATATATTTGTTAACTATTTTTTAAAGATTGATTTATATATTTGGGGGTGCAGAGGGAGAGAATCTTCAAGCAGACTCCCTACTGAGCGCGGAGCCCGATGTGGGGCTCCATCTCACCACTCATGAGATCATGACCTCAGCCGAAACCAAGTCAGAGGCCCAACCGATGAGCCACCCAGGTGCCCCTTTAGCTATTTTTAAACTGATAATTAAAAACAAGCATATAGTTATGAATTCTGTATCAAATTCCGATATCCTGTAGATTATCAAATCCATTTACTTGGGCTCCTCCCTCATTTTTGCACTGACTTTAAAATAAGCTTCCCCCCAGCCAACTTTGCATATACTTGAGTATTGAAAATGTGTTATTACTTGGAAAAATTATAGTTCTGCACTGCTTTCTTTATTTTCAATTCACATTGATACGTATTGATTCCTATAAAATTTGCAGGTAAATACAGACTGGTCACAAAGACATTATGCATGCCAGCTAGTTTTCTGCATGATCTCTTCCATTACAAAAAATTTTTCCTCTGCATTATTTTGGGCATTACCTTCCATTGTTGACTCTTACGAGTCATTAAAGCAGCAACTGAGAGCTGTTCTGAGGCCTTCAGTTCTTTATAGGTCTCCATCAGAGCTCTGGGGCCACTCCACCCTTCTAGAGCATCCAAGCAAGGTGCTTTGGTCAGGGCTCTGAAAGGCACAGGTGCTTCAACTCACCATATGTTCTAGTCACAGATCAATGGTCAGTTAAGAAATAATAAGCAAATTAATAACATATTATATCATAATATAGGTAGTCTGGTGTTAACTGTGAATTCTGAGGGTTTCCAGTCATAGATGTATATTTAGAACAATGAATGTCAATAGTTATTTTTAATAATTTAAATTTGGGAATGCCTGGGTGGCTCAGTTAGTTAAGTATCTGTCTTCAGCTCAAGTCATGATCCCAGGGTCCTGGGATCGAGTCCTGCATCAGGCTCCTTGTTCAGCGGGGAGCCTGCTTCTCCCTCTGCCTGCCACTCCCCCTACTTGTGCGTGTGCGCGCTCTCTCTCTCTGACAAATAGATAAATAAAGTCTTAAAAAAGATAATTTAAATTTGAATAAAAAATTCCATTCCAAGTTTGTTTCAAGTTTCTGGGTTAGTTTAATTGAAGAGCAAACTGAGAAGAGAAGGCAAGCCCCTAAAAATTATGACCATTTGCAGAGAGTTATTTGGATAAAATGAAACTTTCTCAATATTGCTCAATCTTGCTAACATCTTTCCTAATCTATTTTCCTCCTCCTGACTCCTTTGACACCTTTCCCTATGCCTATTTTTGAATTGCGAATATACTTTCACTATGATGAAAGGGATGTGGCTTTTGGCATGACCTCAACTCTCCATAATCTGACTACTTGGCCTTCAGACTCTCAGCTGTTTATCCCTTTCAGAACCTGAGTCTGTTCACTGGCAAACCAAGATGGCTGAGGGGATTAAATGAAGTTACGTAAGTAGCCTTGCACAATAAATGCTAGCTCCCTCTTTCTCTCGTTAAATACGTGCTATTTTCAATACTTTTGGTGTGCTTTTTTCTTGCTCTATTAAACTGTAAGCTCAATGACAAAGAATATTCAACTGTGTACCACTTCTGAAATAGTAGGCATGTGATGTTTTTTGTTGAAACAAAAGAGACAATAAATCGATTACTCTTATCAAAGTTAATGTGATAGTTTGATAGATTTCTTGCAATAATAAAAGTAATATATTCTATATTGCACTTTACTTCCTAAGAATTGAAAATAAACAATTAGGACTTGTCAAACTTCATAACACATATGGGTAAGGGTGATAAATAATAATGGCCCATAACTCTTGGGGAAAAATATTCAATTTCTAAATGTCAATAATTCTCATTTCATAGGAAGTAGAATACACAAGATTTTTCCTTAAAATTATACAACAGAACAATGAAGGATTAGGGGAAAACTGGAACAAAACTACACTTCTCTGAGAAACAGTATTCTTTCCTTAACAGCGTTTGTCACAAATTAAAACAAAAGTAGTACTTTCTTATTATCTAAAACCAGACAGCCATTGAAGATTTGGACTAGAGGCATGGCATGATCTAGTGAGGATTTCTGATGTATTGGAGCTGATGTGTGAATAAAAAGACACGTACACTTAGTGTCTAATATTTCTTTGTGCATTGAAGTATTTTTCCCCGTATTTTGAATTCAAAATGTTTAGTCAAAGAATACAACAAAAGGTAACAGTTGTGGATAGATACTTCAAATACATAGAGTACTTAATTGTTTTTAAAAGGGATGATGGGGGAGATAAATTATTTTAAAGCCTCACAGGTTATTTCAAACTCAGGTTAGCCGTAAACCCAAATCATACACATATAAAATACCTAGTTTCTTGACTGACCAAAGTTAAGTTTGAAAAGGCTCTATGCTGGGGGCGCCTGGGTGGCTCAGTTGGTTAAGCGCCTGCCTTTGGCTCGGGTCATGATCCTGGGGTCCTGGGATTAAGCCGTCTAGGGCTCCCTGCTCCACAGGGAATTTGTTTCTCCCTCTCCCTCTGACCCCCCCACTCCCCAACCCTTCTCTCCCTCTCTCTCTCAAATAAAAAATAAAAATCTTAAAAAAAAAAAGAAAGAAAGAAAAGGCTCTATGCCAGGCAGACATTGCCCTACCATGGGCCACACTGATCCTTATGCTTGTGAGAGACATAAAATATCATAAAAATCAAGCCATGGTTTGATACTGGTGTCTTCTAGGAAATACAGGTGTGTTTATAGAAGTCTGCAATGAATGGCATTTTAAAAATATAAATAAATGGCATTTAAAACATCCCCCCTGCCCTCCAAAAGTTTATGTGCTTAGAAATAACTGCATAAGGAGCTTTCCACTAGATTACTTTATCAGTAATCCTTTCATTCTCTTTTAATTAAACTGTATAATCATTTTGCATGCAAGGCCAATAACACTAAAGATGAAAAAAATAACTCTGATACATGAGTTTCTTTTGTGCTTAATAACTGAGCATGAGTGGGTTGGAAGCAACTGAAAATAGGACAAGAAGGTGTTAGGTTCTTGGTGTTGCTAGCAATCCATGCAAATCAATGCGAAGAGAGAGGTGGAGCCCAAGGTGCCTGCCCCACTTCAAATGTTCTTAGTTTCCTCCTCATTTTTATCTAAAGTGTCAAGTTCCAAACTGCTGATGTCATATATGAAGTGTGGTTAGCTTTGAGCAATATAAGGTCTTTGTGGCTATGTGTCCACAATGAACTGAAGTTGAAGTTCAGAAAAAAAACAAAGGGATGGTTGGTCATGAAGACTATTGGTAAAGTAGTGAATGAAATTTGTTTTGTTTTTTTACAACCTACATCATGGCCACAATATCACTTTTACATCTTTACAGTTCTGAGCGCAAAAGATCAACTCAACACAGCAGAATATACATACATAAATACACTGATATATTTTATAATATTTTTGCATGTGTGTATATGTGTGTGTGCCTACGTCCACATAACAACATTCCCATCACACACACACACCCCTACCTACATACTGGAATCTTTCATCCCCCTGGTTCTACTGGCCAGGAAGGATATAGATGGAGGAGTGAGAGATAGAGAGAGGAAAGAAAGAATTGAAACATACTGTAAACAAATGGAGTCTTGTTTACAGCAATTCCTTAACATTTGTTTTACAACAGTTGTTTCCATGTTCAGCCCACACCAGCTGTTCCCCAAACACAGAGTTTTAAAAACTAATATGCTTTGCACCAACACAATTCTCCATAAAATGTTTAATGCATTGTAATCTTTGTCTTATTACTGCTCTTGTTCTAACTACATCCAGCCCATCCTACATTTCAATAGAATTTTTGGGAAGTAACCATTTGTAGAATGGAAAAAAATGGTTTATATATTTCAAAACTCTAATGTGGCTGATGAACAAGATCCGCTAAAAAATGTTTCCTGCACCAGGACTGTGTTTAGCCTTTAAATACCACTGTGAATGTTGAGCCAGATGCATTATTAATAAATGTCATCTTTTCAAGTGAGTTCAGTATTAATATTGATACAAACTTTCTTCCTGCTCTTAATTTTGCATCTCAATAAAGATATGAATGTTGGCAAGCACTGCTATTGACAATTGATAAAATTATGCAAACACAATGTTTTTGCAGCTTTTGAGTAAATACTGCATGCTAATGAATTCCAAAGTGTTTTCTGTGTTCCTGTAGGAGCGGAGTTTGTGTAGGCGGACTGTGCCATAGATGTGCTTTTCTAAGCCTGTTACACTTATCTCAGCAGAGCTGTTGTTTGCCTCCTAATAAGCAATTTGGTAGTTTTATCATGAACTCTGAGGCCCTCCAAAGATCATTTATATAATGACATCTTGTGGAAGCAAGCCTCTCTAGAACTTTTTGATGGTAACAATTATTTTGTATATTTGTTCTGTGGCTGCAGTGATTTTTCAAAAAGCTTCCTGCTAATTTTCAGTCTAAATTTGATGCCACAGGTTTGTTCTACAGTTGTAACAAAATGTTTGGGGCCATAAAGGTACCTACGTTTTGAAGATTTTTAAATACCCAACTTTAAAAGGGAATGCTAATGATTCTTTTATACTGCTGTCCTTGGGTTTTCAGGAGATAAATTTGGGGAATTAATATATCGATGCACGAAAGAAAACCTAAATACAGAGACAGAAAGGAGTTAAGAGTAGTTTACAAATACCCAAATGAGATCTTTCTAAATCTATACACCGAAAATGGTTCCTAGTCTTCAAGAAATGTACCAATATAAATTATTTGGAAGTTGATAAAAATTAAAGAATTATGCCCTACTGGAAGACATTCTGAGGAAATGATTTAAAAGAAGGGGGAAACTTCGAATAAATTTGGTGGTATTAATTAGTCTTAAAAGCAATATATTGCTATTCTCATAGGTTTGACCATAACCTCAAGACAAAATAGAACTTTCTATGTCTAAGGATTCTCCTAAAGTAAAATTAGATTTTTAAAGAAGATATTTATTTATTTATTTATTTATTTATTTATTTATTTATTTGAGAGCGTGAGAGAGAGCACAATCAGGGGGAAGAGCAAAAAGAAAGGGACAAGTAGACTCCATGCTGAGCAAGGAGCCGGATCATGCAGGGCTCAATCCCATGACCCTGAGATCACGACCGAGCTGAAATCAAGAGTCAGGTGCTTAACTGACTGAGCCACCCAGCCACCCCTAAAATTAGATTTTATTTTATTTTATTTTATTTTATTTCTTCTTTTCTTTTAATTTTATTTTATTATGTTATGTTAGTCACCATATAATACATCATTAGTTTTTGATGTGGTGATCCATGATTCATTGTTTTCGTATAACACCCAGTGCTCCATGCAGTACGTGTCCTCCTTAATACCCATCACCGGGCTAACCCATCCCCCCACCCCCCTCTCCTCTAAAACCCTCAGATTATTTCTCAGAGTCCATAGTCTCTCATGGTTCATCTCTCCCTCCAATTTCCCCCTCTCCATTTTTCCCTTCCTTCTCCTAATGTCCTCCATGCTCTTCCTTATGTTCCACAAATAACTGAAACCATATGATAATTGACTTTCTCTGCCCGACTTATTTCACTTGGCATAATCTCCTCCAGTTCCATCCATGTTGATGTGAAAGTTGGGTATTCATCCTTTCTGATGGCTGAGTAATATTCCATTGTATATATGGACCACATCTTCTTTTTATTTTATTTTATTTTGTTTTTTCTTTAAATTTTTTATTGTTATGTTAATCACCATACATTACATCATTAGTTTTTGATGTAGTGTTCCAGATTCATTGTTTGTGCATAATACCCAGTGCTCCACGCAGAACGTGCTGTCTTTAATACCCATCACCAGGCTAACCCATCCCCTGACCCCCTTCCCCTCTAGAACCCTCAGTTTGTTTTTCAGAGTCCATCATCTCTCATGGTTCATCTCCCCCTCCGACTTACTCCCCTTCATTCTTCCCCTCCTGCTATCTTCTTTTTTTTTTTCTTAACATATATTGCATTATTCATTTCAGAGGTACAGATCTGTGATTCAACAGTCTTGCAAAATTCACAGCACTCACCATAGCACATACCCTCCCCAATGTCTATCACCCAGCCACCCCATCCCTCTCACCCCCCCCACCACTCCAGCAACCCTCAGTTTGTTTCCTGAGATTAAGAATTCCTCATATCTGTGAGGTCATATGATACATGTCTTTCTCTGATTGACTTATTTCACTCAGCATAATACCCTCCAGTTCCAACCACATCATTGCAAGTGGCAAGATCTCATTCCTTTTGATGACTGCATAATATTCCATTGTGGATATATACCACTTCTTCTTTATCCATTCATCTGTCGATGGACATCTTGGCTCTTTCCACAGTTTGGCTATTGTGGACATTGCTGCTATAAACATCGGGGTGCATGTACCCCTTCGGATCCCTACATTTGTATCTTTGGGGTAAATACCCAGTAGTACAATTGCTGGATCATATGGTAGTGGTAGCTCTATTTTCAACTTTTTGAGGAACCTCCATACTGTTTTCCAGAGTGGTTGCACCAGCTTGCATTTGGACCACATCTTCTTTATCCATTCATCTGGTGAAGGGCACCTCAGCTCTTTCCACAGTTTGGCTATTGTGAACATTGCTGCTTTGAACACTGGGGTGCATATGGCCCTTCTTTTCACTACATCTGTGTCTTTGGGGTAAATACCCAGGAGTGCAATTGCTGGGTCATAGGGTAGCTCTATTTTTAATTTTTTGAGGAACTGCCACACTGTTTTCCAAAGTGGCTGTACCAACTTGCATTCCCACCAACAGTGTAAGAGGTTCCCCTTTCTCCACAATCTCTCCAACATTTGTTGTTTCTTTCCCTGTCAATTTTTGCCATTCTAACTGGTGTAAGGTGGTATCTCAATGTGGTTTTGATTTGAATTTCCCTGATGGCTAATGATGATGAACATTTTTTCATGGGTCTGTTAGCCATTTGTATGTTTTCTTCAGAGACGTGTCTGTTCATGTCTTCTGCCCTGATGAATATGGATTCCAAAATCCTCAACAAAATCCTAGCCAATAGGATCCAACAATACATTAAGAGGATCATCCACCATGACCAAGTGGGATTTATCCCCGGGATGCAAGGGTGGTTCAACATTCGCAAATCAATCAGTGTGATAGAACACATTAATAAGAGGAGAGAGAAGAACCATATGGTCCTCTCAATTGATGCAGAAAAAGCATTTGACAAAATACAACATCCTTTCCTGATTAAAAGTCTTCAGAGTATAGGGATAGAGGGAACGTTCCTCAAGTTCATAAAATCCATCTATGAAAAACCCACAGTGAATATCATCCTCAATGGGGAAAAGCTGAGAGCCTTTCCCTTAAGATGAGGAACACGTCAAGGATGCCCACTCTCACCACTATTGTTCAATATAGTACTAGAAGTCCTAGCAACAGCAAGCAGAAAACAAAAAGAAATAAAAGGTATTCAAATTGGCAAAGAAGAAGTCAAACTCTATCTTTTCACAGATGACATGATACCTTATGTGGAAAACCCAAAAGACTCCACCCCCAAATTACTAGATCTCATAGAGCAATTTAGTACTGTGGCAGGATACAAAATCAATGCACAGAAATCAGTTGCTTTCTTATACACTAACAATGCAACTGTAGAAAGAGAAATTAGAGAAACGATTCCACTTACAATAGCACCAAAAACCATAAGATACCTCGGAATAAACCTAACCAAAGAGGTAAAGGATCTACACTCTAGGAACTACAGAACACTCATGAAAGAAATTGAAGAAGACACAAAAAGATGGAAAAACATTCCATGCTCATGGATTGGAAGAATAAACATTGTTAAAATGTTTATGCTACCCAGAGCAATCTATACCTTCAATGCCGTCCCAATCAAAATTCCAATGACATTTTTCAAAGTGCTGGAACAAACAATCCTAAAATCTGTATGGAATCAGAAAAGACCCCGAATCACCAAAGAAATGTTGAAAAAGAAAAACAAAGCGGGGGCATCACATTGCCCGATTTAAAGCTATATTACAAAGCAGTGATCACCAAGACAGCATGGTACTGGCGCAAAAACAGACATATAGACCAATGGAAGAGAATAGAAAGCCCAGATATGGACTCTCAACTCCATGGTCAAATAATCTTCGACAAAGCAGGAAAAAATATGCAATGGAAAAAAGTCTCTTCAATAAATGGTGCTGGGAAAATTGGACAGCCACATGGAGAAGAATGAAACTCGACCATTCTATAACACCACACACAAAGATAAACTCAAAATGGATGAAAGACCTCGATGTGAGACAGGAATCCATCAAAATCCTAGAGGAGAACATAGGCAGTAACCTCTTTGACATCAGCCACAGCAACTTCTTTCAAGATACATCTCCAAAAGCTAGTGAAACAAAAGCAAAAATGAACTTTGGGGACTTCATCAAGATAAAAAGCTTCTGCACAGCAAAGGCAACAGTCAACAAAACAAGGAAGCAACCCACAGAATGAGAGAAGATATTTGCAAATGACACTACAGATAAAGGGCTGGTATCCAAGATCTATAAAGAACTTCTCAAACTCAACACCCAAAAAACAAATAAATAAAATTAGATTTCAAAACAAAATTAGGAGACTACTGTATCAGTGGTCTCCAAACCTTTGTGATTTTAACAAAAAATCTGTATACCTCCAATAGATGGTATATGTAATATCTATGAAATACTATACTATATCCTATAACAATATATATTCATAACACTATGTATGCTAGAAAGTATACAAAAAGTAGGAAACTTAACAGGCTAAGATAAAAAATAAGCATAAATAGGTGTTTAGATTATTGATCTCTGAGGAGTACATGCTCTACTTTGGAGAACACTGCTCCATAATAACAAACACTTGCTGTACCTGGTCTCATTCTAAGTGCTTGAGATATATTAACTCACTTGATCCTCCTAAGAACCTTCGCAAGGGGGTGCTGTTATTATCTCCATTTTGAGGGATCTGAAGCTTGGAGGAGTTTAGCAATTTGCTTATGGGCACACAACTGGGAAACGGTAGAGTTAGGATTCAAACCCAGAAAGTATGGTTCAGAGTATGGACACTTAAAATCCGTTATGTACAAAGAAAGGAACTTTACTGGTCACACTCCATACTTCACATGTAACCTCTCAACACTTTGACCCATCTCCCTTACTGCCTCCCTTACCTGTTATAAATTACACCATTTTTAAGATTAAGAAAATATCTCTTTAAAATAAAAAACAAGATGTGAATAGAGAGGAAGGTAAAGGTGTTTTCTTTAACAGAAGAGTGTACCCTTCTGTCTACCTTTGTATTTCTTCAAATGCTTCCCAACTGCCCCAACCGGTGATCTCTTGAGAGAAAGCATCAATCCGGCTCCAGAAGATCTCCTGATGAAAAAAAAAGAAATATTTGACCCAGGCAAACTTTTCTTCTTTTCATTCATTAATTAAGGCATCTGCATTATATTATTCTTTGAATTGTGTTTTGGGGTATAATATAAATCCCTAATTTCATTATCTGAAATAGAAAAAGAGGTAATATTTCCCAAAAGAACAGTGAAGTTCTGTTGAATATGGAATCTCATGCAATCTGACCTGGGTCTATAGAGTATTTTCTTTTATCAGTAATTATTATTTCATAAACAGAGAAATATGACAATTGGTCATACTCATTTACAGTAAGAGTACAAATGGGGCTACTTAGAGGAATCTTAATGGAGAATATATAAAACAGGCCATAGCCCATTAGAACAGATAATCCCAAGTCACAGTCACAGAGTTAAAATACAGTTAGGGAAGGCCCATTACTGATCCAGAATTGTAACTGGCATCTGGTAGGTGCTCAATAAATAATTAGGCCTGGCACTGAGGTTACACAAGGAGTTAGATGATCCTTTCTATTCCATCCTAGTATGTAACTCATATCATTGTGTAACTCATTGTATCATTCTTTTAAAGATTTTATTCATTTATTTAACAGAGAGAGAGAGAGAAAGATCACAAGTAGGCAGGCAGGCAGGCAGGGAGAGGGAGAGGGACAAGCAGGCTCCCTGCTGAGCAGAGCCCAATGCAGGGCTCAGTCCCAGGACACTGGGATCATGACCTGAGCCAAAGGCAGATGCTTAACTGACTGAGCCACCCAGGCGCCCCTCTCATTGTATCATTATCATTTAAAACATTGTTTTGGGAAAGAAAGTGGATTCCCAAATTCTACTTTGGGATTCCAATCACAGGTTAACACAGGTGTTCCATAATATTGCTGAAGAAAGTAATGACCGCTCAGTGAGAAGAGACTCAATCTCCAATAGTGATTATCCAAGTGTCATCCTCTGAATCAGAGCAGTTATGAGCCACCTGAAGAGAAGAAAAACTCTCTTCACACCCCAACAGCCATATCTTGGAGGGAAGACAATTTGGAAATAATTTTGCTGGCTTACAGGGAGAATCTCTGCTCCTGGCATAGCCTGGCCTTGCTGTTCTTAGGCAAGGTGTTTCACGATTAGTTTGTAATGACTGGTTGCTATTTTCTATATTATGGATTTTTAAATAACATTTCCTTAGCAGGAAAGGTGTATTTTTAAAGGACAAACTACAATAAAAGAGAGTTAGTGGGTTTACCTGGAAGCTTGACAGGTATGTGTTCATTTCAGGTAGGACATTTTCAAAGGGAAATACTTTCCGTTACTTATTCAGAACAGCCATTCTATCAGTGCTTTTCCCTTTTCTTCAATCATTGCTCTTCATTATTAATCTGACCATGATTTAAAAAAAAGTAGAGGAAAAGTAATAAACTTCCACAAATTTAAATTACATAAATGGCTCAAAGGTTTTCCTCAACCTTTTCTTTTCCATCTCATTCCCTATGCAGATTCTATTTTTTCCTCTATTCCTATATTTACCAAATGCTTTCTTCATTGAATAATTACATTTCTATGGCTGAGACTTCCTCCAGGCTATACCTATTCTTGGAAATGTACCTGGCTCTCACCTTTGGTACCTTAGTGTGTGTGTGTGTGTGTGTGTGTGTGTGTGTGTGTGTGTGTGTGTGTTTAAGATTTTATTTATTTATTTGACAGAGAGAGAGAGAGAGCACAAGCAGGCAGAGTGGGAGGCAGAGGCAGAGGGAGACGCAGACTCCCCACTGAGCAGAGAGCCCGACGTGGGGCTCCATCTCAGGACCTTGGGATCATGATCTGAGCTGAAGGCAGACACTTAACCCACTGAGCTACCCAGGCGCCCCTCTGGTATCTTAGTTTTTAAAACATTCCTGCAATTTCTCCTTTTCCTATAATCCTTTCTAGCTTTAGGACAGGAAACAATTATCTACTGGTTCTGCATAACAAAAAATTAATTGTTCCTCAATACTAGTCCTTGGACCCCTGCTGTTACAGAGTTTGTACCACCTGTAGAAAGTGAGAAACATAAGGTGTACAGACACATGCACACACACATACCATACACCCCTACTGGTAGAAAGGTGTCAAATGAAACTACCTTTTCTTGGGAAGGCTTATCCTTTATTCTGAAATTATGTTCTTGAACTTTATAAATATTAAAATATCTTGTTTCTTATATAATAATAGCAACGGTAGATAAAGTTTTTTTAAACATTCTTTCATTATTTGTCAAAATAAAACTTGGCTATCAAAACTTGTTTACAAGCAGAGCTTTATCATATTTGTTTTTCAAAATTTTGGAGAGAAATTTTCCTAGTCTTTGAAATTCAAAAATCTGGGAACCACTGATCTAAACAACTGACTTGACCCATCTTTGTTAACCTCTTTGCAATGCAACCCTTTTGATACATGGATCTTAACACGTTATTTATTTAATTAAATTTACTGGATACCACTCCATTAACACCATTTCCTTCAACAGTCATACCACAGAGGTAAAAAATCAGAATTTATCTGTTTGTCTTAGTCTATACAATGCCTAAACTGTATCAGGTATAGATAGGTGTTTAATTTATACTATCCAATGCTGGTATTAGAAGATCTTGTTTCAAATATACTTTAGGAAAATCATTTGGTTTGATAGAATCATCTCTTAACCAGTGTATTTCTAAAATGTGGTAAGGAAACAAATATGAGCAATACTGTGTGCTAAAGTCAAAATGAAGTTGCTAGCCAGTTAGCAATAATTCAGAAGATGATATGTAGAGAGGCAGATGTTATCTTCAGTAACAAACAGTAATATATTCTCAAGGATTATGGTTAAGCTACTTCATCATTTTTATTGAACATCTAGACAAGGCACCTTTGAATAGCTAAGCACTTGCTAAGTCAATTTAACTTTAATTTGGATTAGGTGCCAAGAGTCCTAAATTTCATTTCTAGTACCATCACTAAGCAATTGTGTGACCTTGGATGAATTAACTCACTACCCTGAATCTTAATTTTCTTGTTCCTAAAAGACAAGGCATGAATTCTAAAATCTCTGCAACTCCAGGTTTATATGAGTCTGAGACTCTGCTCTCACTGATCCCAAAAGATAGCAAACATTGTTATCATGCTTTTGTACTTGGAAATAATCTCTTCAAAGGAAATCCTACCATTTGCAATAACATGGATTACCCTGGAGTACATTATGCTATGTGATTAAGCCAGACACAGAAAGAAAAATACTGCATAATCTCACTTATATGTGGTATCTAAAAAATGTCAAGCTCATAAAATCAGAGAGTGAATGGCAGTTGCCAGAGGCTAGGGGCAGTGAGGGAAATGGGAAGATGCTGGTCAAAGGGTGCAAAGGTTCAGTTATGTGGGATGAATAAGTTCTGGACATCTAAAGTACAGCATGGTGGTGATAATTAAAAACAGTGCATTGTACTTGAACTTTTCTAAGAAGATAGATTTTAAGTCAGATCTTCTCAACATACACACACACAAGAATAACTATATAGAGGTGATGGATAAGTTATTTAGCTTGACTGTGGTGAACTTTTCAATATTATATATATTTCCCTGTAATAAATTGTATACCTTAAATATATATTATTTCTATATGTCAAAAATATCCCAGTAAAGTTTAGTTTTTCATTAAATTGTTTTAGAGAGAGAGTGCGAGTGGGGGGTGGTTAGGGAGAGAAACTTAAGCATACTCCATGCTCAGTGTGGAGCACCACGCAGGGCTCTATCTCATGACCCTGAGATCATGACCTGCGCTGAAATCAAGAGTCGGACACTTAACCACTTGAGCCACACAGATGCACCTCAATAAAGTTTAAAAAGAAAGAATCTCTTCCAAAAAAGAAGAAGGAGGAAGAGGAAGAGAAGGAAGAAGAGGAGTTGGGGAGGAGAAGAAAGAACTTCAGATTTCCTAAGTTTATTTGAATAAGCAGAGCTGAGATCTGGAATTACGGAATCAACAATTCCAAATTCTGGTATTACAGCCTACAGTCTCCTGGAATGGCCCTAATTATCCTACTGGTTTTGGCTTATTAAAATCATCAAAGCAAACTCATTTTGAAATCTCTTCAAGAAAAACATGATATAGAATAATTTGAGATGGATTTTTGCAAAATGAAATAAAAGATAGGGTGTTGGGACTTTTAAATGGCTTGGAATCACTGTGATTAACAATTCCTGTAAAGCAGAACAGTAATATAGTTATGAATATAGTCCCTAGTGACTTACTGCTTGACTCATCCAAAATTGTGCCCTTCCCACTCCAGTTAAAATGTTATCTCCCATCAAAATATGACATCCAAAAACAACATGCCAGTAACTCCAGCCCTTGGGGAACTGCAATGAATATCATTCAAATTAATTCTGACTGACATTTTGGTAAATCACCTCTCGAAGTCAGGAAGGGAACATTTTAAAGCACTTGAGCAGTGCCAAAACAGTAAGGAGTAAAACCACATTCATCACTCAGGAGGTGAAGTGCCAGGAGAGTCTGAAGCCAGAAAAATGGCAGCCACATCATCTCAATTGGAACATGAGTGATGGGTCTTTATCAACAAGCATGTATTGATTTAGCAACTCCCACTATACAAATGGTATACCAGGTGAGACATATATGGAAAGAGAAATACTTATGCCGACTCACTTATATTTTAGAAAGGCAGCTCAATAAACTAAGAGCAAGGCTTTGGAATCAGCAAAAACCTGTTCAAACTCGGGCTCTGTCACTCATCAGCTTTTGCGCTTCAAGAAAGTTAGTTTCTCAGGGAGCCTGGTGGCTCAGTCAGTTAAGCGACCAACACTTGATTTTTCTCAGGTCATGATCTCAGAGTCGTGAAATCGAGCCCCAAGATGGGCTCCTCACTCAGCTGAGAATCAGCTTGAGATTCTCTCTCTCTCCCTCTGCCCCTGCCCCAGCTCACGTGTGCGCTCTCTCTCTCTCAAATAAATAAATAAATCTTTTTAAAAAAAGAAGTTTCTCTAAGCTTCAGTCTTCTCAACGGTAAAATGCAGGTGATGAAAACATGTATCTCATATGGCAGATGGCAGGACTAAATGATATCATGTATATATAGTGCTCAGCACAATGTTGGGCATAAATGAAATAATTTAACAAAAGCTAGCTATTGTTAATATATGTTAAAACAAAAAAAGCTAGCTATTGTTGCTATTATATTATATATATATCTGTATGTATATATGTATATAAACAGTTAAAGCTTAGACTCTTTCAAGTGGGACTAATTATAAAATGACATAATTGTATTTACAGTTCTTTTATAAATAATAATCTTTTTAGAGTGAGAAAACTAGTATTTATTGAGCATTTATCATGCTAGACACTCCGTTGAGTCCTTTATATATATTCATATACATTAGCTCATTTAATCCTCTTGCCACAAAGAAACTATGGTTCAAAGAGTTTATAACACTTTGCCCAAGGTGATACAGTTAGCAGTTGTTAAAGCCAGGATTTGTCCCTAGGTCTGTCCTCAAATCCAGTCAACTGAAATCCCATACTTTAATTAGAGATAACAAACCATTAACTGAGTCTGTTCCTCTCTCATATTCATCCACTTCCTTACTGCTCTAGTTGGACAGATCTTCATCCCTAATCACCTTAACTGTTACAATAATGACCTAACTGGGCTCTCCTCCAGGATTTCCTTGCCCTAATCCATTCTTATCTCCAGCTGCAAGAAAAAACTTCCTGAAGTTCAGCTTCATGCATTCCTCCTCTTCCCACTACTGACTGAATTAAGTCCAAATATATCTGACTTTGACTTTCTTTCAATATTCTCAATAACCAAGTGTAAATCCTTCTTTTCACCCTAATTCTCAGTTTAGTGCTGCATTTTGGATGCCCCAGTTAACTTGGATTACCCATGGTATCTTGGATAATGCCCAGCTACCCTGGACAACCTTAACTACCTTGCTTTGCTGCCTTTAACAGCTCCCTGTTCACCTCAGTCCCTAAAACCTCCCCTCCCCTAGCCCCATCAGAATGTTACTCATATTCTGGGGTTTAGAGCAAATATTGCTTCATTAATCAAGACTTTGCTAATCTTTTACCTTTCTTTGTGATCAATCCCTCATTTCAATATATGCAGCTCTTTATTTTTGCCTCCATTGTGGTACCTTTCTTTTTCTGCCATATTACTATTTTAGGTTAACATATTCTTAAAAGTAGAAACTGAGTCTTATTTATTAAGCATCCCAGTTATTTGAATACAGTAAGTCATAGTCAACACATGTATCTCTTAATTCTGTTCCAGGCATTGTTCTAAGATCTTCTACATATATTAACTCAACCCATGCAATGAACCTGCTAGGTAGGTGTGGTAGGTAGCCTTTAAGATGGCCTGCAATGATCCTGGACTCCTAATGTTCATACCTGTCTGTAATCAACTCTTTTTGAATATGAGCTGGACATAGCAACTTGTTTCTAATGAATACATATGGCAAAAGTGATGAGATGTCACTTCTGAGGTTAGGTTACAAAAAAAAACTCTGGCTCCCACCTTGTGTTCCCTCTTTGTTCATTTGCTTGAGGGAAGCCAGTTGCCATCCCAGGAGCTGTGTCACAAAAAGGCTCACATAGCAGGGAAATTCGAGAAGCTGCTGGCCAACAGCCAGAGTAAACCTGAGGATCTCAGTCTGATAGTCCATGAAGAACTGAATCCTGCTAAGAATCACGTGAGCATGGAAGTAGATCATCACCCAGTCAAGCCTTCAAGTGAGACCACAGCCCTTGCTGACATTCTAAATACAGCCTTAAGAGAGACCTTGAAGCAGAGGTACCTACCTAAGCCATACCTGGATTCCTGACTCACTTTTGTGGTAAATTGTTATACAGCAAAGGATGATGAATACAATATTATTATTATTATTCCTTCTTTTCAGATGAGAATGCTGAGGCTCATATACTTAGTAAGAGATGGGGATGGGATTCAAACCAGGGCAGTATAGCTCCAGAGTTCCCATTCTTAATCACAAAGTTAACTTGTCTCATAAATGATGAATAAAAGTTCTTTCCTTAAACTGGACCATTGACTATAACACAGTGAAGTGATTAACTCAAACAAACAATTAAGAGTTGACTGCAAAAGAGTTTATAGTATCCTAATTCACAATTATACCAATGGATCTCTGATGATATCAAACAGGCTTATATTAAATATGCTTACTTCAATATGTGTTTATGTCTTTCTATGTGAAACTTGGGTCTCCTGCATTGTTTTATTGATACATACATAAACTTACATTAGGAGTTCTGTTTATCTCAGTTTGCATTTAGAACTTAAAACATAGTTGGCACTAAGTATGGTAAGGTTAAAAAAGGCTTTGAAATCTCACTAACTTGGATTTGAGGGCCACCTCTGACAATTTCTGCTACTGTGATATTAGGGACACAACCTCTCTGAGCATGGCTACCGCCAATGTACAATGGAAATAGGAACATTACCTATCCTCTCAGCGATCTAGGTTTAGTTTCTGATGTAATTAAATCACTTAGGGCAGTGCCTGGTCATTTTCTCTTTAAGGCTTGTTCAAATCCCATGTGTTTAATAAGGTCTTCCTTGGCCACAAAAGTAAAAATGGCTGATCCCTCTTCAAAATTCCTCTAGCATTTATCTGCCCTACTCATGACACATAATGATTACAGTATTTGCTAGAAGGCAATAAAATATCTTAACACTTTTATGAATACAATTAAGTTATTTATTCATAAAGTCTTAATTGAACACCCTATGTGAGGCCCATACCTTTGTAATGAGGGAGTCACTCATATAGTGTTCTGAATAAAGAAGGTGGCCAGTAAGTATCTATTGAATTAATAAATGAACACTATATTATACCATTTTGCTATCACAGGAAAAAAAATCTCCCTTATGAGTTTTGAAAATAACTGTCCTGGTATGGTTGACAAAATCTTGTCCAAGAAGTAGAATGACTGAGCTGACTTCTTGAAGCTATATCCCCCCAATTAAAAAAAATACATAAGGGTGCCTGGGTGGCTCAGTTGGTTAAGCGACTGCCTTCGGCTCAGGTCATGATCCTGGAGTCCCGGGATCGAGTCCCGCATCGGGCTCCCTGCTCGGCAGGGAGTCTGCTTCTCCCTCTGACCCTCTTCCCTCTCGTGCTCTCTATCTCTCATTCTCTCTCTCTCAAATAAATAAATAAAATCTTAAAAAAAAAAATAAATAAAAAATAAAAATAAAAATAAAAAAAATACATAAAACGAAGCCCAGGAATGTTGAGTGTTTTGCCCAAGGGCACACAGCTAGTAAGAGACAATGTTATTCACACTCAGAAAGTCAGACTCAAGAGCCCCTTCTCTGATACCCAGATGCTCAGGCAGTTATATTGTCTGGTGCCCTGATTTCCACTAGGGGACAATTGGTGGGGGAAGAAGCATTTTCTAAAATCAATTAAATTATTAAAATCCTTGATCTCTTTGTCCACAGAAAATTGCATTTGTAGCTCAGTGTGTCTATTATGCATATTATTTTACTTAAGGGGAAGAAAAGGTTATGTATTTAAAAAAAGGTGAGGAAGCCACTGGAAGATGCCATAAATTTATTCTGTCAGGCAGGCCAAGTTGTGTGACAGTCAGAGACATGGCTTGATGCAGAGATGTGAAGTGTGACTTTTTCAACTGTCACGCTGGATGAGATGGATGGATTTTGGAACTCATCCCAGGAAGCTGAGACACTCATGTGGTCAAGTGTTGGTCTCTCTGATCAAATTTGACTTGCTGTCTCTGAAGTTGTTGGATTTTGCCAGCCCTCCAGATGCTGCATTGTGTCTTTGCAAACACAGTTGGTTTGACACCATCTGCAAGACCCTGCATTGGTCCTAGCACTATGAGCCATTGTTTCCTGAGGAATTAATGGACATTCTCACATTCTACCTGTGTTAATTGAGCTATTTTCACACATGCTAATGTGTCAGTTACCCAGAGCCTAGTTCTCACTTACATACTCTGCACTAGATATGCATATAAATGGGAGAAATCCTGAAACGTGCTGCCAAAATCCAGATAGCCTACTATTCAGCAAATAAGAACAGCTAGTGTTTGAAGAAATTATATTTCCAGAAATAAATGTACAGGATTCATGTTTTAAAGTGTAAACTAGTGGGAGATTATCTAGACATTCCACTTTATAAAGGATCTGATCCTGAATGAGTCATTTGGCTTAGCCATAATTTAGTTCCTCATCATGCTTTAAATCGGGACAATGACATTTTTTCATACTCTAGAGTTATTTCACTCTAATATCACCATAGATGTTAGAGCAAAATTCAAGGAAATAGTGTGGGTCTGGGCTCCCACCCAAAGGTATTTAGTTAATGAATTATCCAAAGTTCTTGGTTATAGGGAAATCCCACCTATCTGCTGCAAAAGATGCTCTCTTATCGAAGCAAACGGAAATAAGAGTTGCCAAATTAACCAACAAAAGAAGTTAATGTGAGAGACAGTTAAAATAATATATGTCCTAAGCATTTTATTTTATTTTTTTAAAGATTTTATTTATTTATTTGACAGAGAGAGAGAGCACAAGCAGGCAGAGTGGCAGACAGAGGGAGAGGGAGAAGCAGGCTCCCTGCTGAGCAAGGAGCCTGATGCAGGACTCTATCCCAGGACCCTGGGATCATGACCTGAGCCGAAGGTAGATGGTTAACTGACTGAGCCAGGCACCCCTGTCCTAAGCATTTTAAATTAAAATATATGACTGTGTATTATTTCACCAATATTTTTATGAAGAACCAAGAAATTTTCATTTCTGTGTGGACCTTTTCATTGAGTGTGGGTCTGTCTGCTGATTGGCATCTCCTTTCATCTTTCTTGCATAAACCACATCCATAATGCATTTTCTAGGAGTTCTACTTGGGGTTTCTTCAACCAATAGAACTTATACAACAATCTGAGCGTGGTGTCCACATCAAATTTTATGTATTTCTTTGTCTCACCCAAATCTAATTCTACAACACTTTTTTTTTAGTAACTTAATTTTAACATGTTTTTCCAAAGCATTCAATTTAGTTGTCACAGAAATGTAACTTTCTTTTATGCACTTGTATTTCATGGATATAAAATGTTGTTAAGATAATAATTAATTTTATGTGGTTAATATAACAAATATAAATACATGGGCTTGAAAACACAAACAACTAACTCTTGGTAAGCATGCAACTCATCTCGTAGGAGCAAAAGTGTGTGGGTTCCCTAGCAAGTAGCCTACACTCACACCATGTGCCATGTCATCTGTCAGCATGTTTTGCTGAAGGAATAGAAAGAGCTGATTAATGCCTACTTAGCACTAACCTCAAAGATTCAAAACATGGCTGGAAATATACATTCTTAAGTATCATCCAAGCTATTTATATTACATAGTGGGTAGTAGGTTTTAGTGTCTGAAGAATTGCTAGCCACCTAAAATGCAGCCATATAAAATGTCCAAGAGTATTATAATGTTCCAGAACAAAGAGGGAAAGGAATTAGAATACAACTAGAATTATGTTTCCATATTTCCCTCAGGCTCAGAGAATAAAGACCATTTTTGAAAATTTTTACTTGTTGTCCTAATAAGTTAAAGACCACGAATACAGCATAACTTTCAAAAGGTGTCAGGTTATATAAATTTACCTTTCCATTGCAGTATCTGTGCAAGATACACTCTGGATGTTTCAGGGAAATAAGTTCGGCTATCCAAATAATACCTCCCAGTAGTCTCCCTGTTCATACAAGCCCCTTAGAATTCCAGGGCATAGCTTTTTCACTAACACTTCACTCAAAAAGAAATAAACTAAATGGATGGAGACAGAGAAATGAACCCATTAACAGACATTTACTGAGGGCTTGCCATGTGGAAGGAATAGTGTTTGGGATATGGGAGTGTTAGCTAATGTCACACATTTCCTGGAAATCCTAGAGGCAGTGACTTTAAAGAGTTGCCATCTCACTGGTAAGGCATGACCATATTTAAAATCTTTGTTTAAAAATTGTGAAAATGGGACCTTGAGATTATCATTTTGAGTATTCCTCTATAGATTTTAAAAGAACTAACAATTCCACTGTCTCTAGGGATTGTGGGAATTTTAATTTATTGGGAAAGGCATGGCTACCAAAAGGTTTGCTATGTCATTCTCCATGTTTTTGTGGTCAAGAACTACTTTATACTGGTATTTTGCATAAAGACCTAATATAGAATGGAGGTTGATAGAAACTTCAACAAAAGAGGTAAGAAATTCTACTTTAACATAAAATTTCTAACATGACATGCTATTTATCTGTTTAATACTTCTTGCTGTGCACAACATAAAATCAGTTTGTCATAACCTTAAAGCATTCTTCTCTGGTTCTGAAAGCTCCAGAATAAATTGCCATTCTTTGACTTTCTCAAGCATAAAAATGAAAACTGAATTTTTTTTCTTAGAAAAGATGAATTACCCCAGCTTGACAGAGGGTAATTAGCATACCCAAAGCAAGTTAAGAGAATGGGTTGACAAGCACAAAGAAGCCTAAGAAAACATGGGCACATTTTGCATGTGTTTTAATACATAAATGATTAAAAACATTACTATATATGTTAATTGCCATCAACTTCAACACAACCCTATTGGAAGATGATATTAAGTCGTGGAAAACAGTACATCTTTAATTATTTGTCTATTCTATAAACAAGTTTAATTGGAATCTAAAAACAGCAAGGGACAAAAGCTCAGTTCATTAGGGACCAAGTAACTGTAAAGGGCAGATAAAAACCTTTTGTCTGATACAGATGTACCTCCCAAGCACCATCAAATAGCACCAGGCAGTACACTAATCAGTAACAGGAGGTGTTCTCATTATTAAGCTTATAAAGCATAAACCAGGTCACCACAAACTTTGAAGGTACTGATCATCAATTATTTCACTAATTGTTTGTTCTGTTTGCATGTCTCAGGGTAAAAGGAAGAAGTCACTGAAGTGAAAAAGAGACACCAATAATTGCTACCTCAGTGACAGTTGGTTTTTAGTATCTCATTATTTATGATTTGTTTTGTTGTGCATATGTGACTTTAAGTCTACTGTATTAATGTATACCCAAGAAGCCTAGTGTGTAACACTTGCAAAAGAATTACACAATCAGCAAACTCAGGCATGGAATCTGCCCTGCAAAGTCCTGCAAGACTATTAATAACTCTGTGTATGTGTGCGTGCGTGCATGTGTGTGTGTGTGTGTGTGTGTGTATGAATTCAAGAACCCTCGCTTATGGCACATTAAATTTGTGCTGTTGGGGAAGTGCTATGCATCATGTTACAGCATAAAATGCCAAACATTTTCTGGCCATGGAAATTTTGTTTTCAAGAAACACAGACTTTCAGACTGTCCTAAAAAGTGTATTAAACCTCCTTAAGAAACAACAACAACAATTTTAGGATAATTATTAAGTCAAAGTTAACATGAGGCAAAGAAACTGGAATGTCATGAAATTCCAGAAAAGAGTTTAACTTTCTCAGTCCCATCCATGAAGATAAGAGGTACCTTAGGATGAAGCCATCACTTGCTTAGAATTTGGGAGGTCATCATTTCACAAAGCAGCTACTTCTGGCCATCTTTAAGCTGTAAAGCAACATTCCTATTTTATTCTTCCTTCTCTTCATTAATGTTCCCATAACAGATTAAATATTACCTGAAACTAAAAGCTATATTACTAATTATTAAACTGAAACAGAGCAAATTCTCTAATAAAGCATATTTTTAAATGTGTATACAGAACTACACACAAAAACTTTTTAAAGGTTGAGGAAATTGATGAAGTTGGAGTCGATGTATAAGTATGCCAAAGAAAATACTATTTTGTTTATATCAGATTTCCAAAAAGTCTAGAAAAGAAAATCTTTCTTTGTGGAGGAGACCTTCCATTTCCTGTCCTGCCCTCCCCACACGCCCCATCACCACATACACATCTGACTTAATGCTACAAAGGGTACAAAACTGATAGGATCTTGTTTTTACAGAGCTAATTTATGTTATATCAAATCGAAGTACTTAAATCCTTAGTAAAGAGCATTAATATTTTCTGTCCAGGAGAAATAAAGGTTAATAATTACTGCTGAACTAACTGTTAGCCAATTCTAATAACTGGACAAAGCCCATACCCTTCTCAATAGAATCAGCTTTCTCTGAGCAAACTGTGCTGATAGGAATTAATTGATTTGAGAACATTTCTGTTCTGAAGAAAGCAAAGCCCAATTCTCCTTCTAAATAGAAAAAAAAAGAGAGATTACTAAAAGATACCTAACTTCCTTGCAAAACTACCATGGGGAAAAGTGTTAAGTACTTTGTAGGAGAATAGATTTCAGGTAACTGCACCTGTACTGTGGAAAATTACTCTTCAATTATGCATAGTAATTAGAGTTGTTGTTTAACTGTTATGAAAAACCTGCAGTGCACTGGAAGGTGCACACGACTCATGTAAAAATTCTGTCACTCTGGGTAGGTGAGGGAAGATGATTTTAGATAAAAAGTAGAATACAGAAACCTGCTGGAGAACAGGTCTTTGTATAGTACTTAACTGGCACACAGTGAGAGCCTATTCAAACTTATTTGTGGATTACTTACAATGTACCTCTCATGGTAATAAGATTAGTGAGGTTTGTATGTCACTAAAATCTCCTTATTAAAAATTACTGGGGCACTTGGGTGGCTCAGTCAGTTAAGCACCCAACTCTTGGTTTCGGCTCAGATCACGATCTCAGTGATTGAGATTGACAGATTGAGCCCTGCATCAGCTCTATGCTCAGCCCAGAGTCGGCTCAAGATTCTCCCTCCCCCTCTGCCTCTCCCCACTCTTCCCCTCATTGCCTGCACACATGCATCTCCTTCTTTCTCAAATAGATACATAAAATCTTTTAAAAATTACTAATGCACTGTGATAAATAGTGAAATATTGTTATAATTGTCAATATATCACTTTAAGTTTGAGTTTTTTGACTCTGCCCAGGCTGATTTTAAAATTTGTTTTTATGAGCCCAAAGTAAAGAACTTAAAGTATGTTCTGATCAAAAATAGGTAGGAATATTAACCTAGTAGTTTTTATTTTTTTAATTTAATTTTATTATGTTAGTCACCATACAGTACTTCATTAGTTTTTGATGTAGTGTTCCATGATTCATTGTTTGCGTATAACACCATGGCTCCATGCAGTACGTGCCCTCCTTAATACCCATCACCAGGCTAACCCATCCCCCCACCCCCCTCCCCTCTAGAACCCTCCGTTTGTTTCTCAGAGTCCATAGTCTCTCATGGTTCGTCTCCCCCTCCGATTCCACCCCCCTTCATTTTTCCCTTCTAACCTAGTAGTTCTTAAATATGACTTTTTACTCCTAACACTCTTTACTCCTAACACTTAAGATCTCAAATTATTTGATCAACAATGAATAATAATGTGTCAGGCAAGAATACCTTCATTCCACTCCAGTTATCTCCCACTTGCCTCTTCAGTGGGATGGATTGACACAATCTTGAAACATCTGACTTTTGATAAATATAGCAATTATCCTTGACGGTTTAGATGATATTGAAACCATAATTCTGATTAATAACTTTAGTAAAATGTGATGAAGGTCATCAGGTTACAATATCCATATTCCATGAAATCTCTTAGAGGAGAGTCCATGCAAGAGTGCTCCTTACATTCATCGCCATCAATGTCCTCAACAATAAAATGGATTTATCAAACAACTGCTAGATAACTGCTGTGACAGATATAGAACTGAGCAAAATTAAGTTTGGTTCAGTACTTATTGGTTTAAAAAATAAAATCATTAATTCATAAAAACTAATACCAATCGATAAAATCTAGGCTCCAATATTTCTAGCATTTCTCTTTCACTTACACTACTCTCGGATAAATTGTAAACTAAATATTTGTTTCCGGGAAGATTCTTTTACATTTCTCTCTCCCCTTTACAGTATCAGTGACTGAGTAACACCAAGTACCACAAGTTTCCATTTGCAAGTAGTGGTTGCAGTTAATTGTTGATACTGATGTGAAATCCACATTGTATGCTTAATCTTATTTTAAGGCTCATAATTGAGGTGTCTGTGTTTTCTGCCTTCATTTTCTAGCCTTTCAGTGAGATAGAAAGCAAGATTTAAAAACATCACCTCCCTCAGGACTGATTGTGCCTTAGAACTCCCACTGAAGTCAATAGGTGCTTTGTGTACACTCAGACTGGACTCATAATGATCAGAGTTGATGAGAATCCAGCTTTCCTAAGATGACTAGTGCTGAGTCTTCAAGGTCATTCATCATTTTCATCTGAGAAGGCAGACCCTTCATTTGCTCTCTCTTCTCAAATAGGTACACAATTAAAGGAAGAATTATTCCTCCCACTGGCAAGCACTTTATTAACAAAGGGCATGTTGAGCCCCCATCTCCTATCATTGCCAGATGGTCTGTGTGCCCAAACAACTGAAGGCAGCCTCAATGAATATCTTACTTTTTGCCTCAAAACTGCTGCATCTTTAGTTCTCTGTGCAAAAAGTAAAAGAAAATCTTCCTAATAGGTTTTCTCTGTAAACTTTGAGTCAATAAAAACAAAAGTGGCACCTATGTAGGTTGTCTATTCAATAATTAGGTTCAAATGAACATTTTTAAATGCTAAAAATCCAAGATTTTGAGCCCATAATTAGAATTTTTTCCTTTTTTTAAATTATATTATGTTGGGGCGCCTGGGTGGCTCAGTCGTTAAGCGTCTGCCTTCGGCTCAGGTCATGATCCCAGGGTCCTGGGATCGAGCCCCGCATCGGGCTCCCTGCTCGGAGGGAGTCTGCTTTTCCCTCTCCCACTCCTCCTGCTTGTATTCCCTCTCTTGCTCTCTCTCTCTACTAAATAAATAAAATCTTTAAAAAAAATTATGTTATGTTAATCACCACACATTACATCATTAGTTTTTGATATAGTGTTCCATGATTCATTGTTTGCATATAACACCCAGTGTTCCATTCAGTATGTGCCCTCTTTAATACCCATCACCAGGCTAACCCATCCGCCCACCCTCTCCCCTCTAGAACTCTCAGTTTGTTTCTCAGAGTCCACAGTCTTTCATGGTTCATCTCCCCCTCCGATTACCCCTCTTCATCTTTCCCTTCCTGCCATCTTCTTTTTTTTTTTAACATATAATGTATTATTTGTTTCAGAGGTACAGGTCTGTGATTCAACAGTTCTACACAATTCACATAGCTCACCATAGCATATATACTCCCCAGTGTCTATCACCCCATCCCTCCTACGCCCCACCATTCCAGCAGCCCTCAGTCTGTTTCCCGAGATTAAGAATTCCTCATATCAGTGAGATCATATGATACATGTCTTACTCTGATTGACTTATTTCGCTCAGCATAACACCCTCCAGTTCCATCCACATCATTGCAAATGGCAAGATCTCATTCCTTTTGATGGCTGCATAATATTCCATTGTATATATATACCACTGCTTCTTTATCCATTCATCTGTCGATGGACATCTTGGCTCTTTCCATAGTTTGGCTATTGTGGACATTGCTGCTATAAACATCGGGGTGCACATACCCCTTCAGATCACTACATTTGTATCTTTGGGATAAATACCCAGTAGTGCAATTGCTGGGTTGTATGGTAGCCCTATTTTCAACTTTTTGAGGAACCTCCATACTGTTTTCCAGAGTGGCTGCACCAGCTTGCATTCCCACCAACAGTGTAGAAGGGTTCCCCTTTCTCTGCATCCCCACCAACATATCTCGTTTCCTGACTTGTTAATTTTAACCATTCTGACTGGTGTGAGGTGGTATCTCATTGAGGTTTTGATCTGAATTTCCCTGATGCTGAGCGATGTTGACCTTATAAACTACCAAAACTGAACCAGGAAGAAATAGAAAACTTGAACAGACCTATAACCACTAAGGAAATTGAAGCAGTCATCAAAAATCTCCTAACAAACAAAAGCCCAGGGCCAGATGGCTTCCCAGGGGAATTCTACCAAACATTTAAAGAAGAATTAATACCCATTCTTCTGAAACTGTTCCAAAAAAGAGAAATGAAAGGAAAACTTCCAAACTCATTTTATGAGGCCACCATTACCTGGATCCCAAAACCAGACAAAGACCCCATCAAAAAGGAGAATTACCAACCAATATCCTTGATGAACATGGATGCAAAATTCTCCCCAAAATACTAGCCAATAGGATCCAACAGTACATTAAAAGGATTATTCACCATGACCAAGTGGGATTTATCCCTGGGCTGCAAGGTTAGTTCAACATCCGCAAATCAATCAATGTGATACAATACATTAATAAAAGAAAGAACAAGAATCATATGATCCTCTCAATAGATGCAGAAAAAGCATTTGACAAAGTACAGCATCCCTTGTTGATCAAAACTCTCCAGAGTATGGGGATAAAGGGTACATACCTCAATATCATAAAAGCCATCTACGAAAAACCCACAGCGAATATCATTCTCAATGGGGAAAAACTGAGAGCTTTCCCCTTAAGGTCAGGAACATGGCAGGGATGTCCACTATCACCACTACTATTCAACAGAGTATTAGAAGTCCTAGCCACAGGGGCACCTGGGTGGCTCAGTTGGTTAAGCAACTGCCTTCGGCTCAGGTCATGATCCTGGAGTCCCGGGATCAAGTCCCACATCGGGCTCCCTGCTCAGCAGGGAGTCTGCCTCTCCCTCTGACCCTCTTCCCTCTCGTGCTCTCTATCTCTCATTCTCTCTCTCAAATAAATAAATAAAATCTTTAAAAAAAAAAAAAAGAAGTCCTAGCAACAGCATTCAGACAACAAAAAGAAATAAAAGGCATCCGAATTGGCAAAGAAAAAGTCAAGCTCTCCCTCTTTGCAGATGATATGATACTTTATGTAGAAAACCCAAAAGACTCCACCCCAAAACTGCTAGAACTCATACAGGAATTCAGTAAAGTGGCAGGATATAAAATCAATGAACAGAAATCAGTGGCATTCCTATACACCAACAAGACAGAAGAGAGAGAAATTTCTTTTTTTTTTTAAAGATTTTATTTATTTATTTGACAGAGAGAGAGAGAGACAGCAAGAGAGGGAACACAAGCAGGGGAGTGGGGGAGGGAGAAGAAGGCTTCCCGCCGAGCAGGGAGCCTGATGCAGGGCTCGATCCCAGGACCCTGGGATCATGACCTGAGCTGGAGGCTGACATTTAACGACTGAGTCACCCAGGTGCCCCAGCCCATAATTAGAATTATCTGTTGTAGCCTGAATTGAGTAGCAGTTATGATGAAATAAAGAAAAGGCTTTCATCCCAAATATTATGTTTCTTATCAAATTTCACCAAATGTACCCAAATATCACAGTGCTTACAGCAATTTGTAAGATGTATTCAATAGTGGAATTCTTTGTTTCTGACAAAGTCATTAAACCTAACACTAATGAAATTCTCACTGTGTATTGAACATAAGAAAACTGAAAGATGTTCTTGATCACACTTGTGGACAAAGTGCCCCCATCCCAAAAGAATTCCATTCTTTTTCTAGGAAACAATATATAAAAGAAAAGTAAAGTATCTCAGGAGGAAGAGGATATTTTTAAAAAATCAACAAAAGATATTTGTCTGTGATAGTAAGAATAGGACAGACTATGCTACAGTAACCAACAACCCCCAAATATCAGAGAGATAATCCAGTAAAAGTTTACATTTACACTTTATATGTGGCTTGTATTGCTCTACTATATAGCTGCTCTCTAAGTGTTGACTCAGCGATGTGAGCAACCTCCATCTTACAGCTATGCCATCTGAAACTCTTGCCTTCCAAGGTCACCACAGGAAGGAAAGACACAGGTGGAGAGGCACAGCAGGTCATAAATGACCAGCAGTGATATGTATACCTTCCACTCAGTAGCCATTGGCTACAACTAGTCACATGAAGCCAACTTCACAGGAAGGAAGAATGGAAAATGCAAAGAGCATATGGCTATTCGATGGCCACTGACTAGCTCCACCACATTTTCTGAACAACACAGAGAAAGAAGTGAGCTAAAATAATGTGAACACATACTGGCACTGATGCCAACATGCCTTCTGTGCACTGTGCTGAGTTGGAGTTTACTATGAAAAAAACTAAGACACATAGCAAACAATCAACAAAAACCCCCAGACATGTTCCCTTTCTTCATGGAGCTTCTTGGCTTAGTGCTTTACAGAAGCCCTTAGCTTCTTGAAGTATTGTTCTTCCTACCTGTAGTACAAAGATAATAATACCTCTTAATAGCATTATTTTGAGGAACAAAGAAAAAGTGGTAAGAATTAAATGAGATAGCATATGTTAAACATAAAAAGATGTCTCACACATTTTAGGTGATTAATAAATGTTATTTCTCTTTCCCAAAGAACTATATAAATATCTACAGCTAATACCACTTCCCCTAGGAGAACATGCAAGGCAGTGATTAAAAGAATGGGCTTTGAAGTCCAACAGTGTCAATATAACATGAGCTGAGTCATTTAATCACTATGCCTTTCCGTGCATCCCCTCCACATACACTACGTAACAGGAGCAACTTAGCTTATTTCTGTCCCAAGTTTTGTCACTGATATAAATCAGATGTTTGAGAAAATTTAATGATATCAAGAGAATCATCAGCAAGTCCTTTTTTAAATTTTTTTATTGTTATTTTAATCACCATACATTACATCATTAGTTTTGGATATAGTGTTCCATGATTCATTGTTTGTGCATAACACCCAGTGCTCCACGCAGAACGTGCCCTCTTTAATACCCATCACCAGGCTAACCCATCCCCCCACACCCCTCCCCTCTAGAACCCTCAGTTTGTTTTTCAGAGTCCATCGTCTCTCATGGTTCGTCTCCCCCTCCAATTTCCCCCCCTTCATTCTTCCCCTCCTGCTATCTTCTTCTTTTTTTTTTTATCTTTTAATTTTTTTATTGTTATGTTAATCACCATATATTACATAATTTGTTTTGGTGTAGTGTTCCACGATTCATTGTTTGTTGATAACACCCAGTGCTCCATGCAGAATGTGCCCTCTTTAATACCCATCACCAGGCTAACCCATCCCCCTACCCTCCTCCCCTCTAGAAACCTCAGTTTGTTTTTCAGAGTCCATCATCTCTCCTGGTTCGTCTCCCCCTCTGACTTACTCCCCTTCATTCTTCCTCTCCTGCTATCTTCTTCTTTTTCTTTTTTCTTAAAATATGTTGCGTTATTTGTTTCAGAAGTACAGATCTGTGATTTAACAATCTTGCACAATTCACAGCACTCGCCATACCACATACCCTCCCCAATGTCTATCACCCAGCCACCCCATCCCTCCCACCCCCCACCACTCCAGCAGCCCTCAGTTTGTTGCCTGAGATTAAGAATTCCTCATATCAGTGAGGTCATATGATACATGTCTTTCTCTGATTGACTTATTTCACTCAGCACAGCAAGTCCTTTTTAACCAGCCACTGTGTATCAGTATCCCAGTACTATAAATTATCATGCTTCCTCCAATCCTGCCAGCTCCAGAGTGGTCTGGTCCAACTTAACCCCAGCTTGAACCACATAATGTTTGTTCTTCTTTAAGCCTAGACCCAGAAGCAAAAATAATGTCTACCCTTGTCATCTTCAGGTCCCAAAATGGGGTTCTTAGTAGTACTCTTATGCCTTTACCATGCCCAACTGCTCCCATGGGCCCTAAAATATCACAATGAGTTTATAGAGACAGAAGTTATTTATAAATACTACCTAATTTGATTTGAAGAAAAGGGAAGATTCCGGGGCCAAAGTCTTGGCCTTGGCACAGATGAATTCACGATGCAGATTATATATAATGAAAGAATACAACAAACCGTTAAGAGGCAGAAAATTTAGCAGAGAGCTTTGATTTTAACTTATATTAAAGTAATGACCCCTACAGGTAAAATAACCATGTTTGTATTTCTCCCTACATCATTTTCTTTAAAGGAAAAGAAAAATGAGACTATGTTATATCTGTGTGCTATTTTGTTTGGAAAGATAATTAGTAGGATACTTGGTAGCTTAACTTCTATAATTTCTTTGAAGTTTTCCCTTTTTTGCTATTATTTAAATTTTCATGTCTTAGCTCCCTGATTGGACTGTAAGTTTACTGAGAGATGGAAAGGTTTCTCATACTTCTCATCTTAGTGTTAAAAATAGTGGACTTTGTCAACAGACAGTTCTGAGTTTGAGTTCTGACTCCCCACAACACATGTAACACCAGGTAAATTATTTAACTGCTTTTGTTTCCTCATCTGTTCAAAGGAGAATAATACTTATATACTAGGTTGAATAATATCCCCCAAAGATTCATTTCCTTCCCCAAACCTCAGAATGTGACCTTATTCAGAAATAAGGCTATTGTAGATGCTAATTCAGACAAGGTCATATGAAGTAGTGTGGACCCTTAACCCAAAATGACTTAGTGTCCTTATAAGAGGAGGAGAACACCATGTGAAGACACAAACAGAGAGGGAAGATGGCCATGTGATGACAGAGGCGGAGACTGGAATTATGAAGCTGCAAGCCAAGGAACATCAAAACCTGCTGGCAACCATCACAAGCTAAGAGAGATGCACAATAGAGACCATTCCTCTGAGCCTCCAAAAAGGAACCAACTCTGCTGACATCTTGATCTGTACTTCTGTCCTGAGCCATGAGAATAAAATCCTGTTGTTTTAAGCTACTCAGTCAGTGGTAGTTTTATACAGCAGCCCTATAAAATACAACATACTTTATAGAATACCTATAGATTTTAGTTGAAGTAATTTATATAAAGTACTTAAGCATGATGCTTAGCACATACTAATCATATAATAAATGTTAGATTTCAAATATTTACTGATTAAGAGAACAAGAGTCAATATAGAATATACCAGCACCCTGTCCTCTTCATTCAGATATTTTACTAGGCAGAGAATAAGGCAGTTAGAATCTTCCTTTTCTAAACTCCAAGAGTAGAATGAAGCATGTAATCACATCATTGGATAGGTCCAGACAGAAACTCAATAAGGGGACATCAGCCTTACATGACATATTAGACCAGATGGACTTAATAGACACATAGAGAACATTCCATTCAAAAGCAGCAGAATATACATTCTTCTCAAGTGTGCATGAAACATTATCCAGAATAGATCACTTTTAAGCCACATAACAAGTCTCAAAAAATTGAGAAGAAGACTGAAATCAGATCAAACATCTTTTCTGAGCACAATGATATAAAACTAAAGATCCATTATAAGAAGAAAACTGGAAAAATCACAAATATGTGGAGATTAAACAACATCCTACTGACCAACTAATGGGTTGAGAAAAAAAATCAAAGAATAAATAAAAAAATACCTTAAGACAAATGAAAATGAAAATACAACATACCAAAATCAAGAGGATGGAGTAAAAACAGCCTTAAGAGAAAAGTTCATAGTGGTACAAGCCATCTCAAAAAAAAAAGAAAAATCTCAAATAAGCAATTAAGCTTTTACATATAAAAGAACTAGAAAAAAAAAACACATACATAGCCTAGTTAGTAAAATGAAGGAAATATTAAAGATCAGAGCAGAAATAAATAAAATAGAGACTAAAAAGACAATAAGAAAAGATCAATGAAACTAAGAGCTGCTTCTTTGAAACAATGAACAAAATTAACAAACCTTCAGCTAGACTCATCAAGAAAAAAGCACACTCAAATAAATGAAATCAGAAATGAAAGAAGAGAAGTTATAATTGATACCACATAAATATGAAGGATCACAAGACCCTACTACAATTATACATACAATAAATTTAAAAACCTGGAAGAAATGAGTAAGTTCCTAGAAACACATAAGCTTCCAAGACTGGATCATGATGAAATAAAAAATCTGAAGAGACTGATTACTAGTAAGGAGATCGAATCAGTAATGAAAACTCTCCCAACAAACAAAAGTCTAAGACTAGATGACTATATGAGTGAATTCTACCAAACATTCAAAGATTTAATACCTATCCTTCTCAAACTCTTCCAAAAAATTGAAGAGAGAGTGCTTCCAAACTCATTTTTATGGGGCCAGCACTGCTCTAATAATAAAACCAGACAAAGACCCCCTCAAAAAAGAGAGAAAATTACAGGTCAGTACCCCTAATGCACATGCAAAAATCCTCAATAAAATATTAGCAAACAACTACAACAATACATTAAAAGGCTCATATACCATAATCAAGTGGGATTTATTCCAGGGAGAAAAGGATGATTCAACATCCACAAATCAGTCAATATAATACACCACATTAACAAAAGGAAGGATAAAAATCATATGATCATCTCAACAGATGCAGAGAAAAAGAAGTTAGCAAAATTCAACCATTTATAATCAAAACTCTCAACAAAGGGGGTATAAAGGAAATATGTCTCAACCATATATGACAATCCAACAGCTAACATCATACTCAATGGTGAAAAGTTGAAAGCTTTTCATCTAAGATCTGGAACAAGACAAGGATACCCACTCTCGCCACTTTTATTCAACATAATATTGGAAGTCCTAGCCACAGTAATTAGGCAAGAAAAAGAAATAAAACCATCCAAATTGGCAAGAAAGAAGTAAAAGTATCACTATTTATAGATGACATGATACTATATGCAGAAAATCCTAAAGACTCCACCAAAAGACTGTTAGAACTAATAAATTAATTTAGTAAATTTCAGGATACAAAATCAATATACAGAAATCTGTGGTATTTCTATACACTAACAATGAAGCACCAGAAAGAGAAATTAAGAAAACAATGCCATTTACAATTACATTAAAAGAATAAAATACCTAGGAATAAATTTAACCAACAAGCAGAAAGTCCTGTACACTGAAAATTATAAGACACGGATGAAAGAAACTGAAGAAGATACAAAATAAATGGAAAGATATTCCATGCTCATGGATTGGAAGAATCAAAATTGTTTAAATGTCCATACTACCTAAGCAATGAACAGATTCAATGCAACACCTATCAAAATTCCAATGGCATACTTCGCAGAACAAGAACAAATAATTTGAAGATTTGTATGGAGCCACAAAAGATCCTGAATAGCCAAAGCAATCTTCCACAAAAGATCCTGAATAGCCAAAGCAATCTTAAGAATGAAGAACAAAGCTGGAGGTGTCATGCTCCAATTTCAAACTATACTACATAGCTTATAATAACCAAAACAGTAAAGTACTGGTATAAAACCAAACACACAGATCAATGGAAAAGAAGTGAGAGCCCAGAAATAAACCCACACATATTCGGACAATTAATCTACAACAAAGGAGCCAAGAATATAAAATGAAGAAAGGACAGTCTCTTCAATAAATGATGTTGGGAAACTAGACAGCTACATGCAAAAGAAAGAAATTAGACTATCATCTTACATAATACACAAAAATTAACTCAAATAGATTAAAGACTGGAATGTAGGACCTGAAACCATAAAATTCTAAAAAAAAAAAAAATAGGCAGTCAGCTCTTCAATATTGATCTTAGCAACATCTTTGTGGCTCTAACTCAAAAGGCAAGGGAACAAAAGCAAAAATGAACTATTGGGACTCTTTTAAACTAAAAAGCTTCTGCAAGGCAATGGAAACCACCACCAAAATGAAAGGCAATCTACTGAATGGGAGAAGATACTTGCAAATAATATATATCCAAAACATATAAAGAACTCATACAACTTAACAACAACAACAACAACAAAAACCTAAACAATATGATTAAAAAAATGGCCAGAGGATCTAAATATACATTTCTCCAAAGAAGACACACATATGGCCAACAGGCACATGAAAGGGTGCTCAACATCACTAATGATTAGGGAAATGCAAATCAAAACCACAAGATATCACCTAACACTTGTGAGAATGGCTATCATAAAAAAGACAAACAATAACAAGTGTTGATGTATACTGTACACTGTTGGTGGGATTGTAAACTGGTGCAGCCACTATGGAAAACAGTATAGCAATTTCTCAAAAAAATTAAGAATAGAACTAACATATGACCCAGCTATTCCACTTCTGGGTATTTATCCAAAGAATATGAAAACACTAATTTGAAAAGATATATACACCCCCATGTTCATTGCAGAATTATTTACAATGACCAAGCTATGGAAACAACCTAAGTGTCCTCTGATATGAATGGATAAAGAAGATGTGGTATATTTATACAATGGAATATTAGTTGGTCATAAAAAATGGGAAATTTTTCATTTGCAACATTATGGTTGGGCCTTGAGGGTATTATGCTGAGCAAAATATGTCAGACAGAGAGATAGACAAATACCATAGGATTTTACTCATATGTGGGATTTAAAAAACAGAACAAATGGGCCAGCTGACAGTAACGAGGCTGAGAGGCTATTCACAGAGTAAGTGAAGATGAATGCCAGAGGACTCGGATCTCAGTTAAAGGACAGTATTCTAGTTACTGAACTTTCAGCAAGTGGACCTTTTGAAAGTCATGATCTTCTTCGAAAAGGCCTTCCTTGTGTAAAAAATGAACTTTTGCCCAGTCATCCTCTTGAATTATCAGAAAAAAATTTCCAGCTCAACCAAGATAAAATGAATTTTTCCACACTAAGGAACATCCAGGGTCTGTTTGCTCCACTAAAATTACAAATGGAGTTCAAGGCAGTGCAGCAGGTGCAGCGTCTTCCATTTCTTCCAAGTTCAAACCTTTCACTGGGTATCTTGAGGGGTAATGATGAGACTACTGGATTTGAAGATATTCTTAATGACCCATCACAAAGTGAACTAATGGGAGAACCACACTTGATGGTGGAATATAAACTCGGTTTACTGTAATCTCTTGTGCTGTTCATGAAAATAGAGGGACTGCATGTTGTTTATAGTCATCTTTTTACTATAATTTGATGTACACAACATTAAAAGTACTGACACATGAGAAAAAAAACAGAACAAATGAACAAAAATGAAAACTAAAAAACTCATAGTTACAGACTAGTGGCTACCAGAGGGAAGGGGTTTGGGGAGTGGGAAAAATGGGTGAAAGGGATCAACTAAATGGTGATGGATAGTAACTAGACTTGTGGTGGTAATCACTTTGTAACGTATGTATACAGATGTTGAATTATAAAGCTAATACACATGGAACACATTTTCTTTTCAAAAAAGAACTGAGGGTTGCTGGAGTGGAGGGGGTGGGAGGGGTGGGGTGGCTGGGTGATGGACCCTGGGGAGGATATATACTATGGTAAGTGCTGTGAATTATTTAAGAGTGATGAATCATAGACCTGTACCCCTGAAACAAATAATACATTATACGTTAATAAAAAAATTTTTTTTAATTTTTAAAAAAGGAAACATGAAAGATTCCAAATAGACAGCAATCTAACTCTATGCATTAAGGAACTAAAACAAGAACAAGCCAAGCCCAAAGTTGGCAGAAGACTGGAAATAATACAGATTAGAGCAAAGATAAATGAAATAGAGAACTGAAAAACAATAGAAAAGATTAACCAAACTAAGAGTTGTTTCTTTGAAAAGATAAAATTGACAAATCTTTAGCTAGACTAACCAAGAAAAAAAAGAGAGAAGACCCAAGTCAACAAAATTATAAATGAAAAAAGAGACATTAAAACTGATACCACAGAAGAACAAAGGATCATAGGAGATGTCTATGAACAACTATATGCCAACAAACTGGACAATCTACAAGAAATAGAAAAATTATTTAAAACATACAACTTACCTAGATGAAATCAGGAAGAGATAGAATATATGAGTAGATCAATTACTAGAACAAAGGTTAAATCAGTAACCAAAAATCTCTCAATGGAGAAAAGCCCAGGACTAGATGTCTTCGCTGGTAAATTTTACCAAACATTTAAAGAATAATTAACACTAATCCTGATACGCTCCCTAAAAAATCAAAGAAGAAGAAACACTCCAAAATTCATTTTATGAGGCAGCATTACCCTTGCACCAAGATTAGAAAAAGACACTACTAGAAAAGAAAAGTACAGGCCAATATCCCTGATAAAAATAGATGCAAAATTTTCAATAAAATACCAGCAAATCAAATCCAGCAGCACATTAAAAGAACCATTCACTATGATCAAGTGGGATTTATTCCTAGGATGCAATAATGGCTCAATATACACAGATCAATCAATGTGATACATCCCATTAATAGAATGAAAGACAATCATATGATTATCTGACAAAATTCAACATCCACTCATGATAAAAACTCTTAACGAATTAGGAATAGGAAAAACATCTGTCAACATAATAAAGATCAGATATGACAAGCCCATAGCTAATATTATACTAAATGGTAAAGAACCAAAAGTTTTTCCTCTAAGATCAGGAACAAGACAAAGGTACCCACTCTCACCACTCCCTATTCAACATAGTACTGAAAGTCCTAGCTAGAGCAATCAGACAAAAAGTATCAGATTTGCAAAAGAAAAAGCAAAGTTGTCTCTATTTGCAGATGACATGATTTTATTCATAGAAAATCCTAAAACGTCAACCAAAAAATTATTAGATCTAATCAATAAATTCAGTAAAGTTGCAGTATACAAAATTAACATACAAAAATCAATAATATTTCTATACACCAACAATGAATTTTCTGAAAAATAAAGAAATCAATTTCATTCACAATGGCATCAAAAACAATAAAATACTTAGGCATAAATTTAACTGAGGAAGTGAAAGATCTCTAGTCTGAAAACTCTAAGACTTTCATAAAAAGAAATTAAAGAAAACACAAATAAATGGAAAGATATCCTGTGTTCATGGATTGGAAGAACTAATGTTGTTAAAATGCCAATATTACCAAAAGCTATCTACTGATTCAATGCAATTACTATCAAGATTCTAATGGCATTTTTTACAGAAGTAGAAAAACCACTCCTAAAATTTATATGAACCATGAAAGACCCTGAATAGCCAAAGAAATTCTAAGAAGAACAAAGCAAAAGACATCATACTCCTTTATCTCAAGCTATACTATGAAGCTATAGTATTCAAAACAGATGGCACTGGCATTAAAACAGACACACAGACCAAGGGAACAGGATTGAGAAGCCCAAAATAAACCCAAGCATATATGGCCAACTGATATTTGACAAGGGAGCCAAGAATACTCAATGGAGAAAAGACAGTCTCTTCAATAAATGGTGCTGGGGTAAATGGATATTCACATGTAAAAGAATGAAACTGGACCCCTATCTAACACCACTCACAAAAATTAACTCAAAATGGATTAAAGATTTAACTATAAGTCTGAAACTATGAAACTCCTAGAAAACAAAGGAATAAAGTTCCTTGACATGGGTCTTGGAAATGATCTTTGTTAATATGAAACCTGAAGTACAAGCAACACAATCAAAAACTATCTCTCATTCTCTCTCTCTCAAATAAATAAAAATAAAATCTTTAAAAAAAAAAACAAGTGGGACATCAAACTAAAAAGCTCTTGTACAGCAAAAGATACCATCAATTAAGTACAACGACAACCTACAGAATGAAAAAATATTTGCAAACTACATATCTGGTAAGGGGTTAATATGTGAAATATATAAAGAACTTATACAACTCAATAGCAACACACACACACACACACACACACACACACACACACACACACACACAAACCAATTAAAAGGGGGGGCAAAAGACCTGAATTGACCTTTTTCTAAAATATATATATATATATATAAAGCCAACAAGTACATAAGAAAAAATGCTCAACATCACTAGTCATTAGAAAAATGTAGATTAAAACCACATTAGGATATCACCTCATGCCTGTTGGAATAGCCATCACTAAAAAGATGAGAGATAACAAATGTTAGCGTGGCTATGGGAGCCCTTTTGTGCACTGTTGGCAGAATTGTAAATTGGTATAGCCACTACAGAAAACAGGATGAAGGATCCTCAAAAAAATAAAAGGAGAACTACAATATGGTCCAACAATTACACTTCTGGAAATATACCCAAAGAAAACAAAAACACTAATTCAAAAAGATATCTGCACCTCCATGTTCATAACAGCATTATTTATAATAGTTAAGATTTGGAAACAACCTAAGTGCCACTGATGGATGAATGGATAAAGAAGGTGTGGTATAAACACACACACACACACACACACACACACACACACACACACACACACACACACACATAATGGAATACTATTCAGCCATACAAAATGAGGAAATCTTATTATTTGTGAGAACATTTGTGAAAGTATTATGCTAAATGAAATAAGTCAGATGGAGAAAGACAAGTACTGTATGATATCACTTACATGTGTAATCTAAAAAATAAATGAATGAATAAATGAATGAATGAATGAATAAAAAATCAAACTCATAGAAGAAGTGATCAAACATGCGGTTACCAGAGGCTGAGGATTGGGGGAAGGGGAATTAGAGCAAGGTGGTCAAAAGTACAAATTTCCAGTTATAAGATAAATAAGTACTAGGGATGTAATGTACAACATGATGACTGTAGCTAACACTGCTGCAGTATATACAGGAAAGTTATTAAAAGAGTAAATCCAGGGGCGCCTGGGTGGCTCAGTAGGTTAAGAGTCTGCCTTCAGCTCAGGTCATGATCCCAGTGTCCTGGGATCAAGCCCCGCGTTGGGGTCCTTGCTCAGGGGGGAGCCTGCTTCTCCATCCCTGCCCCTTGCTTGTGCCTTCTCTCTCTCAAATAAATAAAATTATTTAAAAAAAAGAGTAAATCATAACACTTTTCATCACAAGCAGATTTTTTTCTCTTTGTTTTCTTTGTATGGTATCTATAGAGATGAATGTTATCTGGACTTATTGTGATAATCATTTAACAACATATGGATATCAAACCATCATGTTGTAAGCCTTAAACTTATACACAATGAATGTCAATGATGTTTTAATAAAACTGGGGGGGAGGGAAGTTACAGTATGTTACATTATGACCTATCTGTTCCACTATGATGTATTTATCTAAGAAATGAAAACATATGTCAATATAAAGATTTGTACACTAATATTCAGAACAGCTCTATGTAGCTCAGCTTCAAAAAAAAAAAACAACATTCAAATGTCCACCATCAAATGAAAACAAATTGTGAAACTGCCATACAATGGAATACTACTCAGCAATAAAAAGGAATAAACTATTGATACGCATAACATGGGTGACTCTTAAAATAATTATATTGAGTGATACAAGTGAGACAATAAGTGAGTATATACTCTATAACTATCTTTAAACAAAATTTCACTAAATGTTACCTAATTTACAATGACAGAAAACAAATCACCAATTGCCTAGGAAGACAGGAGAGGAGAGATGGATCAATTACAAAAGGGCACAAGAAACCTCTTGGGGATGATGGATATATTCATTAATTTGATATGATAATGGTTTCCCAAGTGTGACAGGTATGTTAAAACTCATCAAATTGTATATTTAAATATGTGCAGTTTATTTTACAATAACATGTTTTAATGAAGCTGCAAAAGTATAGAAGTATTCATTTCTACACACTTACATAAATTCATATTCATTTTCTATAGTTTTTGCCAATCTTCTAGGTACAAAATGGTATCTCACTTTCAAAATTTTTTTGATAAAAATTGCAAGTATTTTTCATACATTTTATTGCCACCATTTTTAAAATTTATCATCTCCCATATAGATTAACTATTCTATGGTCACTGACAAGCATTTAAAAATTATCTCTTTGAAATAATTTTAAAATCCTAGTATGTGAAGATTAATTTTTTTCATTTTTAATGAACTTGTTACAGTCTCATATTCTACAAGTTTAGTTAATTTTCTCAGACTCCATAACTGTGTTTACTGTGGGGTGTGGGTGTGTGTGTATATATGTGTATGTATGCCATTTCCTCAAGAGGCCACATTTAACATGATTACACAGTGGACTCTCAGACTTTTAGAAGACTCATGAAGAGAAAAATAATTTTGTTTTACACAACAATCGAGAACGTCCAAGGGGATTTTGTACAAGAAGTTCACATATTAAGTTTAATTTCAATAAGTAACTGCCTGTAAGGGTTATAATCAAGTTTGTGTTTAATAATTACTGTGATTTTAAAGAAAAAATTCTCTCCCTGTCAAATTTTTTGCCAGACCTATTCAAAAATTATTTTTTTCAACAATTATTAATTGGGGCAATAGAATCTTAATATAGCACTATGTTTTCTGGGTAACAATGCAAATAGAGAAATATGCAGTATGTAACAAGAGCCTAAGGGATAAGAACATATAGATGATAAACAGTTGAAAGTTAGCTACTGCATACTTTTCTTTTAAAAAGAATAGTGTAAAGTTTAACCCTCACTTTTAAGCAAAATGTCAGAAAAGACAAACAAAAGTGAATACTGAGAAATTAGTGTAGTAGAAAATTTTCTTAGACATTTTCACCATTACTTTTATGAGTTGTAGATAGTCCCTCAGGTGTGAATCACATTTCTCCTCACATAGAGGTCACCGATTAACATGTCTTTCTAATGGTATACCCTCTGTCCACATGCATTTTGTTAAAGAACCTATTTTAAAGAATGATTGAATGATTTAAATGAACATCAGTGTCATAAAGGTACACTTCAGCAATTTTTTGACAGTGACTAGTTTTTCTAGCAAGTTACATAAATTATAATAATTATTACTAATGAGAATAATGGCTACGTTTTATTGAATATCTACTATATACTAGGCATTATACTAGGTATTCAATTTTCCCTAATTTTTCACAGTAGCTAGTATTGTCTACATTTTACAGATGAGGAAAAGTGAGGGTTTCCCTGCTTCAAGCATAGGATTTCTGTTACCAGTGGGAAAGTCTGTGTTCTATGAATGGAGGTCTCTCTCCTTGGATTCCTCACGAGAAGATCTATGTGGGGACCAGTGCTTGATCAAAAATAGACAACCAGAAGGAAAGTAGCAAACACCAAGCAGTTTATTAAAACAAAGTACACTCTCAGGGTGGGAGAGTGGGCAGGTTCTGCAAGGTGGAACCAGCTCCTATGCTGTTTTAGGATTGGATATTATTGGGTCTCTCTGGGCTGGGAGGAGCTGTGGCATACACTGGGGTGGTCTCTAATGGAGGCTGCTTCCAATTATTTGGGAAATTCCTCCCACAGGTTGGGAGGGCCAGTTTTTGACCCTACAGTGTTTGGACCTGAACCATCAAGGCAGCATGGGGACTGGGGGGGCGGGCAGTGGACATTATAATACAAATGCTTTATAATGAAACTAAAGGTTACCCTGGATCAGAGGTAGAAGAGAGGCTTGCTCTGCACCTGTGGCTCTTTTTTTTTTTTTAATTTTTTTTATTGTTATGTTAATCACCATATATTACATCATTAGTTTTTGGTGCAGTGTTCCATGATTCATTGTTTGTTCATAACACCCAGTGCTCCATGCAGAACGTGCCCTCCTCAATACCCATCACCAGGATAACCCATCCCCCTCCCCCCCTCCCCTCTAGAACCCTCAGTTTGTTTTTCAGAGTCCATCATGTCTCATGGTTCGTCTCCCCCTCTGACATACTCCCCTTTTCTTCCTCTCCTGTTATCTTCTTCTTTTTCTTTTTTCTTAAAATATGTTGCGTTATTTGTTTCAGAAGTACAGATCTGTGATGCACCTGTGGCTCTTGATCTGTCAGCCCCAAGGTCTTGGAAGCCACAAGGTCAGGATGATTGCCCCTGGGGTTTTAAAGTATAGCTTATTTATCACTGTCCTTGCCTCCAGCTCCGGTCTCTATCATTTCCCTTCAAGGGAATGGAACTCTGCCTCGGGTGTTCCTTACACTGCTCACACCTAGCTTCTACCTAACATTTCCATTCCTTGGGGTTTAGAGCACCGCCTGTAGTTCCATATTTCGGTTAAGAAGCTGGACCAGATGTCTCTTAATCTCAATGCATTATTGCTTCCTTTTTCCTGGTGTGAGGAAAGGAGGTGACAGAAGGTTGCCTTTGTAAATAAGAAAATAAGTACCATTAGGCCGTCAAAACAAGCACACTTCGTTAAAAGGAGCACTTGACAGTCTCTTACCAACAGAAATGTTAATATCCTTTTGACTTTTCCACTATACTTATACCATTATGTGTCTTGTAAAGTTTCCAGAATGAACTTGTCCTAAGTTAGTTATCAGTTAATACTTATTAAAAAAACCACAGACTGCTCTCTGGCAGAACATGATGTGAGGACGGATATTTTCATTGTTGATTCACTGATAGAAATTAATGCAAGCAACCAGGTAGAAAGGACATCAAGACACAAAACCACGTAAGGGTAGAAGAGCATAAAGGGTAAAACTGACTTTGTTGGTTTGTGGGTTAGTATGTAAGTCCCTCTAACTCACAGCGGAGAAGCAGAGGCCTAGCAGTCATCATTCTAAGTTCCTTACTCCTAATTTCGCCCAATCCTGACAATAAAAACTTATTATTACTCCTTAAGATACTCTCTGGTTATGCAGTTTCTTTTAAATGGTATTTACCAATTACAAACAAGATCACAACCCTTATGTTTATATGCTTCTGACTCCAAAACAAATCTAAGTAAGGGCTAAATATATCAACTGTTCATCATCAAGAGATGGTGTGGGCTGTCATTGGTATATAGCTGTTTCAGATTTATGACAATAACTTTTTGGAACTGTATCCTTCAGCAAGATTTTTGTTGCAAGTAACCAAAAAAATCCACCTTAAAACAAATTCAAAGATAGCCAAGCTATTTTCATCCTCTCTAATGGCTTTCTCTGATTTACTAAATGCTTCCATAGATCTGGTTTCCTTTCTTTCTTCCTTTTTTCCTTCCTTTCTTTTCTTTTTCTTTCTTTCTTTCTTTCTTTTTTTTTAATGCCCATCAGACTGATTCCAAAAGAAAACACCCTTTTGCCTTCAGAGGGATTTTTCTACACGACAGTCCATTCTGGCTGCCACACTGATCAAAGAGTGTGGTGGTCAATTGGTGTGACAACATTTCAGTTTGACCTGATACATTAGCAACTTTATTTGTACAAAGATTAGAATAAAAAGAAATTAGCCTCATTGCAAGAAGAGAAATTAAGAAAAAATATAAAGAAAAAGAAACCCACAACAATATTTTTTTTTACCTGTAGAAAAAAAAATTTTAAGACAAGTGGAAGAACCGTCTTTTCTTGAGAGCTAATCATTCACAGGGATTTAAAATCATGCCTCTGGCATAATTCCAAAACCAAGGGCAGCCTCAGACCAACTTTTCTTTTCCTACAGAATATTTTCCAAAGTGAGATGCCTCCAAAATCTGTAATAATTGGTTCACTTTCTGTTTGCTATAGTGTTTGCTTTCTGAGTGCTATAGCTCTCTGGCCTCAGTCCTCTCCAAAATGAAGAATCGACCTTTTAAAGACAGGCCACTATATTCTACAGCTATTTGAGCCTATTTATTCCAGCTGCTTGGGACTTTAAAAATCTGACTACCAAGAGGAAAGCCGTAAGAAGACTCCCAACAATCTCACTTCATGGCAGACTTCACGGAAAATCTGTGGAGATGCTTCGCTGTACCTACCACATTGTTAGGCATGTGAAAGAAACTGTGGGAATGTGAAAGAAATACTGGGTGAGAAACAGGCAAAGGGAAAACCTGAAGCTGCCTATCACTTGCGCCACTCGCCGCCAAAGCTGTGGGTGCTGATCGCATTATTGTTTAATCTCTCTGAAGAATATGTGGGAGCAGAAAGCACAGCATCCCCAAGTTGTTACTTTGTCACAACTTTACAGAATACATAAGCACTTCAGTAAATACACAGATTTTTTTGCAAACTGTAAATCATCTGTGAGCCACCACTGTTCGACTAATTACAGCAAGAAGCTGTGCTCATTAGCTGTTCTCATCTGGCTCACTGCACGACCTAAATAGTCCGTAAATGAGCCGGCAATTATTGCTGTATTACCACTACCAGCTCCGCTCACATCAAAATATCTCCACCAAATGTTACGCCTGTTGGTATTATCAGGTTAGAAATTTCATAAACATATTGAAGCAGTTAATTGGGAGATTATTAAAAAAAATGTGAAAATAGAATCATCAGTGAAAGAGTTTTCATCAAACCCCAGATAGGCGGCTCCACCTATAGACAAGAACCTCAGAATGCAAGCATCTGTGAGGATACCATCGCCTGCTTCTAAACAACACTGGGAAACTAGGAAAGCAATGGAAATTTACTTGCATTAAATGGAAGTAAAGTGAACCATGCATATTCTTATGCCACCTAAAAATGGTCTCTTGACTTGGTCAAAATATAACCAAAGCATATGTTCAGGAGCCTACTGCCAAAAGAACTTTAGCCAAACAGAAAAGCAAACTGCAATGCCAGTAAAACTTCATTATTTTCAGCTCCATCATATGGCATATATAGAAGGACTAGGATTTTTTTTTTTTTAGTTTGACTCAATTTATTTTTAAACAAAATGTTTACATACATGATAATGGTGAAAAAAAGCAATAAAATAGTGACTTTAATGAACAATTTTCTGATACCCTCAAACCATTTTAGAAGAATTTATTTACAATGTCAAATGATTAATCAATTGTATTCTTTTTTATTCATTAAAATGCTCTTGAGCTTCATTCTCATTATTGTGGATATCTGAAATACACTTTAAAAACATGTCATACTTTATATCTTATATTCTTTCAAATTCACCCAATCTCAATTGACCCAATTTAAATGAGTTCCTATTGTCATTATTTTCATTATAAAAAGCGGAGCCCTCAATACTAGGGATATTTTATTTTATCTTGTTCTTGATGGTCATTACACCACATTCATCTATTATGATCATGAAAATAGAGAATAAAGAAAATGCTAAAAGTTAATGGGTGTTCTGATTCTATTGGCTTTCTCCTACCTACCACCAGAGAGGAGATAAATACTTTGTTTTATTCTTGACTCTTGTACTAGTTGCATGCATATAAGATAGAAACTAATGGATTGAATATCATTATCTACTCAAAGCTGATATTACAACGTGGCCTTTCTGACACAAACTGTATGGTAGACTTTGGACAGGATGCATAGCAGAATCAATCATTAATGATATGCTCCAAAGAGATGTTTTCATGATGAAGACAGTGACCATAACAATGACAACAATGTTGAGAGGGAATTCTTCCTATTTACCAACTAAGTGATCTCAATAGGCAAGAAAATGTCATCATATTCATTCAACTCTTTCCAGCTGCTAAGATTTACAAAGAATGCTTCAAATCTGAACAATGAATATCTCTTTTTTTCCCATTATTTTCATGAAGTTTTGTAGATAACTATAACATTCCTGCCCATTTCCTCTGATAGTCTTGCCTTGCCACAAAAACTGATGTCTGCAGACAAACAGTATCATCATCAATTGGGAGCTTGTTAGAAATGCAGTATCTCGGGTCCCAAACTCAACATACTGAATAAGAATTTTAATGAATTTGAGAAATACCGATCTAGGGAAAGGCTTGTTATGGGCCCACTCTTCCCTGTAAGAAAGAGGAGTCAAAGCAGTGTCCAGCTGTGCAGAATCATAAATTGAGCTTAAACACATGGATTTGACTATTCTACTCACTATCAACATTAAGAAAAAAGGTTTATCCAAGGACCACATGTTCATGTTTAGAAAGGTATACTGGATCTTGTGAAAAGCTGGATCCTTTAGATAGTTCTAAGATGATAAACATACCAAGAGGTATTTTAGAGTGCCTGTTTTGTGTCCAGTGCTACACTCAGTATAATAGAGGATTCACAAAAAGCACATTCACCAAACACCCATCATTGAAGGCCTTAGTCTTCCATGGCTATGGTAATACTACCATAATTAATACCATATGTAATACTACAGTTCAGATGCCTAATATTCCTAAAATCCTTTCAACTTTTCAATCACTTTTATATTTGTGGTTACTTTAACATCACATATTCAAGTAGATATTATTATCATTTTTAAAAAACATATTGGAAAACTGAAACTCAAAGTCGTTTAGTGACTACCTTAAGTCATCAGTTGGCTAACAGCAAAGTTGGTACAGGTGAGGCCCCTTCTGAAATTATGCCTTGTATACCTAGGATACTCATTTAGTTTGCTCACTCAACGGTTAGGGAGCATCTCAAAAGCCATGTTGGCGTATATCCTGACACTAGTTTATTAATGGTATCTACTCTATTGAACACCTCTGTGCATGTCACTTAGTAGTGGAAATATAGAAGAACAATTCCCTGAGGGAACAGATAAGAACCAGAGCACTTCCTCCATTTTCTCAACAGTAGAATCCCTGGCATGGAGGATATAATTGGGTGTTCGCTCATTATCCTAAGGTTGTGATTACCCTTGTTCTGGATTAAATGGGGAAGAAGAGACAGGAAGCTGAAATAGCCCATCATTGCAGGATATACAGCTCAGAGGACTGACATGATGGAGACGTGTACAGCCGATTTATGGAGGGAAGAGAGCCTAGCATGAAGGAAGGGTCTTTATGTGTGGTAGGACTCATACCTGTATTGATGGGATACTGGAAACCGTTCCCCAAGAATAAAGTACTGTACGTGTCTCCATGACTGCACTTACCTCACTTATAGAAGACAGAGAAGCAAGTATTAAAAGGATTTAAAACCCACCAGACTTAGAAACAATACTAATATAAATCTAAAGGACTGGAAGTTTGAATCGTTTTCTACAGAATCCATTTCCTTACAAAAAATGGAGTGAAGTGAGAAAAAGGGACCCGTGCCAGCCAAAGTCAATTTTGTCTAAACATCAATTTCTTTTTTATTAGGATCAGAAATGTATTTTAACCTATTTGTGTCTTTAAAGATGCCTCCTGCCCCTGGATTCCTGGCCCTAAGTAAAGGCTGCTTTGGACAAAAGGGCTAACCTCTCCTTAGCTAATTTAAAAAAGAACTATTTTTTGCCTCTGGCCAGAATAAGTTAACATATGCAGAGGCCAGCTATGATAGAGGGATAGCACCCAGCATGCCCTCAGGAAACTGAGGGGTACCTGTGGAGGAGGCAGCTAGGAGCAAAAGGTTCAAGGAAAGCTGAAATTTGGGTGGTAAAGGTGCAGTTTTCAATTCCTACCTCCTTTATTCCCTTTCTAAAGGAAAAGATCTTTTGGAAGTTGAAGAGGTTCATAAATTGGAATCCTTTTCTTCTGTTCTGAATTTTAAACCACTTTAGAGACATATAGGAGTAGGTCAAATATAAGTATCAGCATTATGGCTAAAACCTCAGAACAAGACGGTTGGTGCCAAACATCATTGGCCCTCCACATGGACTCTGCTGCTATCAAATTGAGAGCACTGAGGAACATAACTCAAAGCAAACTTCCCACTTGTACAGGGCTACAGAGAAGGTGGGAGGAGAGGGCTGGGCTGGAACTGCACGTTCCAAAGTCAAATCGCCAAGCTGAACTCAGTGCATCAGCATCAGGAGGAAGTGAAGTAGGAGAAGCCAAGAGTGTTGCACTAATAGGCGTCCCTCCACATAAAAGGAAATGTGAGGAAAGATAAACAAATGTTCCCACATCCAACTCTGCTGAGCTTTTCATTCTCTAAACCTGTTGGGGTAACTTTAAGCCAGTGATAAAGTAGAAACCAAGCTGTCCTCCAGGGAATGAGACCCATAGCGCAAAATATCAGAATAAGACCAACCCTTATTTTCAAGAGACTGGCCCCCAACAGCGATCACTGCTCCATTTGGGGTTTTAGGTCAGCATAGTTTTGCCTCCAAAATGCTCTAAAATGGATCAAAACCATGCAATAGTTTAAAACTTCTAAGACCACTCCATTATCCACAGCTTAGCCTTCACTCACTATTCCATTTCTAATTCCAGATTTTTTTCCAGCTACATTAACTAACATAGCTATCAAAGGTTCTGCAATGAGATCAAAGATACTTTAATAATAAAATGACAGCAATAAGAGTCCTCAAATTTGAATATAAACTCTCTCCCATTATTAATTTCTCAGGAAATTAAGAAATTGAACACTCTTATGTACCCCACTTTTAAAGTATTCGCAAATTAAGTCCAATAAAATTGAAGCATAAATAAAAATTATCTTGCCATTGAAAGTTAAATTACAAGTGTCTCAAGTTAAATTAAGGTCAGGCTTCTTATTCTGCTTAGTTTCAGCTAGAGAGATTCTCTATTAGAAGCCTTGGTGGAGTTGGGATTCTTTCAATAAGCTATGTAGTTTCTATCCTCTGAGAGATGAGATACAGTTCCTTTACAACCTGTGGATCTGAATCTATCAGTTTCAAAATCTCTGATGAGCCTCACTTTTCAAGATTCCAAAGAATTCCTAAGACATAAGAGACTATAATAGCACTAGCCCTATTTTACATGAAATTTGGAATGGGAAATAAGCCCCATCCCCTAAGCTTTTCCAAACAAAATAATGTTCACAGACTAAGGATGTGTTTTCAAAGGCCATGGCAGAGACTCAGTGGTATCTTGAGGGAAGGCAGCTAGATTTTAAAAATCTTGGTTTCCATTTAGCAAGGATGCCAGTCAGTCCTATTTAATTGTCCCACAACTATAAAAACTCATCATAATGGGAGAATTCTCCTACAAAGAGGCTACTTTGGGCATTATGTATTTATCATACCCATGGTGGGGTTGAAGGTGACACTTATGCATATTTTCACCCCTCACAGAAGATTGCATGAGATAATCCCACCTTTTGGGGAAGTTTAGGAATTTGTGATAATGGTAGCCTTAAACCTCAGGTCTAATTTGAAATGCGTTTCTTTCTGAATCAGCACAGATTCAGAAAGATTCTTTATTCCCTTTTTCCTTTGGATTCTGTCTCTAGTGTATCAGTGATGAATTAAAGGCAAGCTCCACCTTGTAACATCAATGATGTCTTGTGTATAAATATTCCCATTCCATGCCACACTGGCTTCTACTACCTCTTGTTATGAAATTACTTAAGTCAGTAGGTCTTAACCAGGAATGATTCTGCCTTGGGGATATTTAACAATGTCCTGAGACATTTTTTATTTTCACAGCTTGGTGGGGAAGACGGAGGAGTTTGCTAATGGCATCTAGGGCATAGAGGCCAAAGACGCTGCTAAATCACCTACAATATTATAGGACAGCCCCCTATAACAAATAATTATTCAGCTCAAAATGTCAATAGTAACAAAATTGAGAAACTTTACTTTAGGTTATGAAATCTGTTTCAAGGAGAAGTTTTGCCTCTCATCCTCACACTAGTTTCAGTTGGAGAATCACCTCAGGAGATTGTTCAACTGCTGGTAAGATTAAGGTTTTAAAAAAGCTTGGACCCCTAATGTTCTAGGGCAGACCAGTCCCCATGGCACAGGATCCTCATGATGCTGTCTTTCCTTAGCTTTTGAATATTCCCAGCTTTCAACAGTTTTGGTTGTGTTTTTTTTTTTTTTTTTTTTTTCTCCTTTATCTGCAGTAGTTGGAAATGCATCTTAGGTCTGATCTTACAATTCCCTTCGGGACACTCAGCTGAGTTTCCAATAGTTTAAAACACTCTGATTCTTTCCATCTCGAATCCATGAAGACTGGAATTGTTAACTGGAATTGAGAGCAAAATTTCTTTCCTTTTATTTTCTTCTTTGCTTTGTAACCTAGACGTGATTTTTATTTTAACATGTTACTCAAAATTTTGTATTGAAAGGTCCTCCCTAAAGAGAAAAATGATATCAGTAAGTTTCAAATTTGTCAAAATTATCCACTGGCCACACCATGTACCCTTACTTTGTATCTCCAATAACAGTGCACATTTTTCTGGCTTTCTCCTCTCAATTCTGTCCAGATTTTTGCAACATTTAGTATAGCTGGCTGATTCTTTTAGGGGTAGCAGTACCTCAATTTCTCTTACTACTGACTCTCTGTAATATCAAGTAAATTTCTTATAGTGTCCTAGAGTTTGGCTCCCTTTGGTAGAGTCTATTCCTATCTGTTCTCTAAAACCTTGTCAGTTACTAACCATTTCTAATTTAGTAACAACTTGTCACTACTAAAATATATATTCTCTTTAGATAATGCTCTCCTTAAAGGCAGTTAGACATAATTACTTTACCTACAGTCAATACTGGCCTTCAATATCTAGTTTTCTTCTTCTCTAACTGAAGATCTCAATCTTTTTCTTATATAAATGCCTTTCCTTCTAGCTTATTATACTTCCACTCTTCCTGCTATGACAGTAAGACTAAAGCACACATTGGAAACCACTGTAGTTTCTCCTTTATGATCCCTAGAGATCATGTTCCATGCCAAGCTTTTTTCATTGACTTCAGGATCACAGTAATTTCAATGGGCCCAAGAAGACAGCTTTTTACTGTTTCTAAAAAGACTCCAGTATTTCTGCAGTTTATTTTTTATTAAATTCTACCATACATTTATGGGCCAATCACCAGTTTTGGCCTCTGAATTCTAACACTATGGTTAGACCTTATATCTTTAACAATTCTAAACCCATCTGAGACCTTGTAGTAAGAGGCACGTCCTAAAAGTCTGGATAAGCCACCTAAATTTAAAGTTATCCCTTCCAGTTTTCTCCCTTCGCTCCAAATGCATCATTTAAAACAATGGGATTCAGGACAGCCTTTCTATGTTGCCTATGAGGCCTGGCACATAGAAGTCAAGACTAGAAGACCAGACACTAGTGTACTCTAGAACAAGGAACTTAGTTGCAGTTGAAAGTCCTAGTCCTCAGATTTTGCAGAAAAACACAGTAAAACACCTAAGGATTGCTCTGTCTCCAAATGTCTAAAAGGTATGTTTACAAACTCTCTTCTTCCTATAATCACATGTTTGCGTCAATTGTACTTGCTCACCACAACTTCTATGGCCAATCAGTCAAATTAAAAACCCCATTGTTAAAGTATCACATAATCCTAAAGCCTCCTGATCAAGGTCCTGTCACAAATTTTAATCTCAGGGCACTATTTTGTCCTGAAATGCCAATCTTTGTCAGTCTCTTAATGTTTTCAGCCAATGCACCACCAAGTCCTAGTATTTCACTGAAATGATGTTACCTCCCAGATTCACAGGCTTTCCTTTACAACATGGAGATTAAGACAAGAATGGATGACCTAAGAAAAGGGAAGGGGAAAGGGAATGAGCTCACATGCCCAGTTCAGCTACCAGACACACCAAATAGAATTCATTCTTTTCTCACTGGTAAGGTATCAGTGAAGGAACAGAAAGAGGTTAGTGTTATTATGCTAGCCTTTCCATGTGAAGAAAACATCATGACTACAGAACAAGATTTCCCATAAACAGTAAAATGTTGTCAAGACTGCATTAGCATAATAATATATTAAATTTATGGGGCATGGTCAATTGTAACCAAAAAAAAAAAAAAGACAAGTAAAAGGTGTGTTTATTTTGTAACGTCTCCATTATTAAGAATCCTTCCAAGCCTAAGCTTATTTCTATGAGGATGGGAGGATATTCTTTAAGAATCTATGGACAGCTTTCCTGGAACCATATGGGAAAGGTAGAGACATGTCATCACCAACTACTAGAATCTGGGTGCTTATAAACTGGGCACTTTTGTGACTTTTGCCTCCCCCTGTAGCTGATCACTCATGAGTGTCTATGTTAAACTCTATCTCTACCATGAACTCCGGAACCACGCTCACAACTGTCTGCAACAGTGATTGGGTCCTCTCATCAATTTAGTAGATCAAAACCAGAACAAATTAGAGTAGACGAGAATAGAAAATATCATACAATATTCCATATAATAAGGATAAATACTGTTCTGTGAGACTTTAGTTTCAGTTTAATATTTGTATCTGCATGCACTGTGTACAATGCAAAATATTTTTTCCTGCTGTGGAACTATGGTCAAAAATGTATGGAAAACACTAGCTTAAGGGCATCTTCCTCTAAATGAACTTCTGGTCCATCAAATCAATGAAAAATACATTTTCTTATTTTCACAAAATCTCCCTCTACTCCAATAACATAATAATATAACCATTCACCCATTTCCTGCCATAGTGGACAATGAAAGCCTCTGAGTCCGTAGGCTGAGGAGAAGGCTATGGGGTAATGTTATTTACAAAACACATTCCACCATATTATCATGCTGCGGAACTAGAATATGAACACTGACAGGATGACTTCAAAAGTTATGTTATATGTCTCTTAAGAATTCATCCTTATTTAAACAAACCCACTTTTCTTCAATCAGGGAAAAGGAGGGGAAAAATCCTTGGTTATAAGCCTCCCCCAGTATATGTATGTGTATGTGTGGGAGGGGCACATTAGGCCTAATCACATGGTGGTGGTGTTATCAGAAAAATGGGTTCTTGTGCAAAGCTCATGACTACATTAGCTTTCTCTAAGACTGGACTTTCATCTCTGGAGATGTAGATCAAAGGGTTTTTTAAAGTATGAATATGGTGGCATTGATCAGATTTAAAATATTTAAACTCAAAAGGAAAGATAAATTGATACAACATGCTAGGGTAGTATTTCAGTTCAGTTGTTAGAATTCTAAATGACCCTAAATTTGTTAGTTACTGTTGGAAGCTTCGTGATTCTTCCTACTTCCCAAGAGTATCATACTGTGTAGGAACCATATTGACTTGCTGACTCATACCCTAAAGGCCCAGAAGAGTTAATTAACAGCTTTTGGAGGTGTGTGTCTTATTTATTAAATACTCTCTTATTGGAACATTTAATAAAGTGCTATGCAGAGCAACTAAGACCAACATTTCTCCAAACATTGAGACAGATAGCAGGGATTCACCATCCTTACTTCTTAGAATACTGATTATCTCTCTGAGTCTCATCACTTGTTCTATAGACTTCATTCAAACTCTTGCAGGTGAGTTTTTGAAAGAAAAAAATGAAATGAGCATTGCAATTTTATTAATAGATGTTAATCATAGGTATGGAATGAGGTGGAGAAAGAAAGGAAGGAATTGGAAGAATGGGTTTCCCACAAGGTCAGTTTGGCAGCATTCATGATATTGCAGGCTTTGGAAACTGAGGTTAAGAAAGTGGCTGGAAGTTATAGAGACATGTTATGTGAAACTATAGATATTGAGTATTCTGCTGTTAGAAACAAGTATGCTGAATTTCATTGCTCAGCTTTCTAAGTAAGCATTGATTCCTCAAGAATCTGATGAATGGTGTAAAGGCTCAAATCAGGGCTGTATGGATAAAATAAATTTATTTGGGCAAGTTAGGGTTTCTTGCTGATTTCATTTACTCCTTGAGGCAAAAATGTGCACCAAAGACCCATTATCTAAAATCTACAAAAGTGAAAAACTTTTAACTGGGATCTTAAAAAAATAAAACAAGAGCCGTTTCACTAAGCTTTAAGACAAGAGGTCCTTCAGAGAAGGATATTATTTAGCACTCTTTGCTTATATTTATACACCTAGCATAGTGCCTTGCATGTAGCAAGTGATCAACAGTGTCAATACAAGTTAGTTGAATTAATGAGTTAACCATCAGAGAAAGAAGAACTTGTCTTCAATATAATTATAGAGTCAAGCATGAAAATTGTTTTAAGGTTGGTAAGTCTTGAAACCATTAATAATAACTCATTTAATTTGGATAATTAATTTATCTGAGTGTTCTGATTTTTAATTGTTTGAATAAATGGGGATTTGCTAGGAAAAAACTTTGTTTTCTGAGAACACTTTATGTATTAGCCAACTGTGGATTTATGTGCTTTCCTTCAGATCTTCACTCATTCATTCAATATATATTTATTTAGAATGTAAGACTTGCTGAGCATTGGGAAAATGTATGTGGAAGAGAAGCACTGCTGTTTCAGGAGCTTATGATATTGTTGAGGGGATGTGCATATAAGTAAGTTAGTAGATATTTAACTTACATTTGATACTTAATAACTTTATATAGATTTAAGAAAAAAGTATGTGTATACAGGAGCCCCTAGAAAGTAACATCTAATAGTCATAGAAGGCTTTGCAGAGGAGGAGGCATTTATGCTGTGATAAACTGAGGATGACTTCACTGGAATTCTTGTTAATGACTTGTTAATCAGAAATTTAAGTTTTTTGTTCTAGGAAATTTTCTTATATTATTTTTGCTTGTTTTTAAATAATTTCATCCTATCCCCTTTTCTATATTTTCTTTCTGGAATTTCTATTAATTGGACTTGGTTCTCAAATATCTTGACTTTTTTTCTAATTGGACTTGGTTCTCAAATGTCTTGACTTTTTTTCTAATTGGACTTGGTTCTCAAATGTCTTGACTTTTTTTCTCCCCTATTTCCTAGCATTTTGTGTTTTACTGACTGGGCTACTTCCACAATTTTATCTTCAGCCCTTTGGTTGGATTGTTTAATTTTTGCTATCTGTGGCAGGCAGAATAATGCCCCAGCCAAAAAACATCCACATTCTAATCCTTTAACCCCTGAATATGTTATGTCACTAGTAAAGAATTAAATTTGTGGATGGAATTAGGGTTGTTAATTAGCTGACTTTAAGGTAAGGAGATTATCCTGGATTATGTGGTGAGTCCATTGTAATTATGCGGGCTTTAAGTGTAGAGGAGGGAGGCAGAAGAGTTAGAGTGATTCAATGTGATGAAGACTCAACCAGCCATTTCTGGACTTGAGGATGGAAGGGAGTCACAAGCCAAGGAATGCAGTCAGCATCTAGAAGCTGGAAAAAAAAAAAAAAATTCTCCCCTAAAACCTCCAGAAAGAAATTCTGTCCTGATGACTTTAGCCCAAGGAGACCCACTTTAGAAGAGTTTCAGAACTGTAAGACAATAAATTTGTGTTGTTTTATCCACTAAATTTATTGCAATTTGTTATAACAGCAATAGAAAACCAATACACTATCATATTTCCAATTTCTAATACATTTGCCTTATTCTTGAATATTATCTTTTTATAGCATCCTATTCTTATTTCATGAAATAATTTATTTTCTCTTTGAGGATATTAAATATAAAGTATGATGTTTTCTTCTAGTATATGTATTATTTCTGTTTTCTCTGAAATCCTTTGTTTCATTTTATTTTCTTTCTTGTCTTTGTCTTTTATATTTCAGCCTTCCCTCAAAAGTCCTTGACTATACATTTATATTTAAGAATAAGGCACTAAAATGCTGACTGGAAACTCTTTCTGCCTGGACAGGCTTATTGACTAGTGGGCATTACCAGAGGTGAACATCCAGGAACCCGGCTCTTTCATTGGAAAAATCACGAATGCATATATCTGTAGTGGGGTTTTTTTAACCTTTGGTCAGATCCCCAGAGAGATCTGGCTCATCTTCTGTTTGAAGATTATCATGCCAGTGGCCAATATTCTGGCAGTCAAATGGAGAAAGGGGATTGTGAATCTTTTTGTTTGATATTTAGGGAATCGATAACACCTCTGTTGCCTTAAAACTCTGCCCAAGTTTTAAACCTTCTGTGAGATGGAAGTCCAAATACCACCTTCCTCACTCATGTGGTTAAAAGAATGTGGCTTAGATGTGAGGGCCAAAAGAGCCTGCTTAAATTCCATGCCCTTGTCTATACTTGCTCAGCATACCTACGGGAACTTTCAGGCTTACAGAGCAGACTCACTTACCCATGATCACTGCCTCACATTGAAAGAGAAGAAAAAAACTTGATGAATTAGATCCTCCCAGTCATGAAACACTGATCAATAGTTATAATACAACAACTAGATAATTTTCTCCTTATTCATGAGTAAAAAAGTGAGACATGGATACAGCAAGATGCCAAGAATATTACTCTAGGGCAGTCCTTCCACATAACCCAAAAAGTAGGAATATACTTTTAATACAGATTTTCATTTATCCTACTTCATGGCTCAGCTGAACCTTAGATCCATAGTCTTTTTGATTCAACATCTTCACAAAAAAATGTCTTCTCCTGGGATGAGGGAATCTGAGGACTTAAGTATTCATTACATAGATTTTAAAGCAATCTTCCTATTTTTAGCGCTATCCTGCCTCAGACTATTGAACATTTTATATGCTTGTAATCCTGAATTTGGAAGCTCAAAACTGTTATGTGTGTTTTTTAATCCTTCCCCATTCCATTATAGGTAAGTAGACTTCTACTTTCTCATACTTCTAAGTTATTTAGCACCAACCTATCTGCATCCCATTTTCTAAAATTTTATTGACATCTCTATCTATTGTTAGATCTTTCCCTTTCGTGTGTCCTTCAGGTTCTGTGCTTTTTAAAATGTGTTTACTGACATGTCGGGCAATTTATTTTCAAGAAAAAGGGTATCTGCAGTCTATCATGTAGAACTATAATTCTTTTTGTGTTCTTCTGTATTTTCCAAACATTATACAATGAATATATATTCTTTTATAATCATAAAAAGCACAATAGATGTTATTTTTAAAGGACTCAGAAAATTGTAGCCTAGTGAATTTTTTATCTCCACCAATTCTAAATGATTAATATTATTTATTTACAATCTTCCTTTTCTAAAAATAATCTCAGGCATCTCTCATCTATATAAATGTCCCAATTTTTCCATTTGCTAATTTAAAAAAACCATATTTTATTAAAAGATAAATACTGTTTGTATAGGTATTAAATTATTAGCACTTCATACATAACAAATATTGTACAACTACTTTATAAATTTAGAAAATAAAACTAAGCAAATATATCATGAGAAGACTAATGTATGTTAAGTACAAATCTTTAATAGCGCTTTATAGGTGAGAAAATTGGTAACAACAAGCTTAGATAACTGACCCAAGGTTTGTTATTCTAAAACTCATATACTTTCCATTATGCCATTTACTTCTGTAGACCACTGTTGTTTTTTTTTTCCATAGGTGGTTATCTAGCTAGTCAACCAGAATTAACTACAGAAAAGTGTTAAAACCACTTCATGTCCTAGTTTTCTATCAATAACATGGGAAAACTAAAACACCTGTGTCCTTTCTTTTTTTTTTCCTGGCTCTCAGAATTGATGAGAATGGAGGCACTATTAATAAAACATAAAAAAAAAAAAAGGTGCTCTAGAGTAACAACTGAACATAATTTACCACAAAGAATTGTTCCCAGGCCAGGGTGCACCATGGCTTGGACCCAGTCCAACATAGGGAAGCCAGCAGACCCACCTTGCTGTAAAAGAGCCCCATCCTTCATTTTACTGATATGCCTTAGGATTCAGCAGTGTCACTGTTCTCAGCCTCTGTTATTATTAATGCTTAATTTTAATGGAGGATTTTGGTGTGGGTGGCTTGCTTCTTCTTTTTGTTGTTGTTAAATGTAGCAACAAACAATCAAATCAAAGGAAGAAGAATACAAAGAAAATGGGTCATGAATAAACAAAAAGGTCAGGCCTCTAGTATTTAGTGCAATTTCTGGGGAACTATTAACTACACCATGATTGGCAGATTTAACAGTACCTTCTGCTCTCTTTTGCCAGCAACTATGCAATTATTCCAGGTGTTGTAGTGGAATGACTCTATCAAATTTTATAGGATTAATCAGCATGTAAATGTTGGCAGGCTTCAGAGTCAGATACGGACTTCAGGTGCAGCACTTAGAACAGATGGAAAGAAATACCTCTTCATTTATTTTTAAAAGGGAATTATAAACTGGCCATACCTTTGCCCTGAGACAGAGTTCATTTTATGATGCTTAAAAAAACAATCTCTCTTTAAATTGTACAAAACATCACCTGCATATCAAGAGGTAAAAATGATCCCAGCATTTATAACATTCATGAATATTACAATTCCATATTTCCTATTTGAAATATGAAAAAGTATTTTAAACATTATTTCTGTTGCTTATAACTCCATAATATGCCATAAATAGTAAGTAAAAAAGACAAGCATGGGCTCTAATATCTTCACCTGTCAAATTTTTTTTTTTAGTTGTGTCAAAGAGGGGCTCAAGAGGGATTTGGGACTTTATGTGAAGCTCATTGTCTGATTATATAACTATTTGGCATAAACTCTTCTACTCATGAACTTCCAATGACTCCTAATCGCCTCCAGGAATACTTTTCAAATATTTGTTCTTGCCAAAAGCAATTCAAGCACTCTGTCAGTAACAGTGGTTCCCTACAGCAGGACCATTCAATGCACCTTAGAAATGAGCCACTGAGAGGGCAATGAAGTTTTTAAGAAACTCTCCTGGAAGTTTTGCTATCCCCTCCCACGTTTGGCCTCAGCTAAAAAGCACTGGTACTAAGTATAGAGGTCGAATTTCTCAGTTTGCTATTCAAGTCTCTTGGATTCTAGTTTAATCTATCTACTTAATCCTCCCTCAATTCCCTCCTCTAACATGAATTCCAATCAGATAGGCTTCTCAATTATTTATTCCTGCCCCTAGTATTTTTCTGTTTGTTTCTTTTCCAAAGCTTTCACAATTTTCAAGGGCTGTCTCAATCCCACCTTTTCCAAGATACTTTCCATAGGTTCTTCCAAACAACTGTGTTCTCTTTGTGTGGTCCTTGTTTATAAACCTTGTTTGATCATCAGCATAGGCAGATACAGGACTCACTTAAAAGGTATCTTATTTGTTCTGTAATACTGGATTTATGGTCTGCCCTTACCAATTGATTTAGTAGCTCCACCATATTTATGTGAAATGCCTTTTACTCTGGATTTCACTATCTTGAAAGAAGTTGTTGCTGTACACGACAGTTTGGTCTAACTCATTAAATTTATAGATGAGATTCAGTGCTGAAATTACTACCTTAGTCTAACTGAGGTCATTGTTCTTTTCAAATTGAAGATATTCATTGCATTTTATTAAAAGTTCATTGAAATTTCATCAAATTTATCAGATAACCCCAGGCTCTCATATACCCAATACTACTAATCATTAGAACAAATAATTCATTCTGCAAATCATTTCTAAAAACATTTATTTGGATTATGCACTATATTACAGAAAAAGTATGAGGGAATAATAAGAATTTCTACCTTAAAGGACAAACTAGTAGGTTAAGTAAGAAGTGAGCTTGGCTATTCTTGAATTCCTTTATTCTGTGGAAACAAGGAATCTAATAAATTTTTTGAGAAAAAGACGAACAAATGTAATCTGACCTGTATTGTAATTTGAGGCTACAGTTTTTGTTTTATTGTTATTGTGCTACCAGTACTATGAGGGAAAAAATATCTCTCATATAGTAAAATGTCACAAATGTCCTCCCACATAAACTAAATTTTTTAATTGAATTCATTTATGTGAGGGAATAAGAAGCTCAAATCCTAATTCCAGAAGATCATGGAAGAATGAGCCCAGAAAGTAGAACATTAAAAATTTATCAAATATGAATCCTCATTTCCCATTTTTAACTAAAAATCCAGATCTGATTTAGAAAAGGAACAATAGGGACACCTGGGTGGTTCAGTTAGTTAAGCGTCTGCCTTCGGCTCAGACCATGATCCTGGGGTCCTGGGGTCCTGGGATCGAGTCCCGCATCAGGTTCCTTGTTCAGCAGGGAGCCTGCTTCTCCCTCTCCCTGCCATTCCCCGCGCTGTGCTCTCTCTCTCTCTCTCTCTGACAAATAAATAATCTTTTTTAAAACATAGAAAAGAAACAATAGCAACAAAGAGGGTAGATTATAGCCTAGAAGTTGGAATGAGAAAGACACAGTAATGCAGAAAGTGATGAATACAGCATGAGCTAGGCCTTGGCAACGCTGTAGGAAGAAGGTGATGGATGTGAGAGGAACTTTGGAGCAGGAGACAGTAGGCCTTGCAGTTGCTTAGGCTGTGAAGATTGACAGAACTGGACTGGTCTGACTGAGAAGGCATTGCTGTCATGAACTAAAATAGGAAAAGTAAATTGTGGTTCTTTACCTGCCTACAGAGTAAATACACTGATACAAATTGGTTATTGGATTACTTTAAACTATAATTTAGAAGGTGATCTTAGGTCTGTCAAATGTGTTTGGAATTTTGATCATCGCATTCTAGGACTAATAACATATGGACTTTAATTATTGTTACTTAAATGCTTTTTGTGAAACTGATTCATTTGGATTGTGTCTGGAGGCAATGGCTTTTACAGGAACAACTCACTAAGCCAGAACTCTGCTTTTTGGCAGTCAATAATCAGGAAAGAAACCCAGAAAAAGGCGTTTGGACCACTATAATAGATGCTATGCACAAAAAGTACTAGAAGCACAAAAGACCCAGAATAGCCAACACAATATTAAAGGAGAAGAACAAAATCAGAGGACTGACACTACCCAACTTCAAGACTTACTATAAAGCTGCAGTAATCAAGACAGTGTGTATTGGCAAAAGAATAGACAAATCAATGGAACAGAATAGAGAGCCCCAAAATAGACACACATCAATATAGTCAACTGATCTTCAACAAAGGAACAAAAGCAATACTATGGAGCAAAGACAGTCTTTGCAACAAATGGTGCTGGAACAACTGGATATCTATACAAAAAAAAATGAATCTAGACATAAATTTTACACCCTTCACAAAAATTAATTCAAAATCGTAATAGACCTAAATATAAAACATAAAACTATAAAATTCCTTGAAGATAACATAGAAGAAAACTTACATGACCTTGGGTATGGCAATAACTTTTTAGATAAATGCCAAAAGCACTTTGGCACAATCCATGAAAGAAAGAATCAATAAGCTGGACTTCACTAAAATTACAAACTTTTGCTCTATGAAAGACACTGCCAAAAAAATGAAAAGATAAGCCACCAACTCAGAGAAAATATTTACAAAAGCACATTTTATAAAGGCTTGTTATCCAAAATACCAAAGAACTCTTTTTTTTTTTTTTTTTAGGATTTATTTGTGAGAGAGAATAAGAGCAGGAGTGAGAGGAGAGGTAAAGGAAGAGGTAGAAGTAGACTCCCTGCTGAGCAGGGAGCCCAACGTGGGGCTCAATCCCGGGACTCCAGGATCATGACCTGACTGAAGGCAGACACTTAACCAACTGAGTCACCCAGGTGCCCACAAAATACCAAAGAACTCTTAAAACTCAAAAATTGAAAAACAAACAACCCAGCTCAAAAATGGGCCAAAGATCTTAACAGACACCTGAACAAAGAAGATATACAGATGACAAAGAAGCATATTAGAAAGGCCAAAATCCAGAATACTGACAACTTCAAATGTGGCAATGATATAGAACAGGAACTCTCATTCATTGGTGGTGGGAATGCAAAATGCTACAGTCACTTTAGAAGACAATTTTGTGGTTTCTTACAAAATTAAACATGCTCTTACCATATGATCCAGCAATTGTGCTCCTTAGTATTTACTTCTTTATTTCCACATATACACACACAAAAAAACTAATTTTTTCCACACACAAACCTGCAAATGAATGTTTATAGCAGCTTCATTTATTTTTGTGAAACCTGGCAGCCACCAAGATGTCCTTCGGTAGATGAACAGATAAATGGTGATACATTCAGCAATGGAATATTATTCTGCACTAAAAAGAAATGAGCTATCAAGTCATGAAAAGACATGGAGGAAACTTAAATGCATGTTTCTAAGTGAAAGAAGTCAATCGGAAAAGGCTAATATTGTATGATTCCAACTATATGACATTCTGGAAAAGGCAACACTTACAGAGACAGTAAAAAAAAAATCAGCAATTGTCAGGGGTTGGGGGCAGAGAGGGATGATTAGGCAGAACACACAAGATTTTTAGGGCACTGAAAATACACTGTATGATACTACAGTTATGGCTACATGTCATTATACATTTGTCCAAACCCATAGAACGTATAACACCAAGAGTGAACACTAATGTAAACTGTGGATTTTTGGTGATTATGATGTATTAATGTACATTCATCAGTTATAACAAATGTACCACTCTAGTGAGGTAAGTTGATGATGGGGAAGGCTATGCATATGTGGACACAGAAGATATATGGAAAATCTCTGTACTTTAAGCTTAATATTGTTGTGATCCTAAAACCTAAAAAATAAAGCCTATTTTTTTCAAAAAAGCACTAGCAGCTTCTGTATTTTACTCAGCATTAATTTCCTTTACCAGGTACCATGAGAGTTCAGAGGAGCAATCATGGATAGATGTTTATATCCATCAGGGAAGATAAGATTGCACCATTAAAAAAAAAAAAAACCTCAGTTGCTTAAGATAACAAAAATGTATTTCTCATTCACACCACACATCCATTATGGGTTGACAGGTGACTCTGCTCTCATAGTGACTCAAGATCCAATTGAGGAGCATTTCATCTAAATATAGGCTTCCTGGATCATCACAGCAGGGAAGAAGAGATGATGAATTGTATACAAGCTTTTAAAACATCCACCCAGAAGTGACACATAATCATTTTTATTCACATTTCTGTGGTCAAGGCAAGTTTGATGTCCACACTTAGTTCAAAGGATTAAGGAAATATAATCCTACCATGTGTTCTAAAAAGAGAAGATCAGGAAATATTCAAGTAGGTAACATTCAGGTGGTGTGAGATAATGCTGTAGAAACATTATTAAACTGGATGTATTATACACATGTAAAAGTTTAATATTATTCATTACAAAGTATCCTATCATCTACAAACACTTGCAATAATTGTTACTTAGTTATGCACTTAGATAATAACCACCCTGTTATATATTTATCCTTCATGGAATGATAATCACTCCCTAAATAGCCTTTGCTGACCCTCCCCCCACCTAGATGCTCAAGGAACTATTATAGTGCCCTGTATTTATTTCTATATGGCACTGCCCACACTGCTTTGCAATTGGCACCCACAGGCAAGGACTAAATCAAAGACTTCTTTAGCCAACTGTTGGTCAATTATCAGAGTCCCCTCAGTCAGACCACATCTTAGAAGCTGTTCAGTAGTCTCCTGGTCCCAAGAACTACACCCCAGTCTTTGTGGCCTTTGGACTGCACATTCTACCCTTGAAAACTGAAATATTCTTTTTTTTTTTTTTGGTAAAGATTTTATTTATTTTTTGACAGAGAGAGACAGTGAGAGAGAGGGAACACAAGCATGGGGAGTGGGAGAGGGAGAAGCAGTCTCCAAGGGAGCAGGGAGCCCGATGCGGGTCTCAATCCCAGAACCCTGGGATCATGACCTGAGCCAAAGGCAGACGCTTAACGACTGAGCCACCCAGGCGCCCCTATGACTGAAATAATCTTGACGTGGCAAATTTTTGAGTTATCCCTAGCACTGGGACTGACAACAAATACATGATGCTAGGCTTGCTTACACATTTTATGTCTTAAAATGAGTCTTAGATGCTATAATATAAAGAATAAAGCAGTGAGGTGGTTCTAGTGAAAACAGCTAAACTGTTTATACTTCTATTAGTTCTCTTATTGTGTTGCATGAGTTGTAGATATCTTGGTAAAGTAACAACATAGAATTTCAATGCTTGTGGGCAATGTATTTTTGAAGGGCATTTTTTTTTGGATTTGTGTTTTTTTTTTATTGAAGTAGAGTTGACAAACAATATTACATTAGTTTCAGGTATACAACATAATGATTCAGCAAGTCTATACATTATGCTATGCTCATGATAAGTGTAGCTACCATCTGTCACCGTACCTATTACAATACCATTGACTATATTTCCTCTAATATGACTGTAATCCTTTTATCCTTGAGACTTACTCATTCCATAACTAGAAGCCTGTATCTCCCAATTACCTTCATCCATGATGCCTATTCCCGCCCTCCCCCTTCTCCTCTAACAACTATCAGTTCTCTGTATTTATGGGTCTGTTTCTGCTTTTTGTTTGTTTGTTTTTTAGATTCCACATTTAAGTGAAATCGTACAGTATCTGTCTTTCTCTGTCTGACTTATTTCAGTTAGCATAATATCCTCTAGGTCCATCCGTGTTGTTGCAAATAGCAAGATCTCATTCTTTTTTATGCTGAATAATATTCCATTGTGTTTACATACCACATTTTCCTTATCCATTTGTCTATCAATGGACACTTGGGTTCCTTACATATCTTGGCTATTGTAAATAATGCAGCAATAGGGGCACATGGGTGGCTCAGTCAGTTAAATGTCAGACTCTTGATTTTGGCTCAGGTCATGATCTCAGGGTTGTGAGTTTGAACCCTGTGTTGGGCTCTGCACTGGGTGTGGAGCCCAGTTAAGATTCTCTTTCTCCCTCTCTCTCAGCCCCTCCCCACTCCTCCCTCCTCTCTAAAAACAAAAAACAAACAAACAAAAAACCCTGCTGCAATAAACACGGGGGTACATATATCTTTTTGAATTAGTGTTTTCTTTTTCTTTGGGTAAAACCCAGTAACAGAATTACTGGATTGTATAGTATTTCTATTTTTTATTTTTTGAGGAACCTCCATACGATTTTCCCCCAGGGGGCTGCACCAATTTACATTCCCACCAAGAGTGAACAAGTGTTCCCTTTTCTCCACATCCACACCAACACTTGTTATTTCTTGTCTTTTTGAGTCTAGCCATTCTGACAGGTGTGAGATGACATCTCATTGTTGTTCTGATTTGCATTTCCCTGATAATTAGTGATGTTGGGTATCTCTCCATGTGTCTGCTGGCCATCTGCATGTGTTCTTTGGAAAAATGTCTGTTGAGGTCCTCTGATCACTTTTAATCAAATAACTTGTTAAGTTGCATAAGTTCTTTATATAATTTAGATATTATCCTCTTATCAGATATATTTACAAATATCTTCTCCCATTCAGAAGGTTGTTTTTTTCATTTTGTTGATGGTTTCCATCACTGTACAAAAGCTTTTTATTTTGGTGTAGTAACCAGGTTTGTGTTTCAAATGTACCTATAAGCCAATTTAAAATTCCTTTAGAAAAATAAATAAAAATAAAATTCCTTTAGAATAATTAGACCATCATACATCCCCTATCAGCTATATTTTAAAGTACTGGTTCTATCCATATAAGAAAAGATATGATGGTTTTAACATTAAACAAATCTTTCTTGCCTCCTTAGAGATCATTGACATTGCTATATCAGACCGACTTAGAATGGCCTGAAATTCAAATTCAATGTGCTTAAAAAGATCCATCAAAATTCCAGAAGACAACAGAAAAATGTCTAAAGTCTTTCTAATTTTAATAGAAATTAAATTATTCATTTCTTCTTGGGATTTTTCTATCTTTGAACTGCAAAGCCCTACTTAATTCTTGGAGAGTAACTCCCAATTAATTGGTTAACTAACTACAGCTCACAGCTAAAGTCCTTCATAAGCACATAAAAAACAAAGGTTGTACACAGCAGAGAGTCAGAAGAGCAGAGTTTTGTTAATCTTTTATCAGAAATAATATTTCTTAATGTGTACTTCCTTTGATCTTTCAAGTCTAATGGTCACTATAAAATAGCTGATTGTGTCCAGTTTGCACTTTGGGAGAGGAAAGTGAGAAGTGATCGGGGCAATCAATTTAACTTGGCATCAAACAGCCATGAACTAGTCTGACCCTTGCTTACCTTCTCCTCCAATTCTTTACTCCCCCCTTCTACCTTTTCCCAAACGAGCTAAATTTACCAAAAAGAATTAAAAAGACTTTTTTACTTATTCAGAAAAGTGGAAAATGTGCCTCTTCTTCCTTTCCTTTCCAGGACTGGGAAAACATCATCAATTTTCCAGTAGAAACCTGGTAACTGGGTTTCTAGCCATGGTCCAATACATTCTCCTTCCTTCACTAGATGGAAGTATGAACACTTTTCAGACCTCACAAATACCACTGGTAAAAGGCTTTTCATTAACATAACCATGACTGCAGTGCAAAATGCTCCTTTCAATCATCCCACATAAAGTTGTCATTACATCCATCAGAGGGACAGATTTCTTGTAGACTTTTCCCCTATGTCAATGCAGTTCATAAATAATTGTTTCCTCACAGACCTCAACAAAACTCTTGTACTTAAACTCTTCTAAACTGAGAGGACGATATATCCATATAAAAAGCAACAAAGGGGCTCCAGCTGCAAAGAGGAGGCCATTCCCCTTTGAGTGAGCAGCCCTCTAGCTGAGAGCTGGTAACCACTTCCCTCAAGGCAACACGAGTTATTCCTGCTTCCTGGTGCTAGCTGACTCTGGGTTGAGACCAGGTTTCCTTCTGCTGCTATTGTTTGTTCAACTCAACCTCCCTCCCAGAAAGGAAGGAGGTTGTTCTACACAGACAATTGTTCTACACAGACAATCCACATACTCAGTGTAAAAATCCAACTGGAAGTCTTTTCTGATGAGCTGCTCAAGGGCCAGGGATCATGCCTTCTTTCTCTTCTTATTCCCCAGTGGCACCTAACATACTACCCTGTACATTGGAGGTGATTTAGAATGGCTTTTTAAAATATGTAAAAGGGCAGAGGGGGATACAAAGAGAGGTGGAAGGGGGAGAAATGGAAACATTTTTATTACTGACTTTTAAAAAGAATATATATTAAAGTTTTTAAATAGAAATTTTAGACTATTTTCCCCTAAAATTGAACTCTCACCAACATTTAACCAGTCTCTTACTTTCCAGCAATGTTGCATGTATATAATAGTTTCTGTGAACATTATCCCAAGAACAAATTGTGATAATTAAAAAAAAATTTAGAATGACAAGTCTGCCAGAAAAACCAAATTTGAGTCTGAATTGCATATTTCTTATACTCATTGCTACATCCTTATATCTTGGGCCTTCACACATCTTCTATGATTTTAGAATACTTTTGGCAATATCACTGCATACGATATTTCTTACCAACCATAACCTGTACATCAGGAGATAATTCTGGAAATCCTCCTTGCAAAGCTTTTTAAGCAAAAAATAGCATTCCTTCTGTGGAATCCCAGAATGTAAATAAATGTTGCATATAAAAAGGGCACCATGATCATGTAGGTTTGGGAAACTTGGGTTAAATAAAGTTAAACAAGTTACTTTATTGCAGAACTTCTTAGAACTTTCAGTATGTTAAAGTGCAATATGAGTCACAAAGGAGGATATAAAACAGCATTTTTCAACATTTCACAGCCCTATTCAAGGAACACCTTTGAGGGCCAGGAAAATGTACTTGTAGGACTAGAGTGTCTCTCTGTCCAGTGTCCTTTTTTAAACAAGCCAGTGCAGTTGTAGTCTAAATTTTCTTGCACACCAAAATAGTTACTGCAAAACTGTATTCGCCTGGAGGAATTTTCCAGTGCCCCTGGATAGCATGACTGTTTTAACCTTAGAAAGCTTATAGAGAATTAATGATCAACTTGAATTATTTGAATAACATGAAGGTTCAGACACTGAAAAAAAATATCTGGTGAACAAAGCATTCAATTCTCTCTTCCTTATCATCTCCCTCATCTGCCTATTCTTTAATTCCCTTCAAATTAAAGATAGAGAAAAGAATAATACAGGCATATGTCTTTGTGTAGTCCTGACAAAAATAAATATGGGCGAAGAGTTTACAGGTTGGTCCATTTGATATTTATGGCAGAGGTTCATGGACCAAGGTTTTAGACTTCGTGTGAGAACTGAAATTTTTGCATCGTTAATGTTCTACCTTCTTCAGATTTTTACCCTTATTGTCCCAAAGCAAATCAGACGTCTTTATAAATACATAGCAAGTCATGAGATTACCTTTTATTTTCTTCCCAACAGTATCTGACTAGTTTCAATATTTTTAAGGATTAAAAAAAGAGAGAGAAAAATAGAATAAAAGAAACTTTGTTTTGATATAATCTAAGAGGGATGTGAAATATACTTATTGTAAGTATTGGTAAGGACTTTTCATCATTAAATCAATAAAAATATTTATGACAATAATATTAGAGGAACATTCTTTAAACTTTCAAGCCACACTATCTTGGGGTGATGATGCATCAAAAGCCTGTTGGAAACAAAAGTTTGGATTCAGAGTGGCATGTGGATACCTGTTTTTCTCAGCAAAATAATTCAGCCATTGCAATTATTTTTAACAGAACTGGGCTTCACACTGTGGGATAATGAGCTGGAAAATGTATTTGTTTTAAATAAAGGCATTTTCACACTACAAGAACACACAAACATCTATGAAACCCAAATGCGCCCGTCCAGCGTGCCTGGTAAAAGAGCCAATTTGATGTTATTTCCAACTGTGTAGAAATAATTTGCTACAAATTCAGGCTACAATGCAAACAGGTGCTACTTAAAAAAAAGGAAAAAAAAGGCAAAAAACATGAGTCTGGAGTTGCCAAGAGCTGGGACAGCTGGGAAACATGAAGATGTTCTTTTTTAAATGGAACCCAAGCTTCTGGGCCTATTGGGTCCTGACTCCAAGCATTACCTTTGGTTGGTCATCCATGAACATAGAACTAGCTGGCCCCTCAAATTACCCTTCAGGTTTCATCAGAGCTATGGATTTGTATTAGCAACAATAAGAAATCACACATTACACAGAATGTGTGGGATGGTAATTCTGTAACACCAAAGGGGCAGATAGGGGATGTCAGATGCAATTAACCTTCACCCTAAACTTCAACAACAACTTCACCCCTCGAATCAAATAAAAAGACAAAGACAAAGGGCACAAAGATAAGGGGCTCAGTCGGTTAAGCGGAAGACTCTTAATTTTGGTTCACGTCATGATCTCAAGGTTGTGAGATCGATCTCAGGGTTGTGAGATGGAGACTGAGCATAGAGTCTGCTTAAGATTCTCTCTTTCTCTCTCTCCCTCTGCCCCCACCCCACCCCCACTCACGGTCTCTAAAAAAACAAACAAACAAACAAACAAACAAAAAGACAAAGATGAAATGAAGGGAAGAAGAGTGGAATGGACAGTTGGAAAAATATAGATGGAGCAGGTGTAAAGAGAAGGGAAGGAGGGGATCATAACACTGGATCAATGGGTTGAATTACATAGCAAGAACAAATGGTATAAAGAATGCAGTTCAAAGAAATGAATTAGAAATCTACAGATTTTGAAGGGAAATTTTCAAGAATGCATAAATAATGTAAGTGTACAAAATTTAGACTGGAATTATGCACAAGTGGGTGTTTAATAAATCCTGCTCAGTGTTAATGATTTTTGCTTGGATCTTAAAGCACTTCTAGTACTCATCCATATCTCTGCCTTGAGTTTATTATTAGATCTCACTGGGTTGTCAATGAGTTTGATGATTTTAAATCTTCTTTCTTGCAGATTTAGTTTTAAGACTCTGCTCCAATAATTCCAATGTGTAGAAGAGTTTTTCCTACACCACTAAGCAATTCTTGCATATTAGCTGGGTATCCTACAATTCAAGTTATTTCTGACACTATCTACCTGCAGATTTCATCAGATCCCACAGATTAAGGGCTCAGTCCTACGAAACGGTCCCTGCCCCTTCAGATGCCAGTCACAAGTCCAGATTGTCACCTGTGCTTCTGATCAACTGGCCACAGATCAGGGTTCCAATGATTCCCTCATTGGGTTTGTTTAATTTGCTAGAGTGGCTCACAGGACTCGGAGAAACATTTTACTCACTTAGATTTACTTACTTACTAGTTTATCATAAAAGACTATATTCAAAAACAGCCAGGTGAAAGAGATGCATAGGGCAAAATATGTGGGAAGGGGAGAGGAGATTCTATTCCCTTTCCAGGAGCATCACTTTCCCTGCACAGCCATGTGTTCACCAACCTGGAAGCTCTCAGAACCCTGTCCTTTTTGCTTTTACAGAGGCTTCATTACATAGGCATAATTGATTAAATCACTGGCCATTGGTGATTAAACTCAATCTCTAGCCCCTCTGCCCTAGGTGGGGAGGAGAGGAGCAAGAGACTAAAAGTTCCAACTTCCCAAGGTTGGTTCCCCAGTCTACCAGTCCAGATCCTTAGGTGATCAAGGGGCATTCTACAAGTTGCTGCATTAACATACAAAAGACACCTTTATCACCCTCATCACTTAGGAAATTCCAAGGAGCTCTGTGACAGGAATAAGATCAAAGACCAAATATACATTTCTTATTATAAATCACAACGTAGGTTTCCTTCTCCTAATTCTCTAAAACACCTCTTTGCCACCAAAAATGGATTCCTCAACAGAGAAATCTACTCTGAAGTTCAAAGGAATTCACTAGTACTAACAGAACTTCTCCAGAATCTACCAATGTGTCCTGACCTGATTCTCAGCAAGGAGTTTCCAGGTAATAAATAAAGAAATCCAAGAATGCACTTGAAAATATCCCAGACTTCCAAAATCCATTTAACCACTGAAAAGACAAAATTGTCTAAGGCAGTTGTTAGCATAGGCTGAGTCATATTTTCACATGACTAATTTATATACTGCCCAAGTGCTGAAATAAATGTAATTAAGTCAACTTTAAGTAGCATATACAGTGAGATATTTACCCTTTATTTTACATTGAGCCAAACATAAAAATGATTTGGTTGTACAAAAGTGACTTTTACTAAATTAGCTTAATTTGAAATTCTGATAGCTGAACTCACACATATATATGAAGCAAATTATCTTCCTTTTAGAATTGATGTTGCTGTTCTCTTTGGGGTTTCTTGATCACCCTGGGGAAAGAAATCATGTTTCTCTAACACAGCACAGGGATATTTGAAAATATCAAATATAGTATTTTAATTTTATTGCCACTCAAAGAGTTCCCAAGATAGGATCTTCCTCATACTAACTTGTCCTTGAGAAAAGTGTACTACTTTTTTCAGGCCTTGGAAAATGAGCTGTCCACTACTGAGACCTAGTTATTTATAATCCCAACTCCTTCCAAAGAGGGTGGGTCCCATTACAAGCAGGGCCCATTGTTTTACTAAGCCAGTATTGGGTGTGGGTTTGAAAACCTGAGGGTGATGTACTGACAAGAGATTAATTGCTCTCTATTCAAAATGGAAAGGAATTTAAGATTCATGGTGGAAAATCAAGGAAGAAGACAGGAATCAGGATTCTGCATACTGCAGGAAGTCCCAGTGCAACTAAAGAGGGGCACTAGAGAAAAATATTGAAAAGTTAACTATTAGTTTTTTGCAATGGATTGAGAAATTTGAACTCTGAACTCGTTTTCCAATTAAGTCATGTGATTTCATTTTGAACAAGAAAACACTGCTTTCACTATTTTGTACATTCTATTATTTAAAGAAAAACACTATATATGTTCTTTAATACTTAAAATATTTATTTTTTAAAGATTTTGTGTGTGTGTCAAAATGAGGGATCACAAACTTTACCAAACACAGAAATGTCTTGTTCCTTCTAAAGAATGAAAGGTCTTGTACCTCTTAAGAATCATTTCTTTGTATTTACTTCTCAGAGAATGAGGCACACAGTGAACTCTACTGCCTCAATCAGCAGCTAGAATTTGTCCTTGCCAAATAAAAAGTCTGAAAAAAGTGATTTCTTCTCAAAGTATTACTGTGTATTACATTTTAAGTAAGAAAACTTTCAGATATATTATTCTATCTTTATAGCTTGGCTCTGACTTGTTTGTGTAAACAAAGTGATATTCTTATTTATTTATTTCTATAAAACAAGTGTAGAAGAAAGGTAGACTCATCCTGTAAGCCTCCAAAAGGGGAAAATTATTTAGCCAGGTAGTCTTTTAACTGCTTCGTAGCCATATCTCAGTTTCTCATTGCATCACATTGGAATAATGCTTACTTCTATGAGACTCACAGGGATATTACGAGGATAGAAGATAAAGAGAACATTTGAGGTTCTATTCATTCACTGAAGGAATAACTTGCTAATTATTTTTTCTTTTATAGACTTTTTATTTTTTAAATACAGAAGTAATATATGATACAGGCTGGCTGGGTCTGAGGACCCAGAGGGGGTCCTGCAGGACCAGCCAAAAGGGTTCTTGGCTTCATGCAGGATATAAATCAAATGCCATCCTAGAGGAAGTGAGAGCAGAGTTTGTTGAATAGAGAGAGAGAGAGTGCAGATAGAGAGCATCTGGGAAACTCAGGAAAGAGGAGTGTCTCATCTTTGCTTGGGGCCTGGGGTTTTTATTGAGGATTATATATGCGTCCTCTCAGGCATCCAGGAACTGGTTAAAATAAAGACAAGTATTGAGGTGTCCTCCATAAGTCATTTATGCCCTGGAACCAGGAGTCTTGGTGAGTCAGTGGTCTGTAAAACATACATAATGACCTTGCCCAGTTACTCCTTAGATGTTATCTATTGTGCTGGAAGATGCCAAAGAAATCATTAACTCCTTGTTTACAAGGAGGACATACATCATCTGTACTATAAGGCATGTGTGGGGGCATGGTGCAGGTCCTAGCAAGAATAGAAGCAGGAAGAGGATTTTTAAAAGGCAGTCCTTCATGGGGTCCCTTCAGTTTCCCTATCTCAATGTTAACAGAAGTCCCAGTAGAGAGGTAAGAATTTTACAGAAAATAAAAATCTCATTTTACCTCCCCCTTACCTACCAAATTCTGCTCCCTCTTCAAAAGTAATTATTTTCAATTATTAGAGATTTTTTTCTCTATATTTTTGTTGTTAATTTCTAATTTTATTGCAGTATAATCAGAGCATGGAGCCTGAACTTTCCATTTTTCTGAATGCACTGAAATTGGGGCGGGGGGATGGAGCTTTATTAATTGTTGGGGAGTTTTTTGCGTATTTTTCATGAAGGTTCAAAAAGGATGTGTATTTTCTATATATAGATTACAAAGTCAGAGGCAGAAATGGAGACACATTAGATCAATATCACTGATTGTTATTGAAATCTTATTTTTCCTATTTTTTTTGTCCAATTGATCTTTCAGATTCTGAGAGAAGTATATTAAGTTTCCAACTCCTTTCACATAAGTTACTTTCTTTGTATTTTTAACAATTTTTTTCTTCATGGTTATTGCATCTTCTCAGTGAGCTGTTTATATTTTAACATAAAATATCTTTTTTGTTTATCAAATATTTTTGGCCTTAAATCTACTTTTTGATGCACTGCCATACATACTTTAGTTTTGTTGGATTGTTTTGCATAAATATATGTGTGTGTATATATATATATATATATATTATTTTTCAACCTTTCTATAATCATTTTGTTTTGGTGTTGTCCCTAAATCATACCTAAATATGGTTTTTATCCAATTTGAAAACCTCCATCTTTTAATAGAAAAATTATATCCTTTAATAAAAACATTCTTAGTAAATATAATTATATATTAAAAATTACTACCCATCATAAATATCATGACAAATATCACAACTAATGACATATCTGTCAATATTTCTACTGCCTAGTTTGTTTCCTATTGACTATGCTTTCCTGTCCTCTTTTGCCCTCCTTTGTCCTACTGGACTTTTTGACTTATTAATGTTCTATTTTATTCCTTTTCTTCTATTTGAAAGTTACAGAGTGGGCACCTGGGTGTCTCAGTGGGTTAAGCATCTACCTTCAGCTCAAGTCATGATCTCCAGGTCCTGGGATCGAGCCCTGCATTGGGCTTCCTGCTCAGCAGCAAGGCTGCTTCTCTCTCTCTCACTCTCTCTCTCTCTGTGCACCACCCTCACGCCACTTGTTCTCTCTCTCTCTCAAATAAATAGAATCTTAAAAAAAATGAAAGTTACAGAACCTATTTATATTATTGAGTAATTACTTTTATATTTTTGTCACACATATTTATATTTTTCAAACACATCTACAATTAAATAGTATCCAAAAAACAAATAGTCCAGTTAAGAAATGGGCAGAAGACGTGAATAGACATTTTTCCAAAGAAGACATACAGATAGCTAACATATATGAAAAGATGCTCAAAATCACTCATCATCAGGGAATACAACTCAAAATCATGATAAGATACCACCTTACACCTGTCAGAGTGGCTAAAATTACCAACTCAAGAAATAACAGATGTTGGCAGGGATGCAGAGAAAGGGGAACCCTCCTACACTGTTGGTGGGAATGCAAGCTGGTGCAACCACTCTGGAAAACAGTATGGAGATTCCTCAAAAAGTTGAAAATAGAGCTACCGTATGACCCAGCAATTGCACTAGTAGGTATTTACCCAAAGGATACAAAAATACGGATTCACAAAGGGGCACATGCCCCTCAGTGTTTATAGCAGTATTATCAACAACAGCCAAATTATGGAAAGAGTTCAAACGTCCACCAGTTGATGAATGGATAAAGAGGATGTGGTGTGTACACACACACACACACACACACACACACACACACACACACACACACACAGGAATATTACTCAGCCACCAAAAAGAATGAAATCTTGTCATTTGCAGTGATGTAAATGGAGCTGGAGTGTATTATGCTAAGCAAAGTAAGTCAGAGAAAGACAAATACCATATGCTTCCACTCATGTGGAATTTAAGAAAAAAAAACAGATGAACATGGGGGAAGGGGAAAAAAGAGAGAGGGAGGCAAATTATAAGAGACTTTTAACTATAGAGAACAAATAGGGTTGCTGGAGGGGAGACAGGTGGGGGATGGGCTAAATGGGTGATGAGTATTAAGAAGGGCACTTGTGCTGAGCACTGGGTGTTATATGTAAGTGATGAATCACTAAATTCTACCCCTAAAACTAAGATTATACTATATTAACTGACTAAAATTTAAAGAAAAACTTTAAAAAATAAATAATAAATAAATAAATAGTAAATAGTATCTATATTTTCTTGCTGTACAAGGGAAAAATCTCAACATTCTCTAACTTTCCTTGACCCTTCATATGATGTAATTATCTAATAAATTAGTTGCAAATTAATTTATTTCTATTGTATATTGGCGATTATTTAACAACTGAAAGTTTTACTGGATTTCGCTCACCAGAATTTCTTATATTCCATAGCTTTCTCTTTCTGCAACATATGCTTGAGGTTCTGTGAACTGCATGAAGCCTTATTGCCTAAAAATGTTTAAACTTTGCCCTCATATTTGAATTTTAGTTAGGATGTGCATAGACCCCTAAATTAAAAACTATTTTCACTCAGGGAATATTATGCAGCCTTAAAAAAAGGAAATCCTGTCCGGTGCTACAAGATGGATGAACCTTGAGAACATGCTAATTGAAATAAGCCTGTCACAAAAAGACAAATATTGTATGATTCCACTCATATAAAGTGTTTATAGTAGACAAAATCATAGAAACATCAAGTAAAAAGCTAGTTGCTGAGGACTGGAGGAAGAGGGGAGGAGGAATATGTATCAAATGGGTATAGAGTTTCAAGTTTGCAAGATGAAAAAATTCTAGATATCTCTTTTATATCCATATAAATATACATAATAGTACTGAACTGTACATATAAATACTGTTAAGGTGGTAAATTTAATGTGATGTGTTTTTTACCACAACAAAAAAAATTATTGTCACTCACTTGTTTGAAGATACTGCTCAATCTTCATCTTACATTCAGGGTGATGGATTTAAAAAAAGTCTAATGCTAATCTGTTTCTCATTCTTTAGCCATTAACAGTCTATTCCTGGGCACCTGGGTGGCTCAGTTGGTTAAGAGACTGCCTTCAGCTCAGGTCATGATCCTGGAATCCCGGGATTGAGTTCCACATTGGGCTTCCTGCTTAGAAGGGAGTCTGCTTCTCCCTCTGACCCTCCCTACTCTTGTGCTCTCTCTCTCTCTCACTCTCATTCTCTCTCTCTCAAACAAATAAATAAAATCTTAAAAAAAAATAAAAAATAAATTTAAAAAAGTCTATTCCTTTCTAAAAGTTATTTAAATTTTTGCTTTACCTTTGGTATTCTAATCTTACCATGCCGTGTCTAACTAGGTCTTTTTTTCATTCACCATGTTCAACACTGGCTCTTTCAGTAAGAGCAATAAGATCCTTCTTCAATTCTGGGAGATTCTCTTCTATTACTGGTTTGAGTATTCCATTCCCTCCTTCTGGAACTTCCTTGAAGCCTCAATTTATTTCTTCATGTCTCTCAACTCTTCTCTTGTAGATACCATGTCTTTATAATTTCGGTCTCTGTCATGGGCAAAGTTTTCATCTTTATTTTCCAGACCACGAATTTGTTCTTTGTATATGCCCATTTTATGGTTCAGCCCATCTACCAAATTTTATTTTGCAATATTTTTAGTTTCCACACATTGTTTTTTATTCTTATTCTCTTTTTATAGCAGCCTATTCTTGAATTGTGAATGCTTCCTGAATATCTCTAAGGATACTAAGAATAATTTTTTAAATTCTTTTTTAATGTTCTCCAACTTATTTGTCTTTTAAATCTCATGCCATTGAATTTTACTACCCACTACTCCTTTTTATTGTTGTAATTATTATCCTCCAGTTCGCCCACTTTCATTTCTTGAAGATTTTAGTTTTGGTTCATTGTCACTCTATCCAACAGTCTTGTTGTTCTAACTCTAAGCAATTTCCATTTCTACATGGATGAACTTCTTCCCTCCAATAATCTTATACTCCACCTCAGCCATTAACACTAATGATTGTGCCTTAGACTTTGCTGACAATTTCAACCTCTCCATGATCTCAATTTCACATAGTTCACCCTCAAACTATCATGTTGGGGAGCTTTCTCTAATACCCCAACTCTAACAATACATTAATCCAACCTGGATCTCCAATCCCTTAATCCTACTATATTTTCTCTTATCTTCCCTCCTAAATCACCTTAAGTTTCATGGTCAATCATTATATTAACTCCCTCACATATGCTTTCAATTCCTTTGTTTCACTGCCACTTTATTATAGTCATTTGACCAAATCACAAGCCTGTATAAATCCAAATTTCTGCCTACTTCAAAGTTGTGTCTGGTCAATTGAACATGGCTGAATGATGTCACTATAAATTTAAATGGGTCCTTGAGGGGCCCAGTAATCATACAACAGTTCCCCAGTTCATTTGTTCTGCTAGTCACAGATAACTATCTCCTTCCTTTCAAATATTTCAACATATACACTTACCTCCTCACTTTCACCTGATGACTTTGTTTCTTACTTCACTGAGAAAATTGAAGCAAGCATAAGAGAACCCCTACACATTCTCTTCCCACCTACTAGCCAAATTCCACCACCAGACCTTCCCAATTACCAATACCTGCAGCATATACTTTGCTTTCCTTTTCCTATAAATAAACTACTACACTCCTATTTAAAGCCTTGCCTCCTCTTATACACAAATCCAATCTTTTAAGGACATAATTCCAGAACTGTCCCTTCTCCCTTCTATATCGTCAAAGTCTTATTCTCTACTGTGTCTTTATCATCCATAAACATATGTTTATGTCTCCCATCTTTCAAAACATAGTTTTCTTCACGAATTTGTTATGTAGCAATAGATAATGAATACAGTAATGATATGTTCTACACAAATGTCTCCTTCAAACTTATTGAAGCAAATATTAACTCATTATTTTAATGACTTTAATAGATTACTTGGGAATTGGGGGAAGACAGAAGGAAATTTCAAACAGAAAGTATTTTGATTTTAAAAAACCTAAAAGTGGGAATAACATGAACACCAAAACAGGGCTTTGAACTCACTGATCTTGGAGTGGTCAGAGCAGCCGGCCTGGTGGGTAACGCTTGCAAAGAGCATAAAGGCTTGAAGTTAAAATGCCAGACTTCATCCTCAGTGAGATAGAAGCCATCCTGAACTTTTCCAAATGGAAACTGGCATGATCAAAATGCCTGGGAGGAAAGGTAACTTCAAGTTCAAGTGGGGATACTTTGATGATTGGAGAGCTAAAAAGGTACTACTGAAGCAAAGGAAGAACTAAGGATACCATTACTGGACAAGAACAGTAGAAAAAAGGAAAATTCTTAACCTGTGGTAGAACAGCATAGAATGGACAATCAATAAATTTTATTATAAGTTTTTAAGATACATTTAATACCATTTCCTTGTTTGGGCTATGTTACTTTATGGCTTGAGATCTGAATATAATTGGCTCTACTTGCCTGTTTACTTCCTGAGAAATTTCCAAAATATTTCTCCAGAATTTGTGAATTTTCAGAAGGCCTAAGTTCTAAGAGCCACCTATGGCTTTTAACTGCTTTCTCTGCTGGGTTAATTCATTTTATCATCTCACTCTTCCACTTGTATGGTCTAAGTTCACACCATATTAACACGACCATGGAACCTATTCCCTTTCTTTGGTTTCCTCTCCCCTTAAAATACATTAAACATTTTATTTCCTTGTATCAGGCTTTTGAGTATTATTTGGTAAGTTTTACTAAAGTTTCGGGAGAGGTCAATAGTTCACACTATAAATAATGTAACATCAAACATTAGATAACCCTATTCACTGACAAAGTCACTCAGCAAATTTTATCCACTTGCATTCCAGGTTCTTGTCGTATTACTTTGCTTCTTTCTTTCTCCTCCCTTTTATCTCTCTCTTGTCCATCCCAAGAAATTTATCAAGGTATTTTCCTAAACAAAGATTGATCCCTCCCTCAGAGAAATTTTAGTGCCAGCTGTTAAGATTAGTTTTTACTTTGCTGCACTTGATTGGCTGATTAGTAAGCAATTAATTACAGACTTATGTTTAAGATCATTACACAATTCCTTGATATTGAAAGAGTAACATGAATCAAAGGCAGAGAATTTCTATGGCCAGAAGACGACACATGAATTTATGCAGTAATGACACTGTCTGATAGGAAATAACAGGAATAAATTCCAAAGCAAATATTACACTGGACACCACTGAAAGTAACTAGGGCACCTATTCCTTGCTTTACAATTTGCCAATAAATTAGTAAGCATTATTTTACTTTTCTGGTATGAACTGTATTTTAAGATAACCAAATAGCCATATTTGATGAGCAAAAGGTTTTTGTTTGTTTTTAACAGAATTCCAGCAAATAAATGCGAAATGAATGAAAAAAAATTTAATCGCCATTCTTTAATTACTAATGAATCAGGCAATAATCACCAATACATGAAACCATTAGAAAAAAGGTGGATAGGAACTTAAAATGGAAGGTTCAGTTTATCATTATGTGATTCCTCTGATCAATCTTAGTATCACGGAAAGTGAGTCAAACTGCCATTATATGCATTCTGAGTTGAAATATACAGGCCAGCATCTACATGTCAGGTATTTTCATAATTGTGTTTGGAGATATATGAATTATTTCAAACTCTGTACTCATTATCATAAAATTATAAATGTGCTGATTTAGGTTTAGTTTACTCTGTAGATGAATTCAAAATTATCATTTTAATTAAAAAAATACTGAGTACCTTTTATGTTATAGGCACTGTGCCAGGTTTTGTAGATTCAAAGGTGAAAGGATCCAAACCCCATCCTCAAAGAGTTTACAGTCACATGAATGGGAACAAACTCTTCCAATCACATCAGAAGAGGTAAATGCAACAGTGAGGCTATAAAGGTTGCCACCTGTTCTCCTAGAGCAGGCTTCAGAGAAGAGTGGACACCAGAGACCACATATAAATGATGAGCATCTCGCTAATCTGAGAATGGAGAAACTGCTGTTCATTACACAAGGAATAACAAGTACAAAAAAACAAGAGCAGTGAGAAAATGCACCATAGTCAGGAAATAGCCAGTGGTCTGGGTTAGCTAAAATAAAGGGTGCATGATGTGGTGAGAAGGTGGTGGGTTTTCAGGAGCTAAGACTTAAATTTGTAGAGGAGAGGGAGAAATCATGAAGTACTTTGTTATGCTAAAGATTTAAACTTTACATGACAGATGTTGGGTTGCTACTGCGTTTTTTAAATCAGAAGAGTGACAGATTATATTTGCTGATGATTGAGATACCTGGAAGTCTTATGAAAGATGAGTTAAAAAAGGACACACCTAGAGGCAAGCAGGGTTAGGTGACTCTGAAACTTTGATGATGAGAAAGCAAGGCAACAGGAGTGGGCCAAACAGGAAAGGTTGAATGGGGCATTTAAAAGAGGGAAAAACTAATGTCCGAATTTCAAACATAGATGATGGAGTGTGCCAATTTACTGTGTATCAGCTAAAAAAAAATAGAAAGAGAGAGAGGGAGACAGAAAAACCTGTCTTCCAGAGCTTTCTCATTTATTTGGTATGTTCCAATTAAGCAATAAGGATTCTTAGGACATTACTGAAACGTCATGGCCTTAAAAATGTCATTATTTCTCAAAAAAAGGAGAATTAGAGTTGAACAGGTTCTTCTCTGGTCTCAGAACCAAATTATCTTTCAGAGTTTCTTTATATAAAGAATAAGAATTGGGTTTTTTACATTCATCTAGCACAAGGAAAGAAGAGGAGAAGGAAATCTGATGACAAGAGACATGGTGTTGTATGTGGGGACGAGCCCTGCATTCTAATGACATCTTTTAACAGTACTCTTTTACAGCAACACACTTGTACCAGCTGTTGAGTGGTTTTACTTACATCCAGTTTAGCCTGTGCATTTAGATGGTATGTACCACCAAGTTTCCTATTTTTAGAATATTATTTGGGCCTGTGAGTTATACAATATTCTGAAGTGCATATCTTCAACATCAAGTGCAAAGACCAGATGGATAGAAACTATTTCTTGCACTCAGTGATTTATTTAAGTCTCCACCTGGCTCTTGAATTCCATGTGGTATTTAAATCTGGATAATATAACAAAACCATGTCTGATTCTGTGACATGTCCATGAGCTTAAGGAACATGCAATCTAACAGAAAATACACAAAGCTGCATTTCCTATAGGTAATCTGACTTACAATAAATATGGGTATATTTTCCCACCAACTCTCTACCTATTCCAATCCAAAAATACTTTTTAAAATGTATTTCTTGTTTCTTCTTAGCACGTTTCTTTGTGATCCTACAGACTGAGGAGCAGAGATGATAAGTAAGTGAGGAGAATGAGAGTTAGGCAGGAAAGACCAGCAGTGAAAATGCTGAGGGAGGTGAAGAAATAAAGAGCAAAGACTATGTGTCTCCCCTAGAATACAAGTAAGGGTGCATGGAGGCCAATGCCCATGAGTTCTACATCTATAAAGGAAAAATTCCAGGTGCGCCCGGGTGGCTCAGTTGGTCAAGAGTCTGCCTTAGGCTCAGGTCATCATCTCAGTGTCCTGGGATCGAGCGGCGCCTGGCTCCCTGATCAGCGGGGAGTCTGCTTCTCACCCTCTCCCTCTGCCCCTCCCCATGCTCTCTCTTTCAAATAAATAAATAAAATTTTTAAAAAACAAAATTCCAAAGGAGAGACTTATCAATGAGTCACTAGCCTGAAAAATATTTGCAGAAAGTTGGCCAGAAGAAATAAAATGGCTATCACCTTAAAAGAAGACAAAGTGAAATAAATTACTAGTCTGTGTGGTAAAACCCCAGCATAGCATGAAGGACAAAGGCTTCGGGGCTACAGAGGCCTAGATTTCAAACTTCTACTCTTCCACTTACCAGCAAGGGGACTTTAAGCAAGTCATTTAATCCTCCAAGTCCTGAGTGTTTCTTCGTTTACATGCCAATAAGCATACCTAAACTCAGGGCTATAGTGAGAATTAGATTATATAATGTTTGGGAAGCATTTTGTGTGCCACTAGTATACTAGTAAACGGTGGCTATTATGTAATAGGCACTAATGATGACTTAGTTCCTCCAGTGTACTCAATAAGACACAGGCAAGATGCCTTTGCAGAAGGTGTTCTAGGACGGGCAAGGGAAACTGAGAAAACTAAATGGAAAAGGCCAAAGATGTTTATGATTGGATTAAAACATGAAAACAAAGGTTATACTTAAATAAGGGAAGTATGACATCTGGTCAGTCAAAGCAAAATCAGTCTTGTTTTGTGGGAATAAATTATCATTATTCCTCTAAGGCTATATTTAAAAAGGCTTTCTTGCCTAGCTGTTTAGGATAATGTTGATATAGATGGTTTCTGTCATGATCTGCTAGACATTTCTGGGAAAGTTAAACTACCCAAGCCATTTTTTTTCACTCATTTTTTTTTCCCTTACTCAGTATATGTGAATGAATGGATGGATCAATCAATGGATGGATCAATCAATCTGTAGATTAGAAACCCAAAGTACCACCCATCTTAATGCATGAAATAAAGTACAGTGTTACTCTGTCAATAAAATCACTGAAAAAGGAAAGTTGCAGCTATTAGGAATGGCATTTTTCAACAAGCAACTCTGAATTAAATGAGTTCTATTTTACTTTTGCCCATTATTTAAATATGCCATAAACACATGCTGCAGAAATGTCCAAAAGGCAAGTAACTTTCACTCTGTGTCTCACGGTTACCACTCATTGTCTAAAGCTATTCCAACAGCAGAGATAATCACCCAGCCTTTGGTGACCTGGAAGCCCTCCAGGAATCAATTTGCATTAGCAAAGCTTTGCTTGCCTTACAGGCTGGCTTCTTAAACTTGCCCTACACTGTGGTCAGAATACACTGCCATGATTAGCAATCCACTTCCCCATTTCTTTTGGTAAGAATCAAATCCCAACCTTCAAATTTCCTCCACTCCCTCCCTGTAAAACATGTAAAATGACTCTATCTGAAATATAGTAAAATATCAGAAGGCTTTTCACAATGTCAAATTTCAATTCACAGAATGTCAGTATAGGAAAAGCATTGTTAGGTATGTCATCTTATGCCCTCCCACCTGTGCTATAATTGGGCCACTATCTAATGTACTAATGATTCAAATGATCTTAAGATAGTTCCCTGTTGTCCAGAATTAATCATGACACTGAATCATTTCATGAGCAGGTGGCCTCCATGTTTGATATTACTAAAGGCATTATTGAACTCAGGCTCCCTACTTCCCGACATGAATCAATAATGGCAGTCCTAGAACTAACTTTGCCACTTACTAGTTGAGTCAGTGTAGTAAATTTACTTGGACTCTTTATGCCTCAGTTTCTTCATTTATACAATAGACACAATAGCACCTACCTCTGAGGATTGTGTTGAGGATTAAATGAGTTAACACATATAAAACCTTAGAACAGGACTTGGTACATAATAAGAATTACTCTTACTATGTAAGAGGAAACAGCTGTGAGGGATTTTGAGTTTTATTTAATTGGAGAGCTATGTTTGGAAGTAGGGCTACTGCCATTCATGCTTAATGAATTATTTGGCTCTGAAGTACAGCTTACTTAGAAAGGTGCGTGAATCAAACCATGTCATTCATAGCCTAAAAAGAATGTGGTAGGGCAGGGAGGACACGTATTCCCAGTAGAATCTGTATGTATTTATTATCTGCCAGGGAAGTTATAGGCCATTAGGGAGCATTAATGTTCCTTCTCTTCATTCACATTGATGGAGCTTGAACTTCCAAGCCATAGGCCATCTTATCCCTTAGTATTGATATCACAACCCAGACGTTTGAACTGTTTATTACTGAATGTGGGCTTTGCCTGAGTCTTAGATATTGATTCCCAAAGCCTCCCATCTGGCTACGTGAGAGTCATCTGCAATGCATGCTGAACACAGATCCTAAGTCCCATTTCTGAACATTTTGATTCAGAAAGTCTTGGGATAGGTCTTGGGAATCTGGTAATTCTGAGGCATAGTCCAGGTTTGAGAATTACCTGCCAAACAGGGTAAAAAAATTTTTTTTCCCACTGAAGAAGAAACAACTACTTTTGGGGGGGATATTTAACTTATTTTCTTCATCCAATTACACTCCTCCAAACTCTACATCCTCAATCACATAGTATATTTAACAGCAAAAAGTCTAGCTATCTTACAGATCATAGTAGATCTCCTCAGCTTCCATTCCCTCCTTCCCTCTAATCTCATAGTCAGGTTTTGGCAGAACTGACCCATCTCCAGCTCTGGCGTTGTTGTGGGGAAGGTACTGAATGAGTCAAGGCAATCTGTACATTCTGTCTTGTTGGCCACAAGAATAAACATGAACTTAATTTGAGCAAATGTGATGAGATATTTTTGGAGGCTTCTTAGAGGAGCTTCTTCTGTTTCACTCTCTTTCTCTCTCATGGGAGGAACTAACGGAAAAGAATTCTCTCTGTTCCACCAAAAATAAATGATACAGCATTAAACACCAACCTGGATGCTGTTGACAGGGTCTTAGAAACTATGAAAGAAGCCAGCTTTGTGAAAAATTAAATGCAGAGACAGAAACAACTCATGTCCCAAGAGACATCACTCAGCAACTGGATGAAGCCTCACATGAACTTCACCTTACCACTAAATATTTTAGATATGTAACCCAAAACATTTCCAGTATTGTTGAAGCTGGTTTGAACTGCATTGTCTAGTCTTTGAAACCAGAAGTATCTGTACTGATTCATAGTCCATAATTAATAGTTCAAAGCTTCATAATGTTGGTCTTGTTCTTAACATCACAGTTAATCCAAAAGCCCTTATGTAGAAGAATACTAGCCCAACCTATTCTTACAACTCATACTCAGGTCTGCAGTTCTGATCTTCCCAACTCCTCCTTCTTCTTCTCTCCTCCACCCCCTGAAATATGCTCCTTCTGAAGCCTTCTCCATCTTAGTTGATGACAATCCAGCTTTCAAGTTGCTCAGGTCAAAAGATGTGGAGTCATCCTTGACATCCATGTTTTTCTCATATTCTCACATCCAAAAGGTCAGTGATTTCTATTGGTCCTACCTTCAAAATATATACAGAATTCAGCTACTTTTCTCCACCTCCACTGCCACGACCTGAAATGAGCCAGTGGGAAATCTTCTAGCTAAAGCTGCCAGTCAGAAGAGTCCCATATCTTCCAGGAAGAGGACTATCAGGAACAGACTTACCTTAGTAATCCTGCAAGTACTCTTTTATTGTCTGGAAACAACCGGTCCAAAAGGTGCCTTCGGGTGAATGTAGTAGTGATGGATTTTAGAATGTAGCAGCTAAGGCAGCAATACTTCCTGAAGCCAGAGACTGGAGAAGGGCACCTTTTATGTGGCCCTCACACCATTTTTCTTTTTGTCTCTTCATTTATCCTAACTTACAGATTTATTGTCACCTATATCCCTTACATACCCATTTATTGCCTTGATCATACATTAGCCTATTGACCTGGTCCAGTCCCCAGCCTGACCAAACCTCACTCTGTGACCAGTGAAGCAAGGGGATAAAATTAGAAGCAACAAAGCTTAATTCTCTTCCATATATGAGGAAATAGGGGCACAGTGTGGTGGGAAGAACACTGAAGGAGATGTTAGTAAACCTGCCCTATCTCATCTACCTGGCATAGTCCAGATAAATAATTTAGCCTATATAAGCCCCAGTTTCCTCAACTGTAAAAGGAGGACAATTTCTTTTTTGTAAAATAAGGATAATAAAATTACATTTATCTAAACAAATGAATTGCAATCAAGATTAAAATAACTATTATAATAAACTAAAAAAACTTACACAAATAGAAGAAAAACCTCAATCAAAATAAAAAAAAGAAATGCAAGACAGATGTCCAGTCAAGTCCTGTAGCTACACCAAACTGTACTATGTTATAATAGGATTATATATGAAAGAATAGTTAATGGTACCACAAGAGAATAAATTATAAGTACCAAATGAGTATAAAAAAGTAGATGCTATAGTAGTTTATAGGAGAGCAAAATCTGCTGCAGCTCTGGAGGTCAAGAAAGAGGGCAAAATAAGATGATTACTAATGAAGGTTTTGAGTTGTACAGATGTGAGTTTAAATCTACCTATATGACCTTGAGCAAGTAAGTTATTTATTTGACCTCTCTCAATCCAGTTTGTTCATCTACAAAATGGGAATTCTGAGATTAGATAATAAATTTTAAATGTTTTCCAAAAATAAATCAATAAAAATAAAAAATAAAAATGCTGTACGAATAGAACTTTTGCCCTGATAATAGGGTTAACATAATGTTTCTAGAGTTTACATCTTCATTCTTAATTTCTCTCCCCAAATTATTTAGGTATCTTGTATTTTTATTTAAGCATATCTGAGAAAGAATGTTAACATCATGTACTCATGTTTATCTGTTTCACTTTGAAGAAGAATTCCATGTTCCTCCATTATGTCTGTATCAGTGTATGTGTATGTACTGTATGTTTAGCCAAACTAAATTTAACTGAAGAAGTCTGCCTACAATTAAATTTTGCAAAGAATAAATAAATGTTAACTATTGTTATTTCTAAATCATCACCACCATCAGTTGTTCTTGACTATAGAATGCATATGTGCAAGAATGTATTGGTGTGGGGGGCACCTGGATGACTCAAGCAGTTTAAGGTCCGACTCCTGATTTCGCTCAGGTCATGATCTCAGGCTCATGGGATCAAGCCCTGAATCTGGCTGGGCATGGAACCTGCTTAAGATTCTCTCTCTCTGCCCCTCCCTCTTGCTCTCTCAAAGAAAAAAAAAAAAAGAATGTATGTGTGTATGAATTTCAGTTTGTCCAGCAGAGCAGAACATCTATTTATAAGACAAAATCAACCAGAACCCTGACTTTTGAGATCAATGAGACAGTCCTTATCGTTTATGGATTTTAATTCTTTAACACAAATTGCAATTGTTCATATCTAGTATCTTATTTCAAAATATATATTTATATAATCAAATAGGTTGAGACATTTCTGAACTTTGATAAGGCACTGAATGGACCTGTAGGACCTGTGTATGGGAGACACAATTCTAAACGACTAGCAGATGGTGATATAACTAGATATTGACAGAATCCACATTTCCCACCTCTCTTTTCAGTTAGGTTTATCTTATAACTTGGTAGGATTAAATCATCCATTAGAAAATATGGGAAGCATATCTTCTATAAAATAAAAATGTACTTTATTCATTATTTATTTACAACTGTCTCTGTTTCTAAAAGTAATATGTGATGAATCTAAAGACAGGATCCCCCTGCCTTTGATTGATATGTCTGGCACTTACAGTGGATAATATTACAGCCTATGTGCAAGTTATTTTAAGAGAAGAAGTGAAATAATTTATGTCTTAATTTTTACATTACAAAATAATTCACTTCAAACAAATTGAAATTTTAACTATCTACACTTAAGTTTTAAAAAATTCAGTTATACATAATTTTTCAGAGATTTGTCAGGTACAGAATTCGAAAATATATCTGGTATAAAATATATCTAGATATCTAGATGTATCTTGAAAAATATATCTTTAATCAGGATTTAATTAGGAAAACTGAAGCCACCCTAGGTATTGGGATAGAAATCAATACAGAGAATTATACACTTACACAATTATTGAAAGGGCTAGAGGAATGAAAATAAGAAGGCTAGTTTCAGAAATTCTACAAGTGAGGTGATCACAGGGAAGCTGAGCCATCTATTGCACCAAAATGAGTGATTCTTAGAAGCTCCAAAGTCAAAGAAAACCATCGCTGAACATTTTGGTTAACTACTCACAACTCTCTACTGAGCTGAGCACAAACCAATATAGAAGGGAACTGCAAAGTAGTGATGGGTGCACTTTTAGCCACTTTGGTTAGAAAATCAAATGGTAATGCTAATAGAATCCTCTCAAATAGAGAAAATTATGCATTTTCTAGAATTATGACACTACTTTCCATGGGTGCTTTTAGGAGTTCTACATCTTGTGGAAAACTACAACCTGTTGTGACCTTGGCAATAAATGAGCTTGTATTGTATTAAGTGGAAAATCCCAAGTCTTAATCAGATCAGAGCCACATGATCTTGTCATCTCCTCATGACCCTTTGGATTCGATTTATTCAACCCACCCTACCCCCACCCCATCAACATGCGCTCAGTATTTCCAAAGCTAGCTTATGTCAACCTCACTTCAGGATCCCTTTTCAATCTGTTTTTCCCACATCTCATGATCCCTTTAATAGCTCTACACCTGAACTCTTTTGCCTTACCAAAAGCTTGACTTTGCTGTCTGTTCCAATGTGTATAGGGATAAAAAAAAATGCTGATGGCTCAATATTTTGTGTATGCCGTGTAAATTTATGTGTGACAAATCCATCAGAGACTGCAGGCAGGGGTTGTGATAAAAATTCTCATTCCCTGAATCTACTAAAGTGGAAAAAGTACCAGAATGTGGCAAATAAGGGAAGCCGCAATAGTTAATTATCATGACACACAGCTCATCTGTAATTAATCCTTTTCTTCAGCAGGATTCTGCAACTGTAGCATTAAAAAAAAAAACAAAAACAAAAACAAAACAACAACAACAAAAAAAAACAGGTCAGATGATGCTTTAATTAAGGCTGTACAGTGTTGCTGCTTCTACAGCAACAAGAACTGTTTTTTGTCTATAGGTGTGTGTGAAGCACTACAAATATTTTCTTAACATCTTTACAGAGTGCTGTTTAAGCATCTTTGCTAGCATTATGTCTGGAGAGACTGATTACAATTCAAAAGAGTTTTTCTGTTCTCCTCACACCCATGTTAAGGGCCACTAAAACAATCTAAATGTCATGCCAATGGGAGGAGACACTCTCACCAAGGAGCTGGAAATGAAATACGATGTACCACTGAAGTTGGGAATGGTACTGTCTTGAAATTTACAACCCTCTTATCCAGCTGCCCAGGCTCAGCTCAAGGGCCTGTGGTGTGTGCTCACTTGACAAGATCTGACTGGTAGTGAATCCAATATTGATCCCCAGCTGCAATATTCAGCGGTGGGATGTATATTGTGAGAAGGTAATACAAAAGGAAAATTTAACAGTCACCCTACTGTGTCTGCAATTCTTTTACAAACTATTACATGAAATACTGGCAGTGTGCCCTAGCTAGGTCCCATTAAAAAAAAAAAAAAAAAAAAAAAGGCTTGTCCTATGTTTACAAAGATACTGCTATCGCCAAAGCAGAGAGTTGCCCTGTGATAGACTACTAGTGCTCACCATTATCTGTGTTCTTTTCTTTGGTTGAATGGTCAGTCACATTTCCCAGACCCACAGCAATTAGACAGGGTCATGTGACTTGTTCTCACAATAAAACCTGAGAAGAAGCAATATGTGTCACTTCCATGTCCAGGCAGTTTAGAATGATTGTGCCTTCCCCATCTTTTCTTTCTTCTTTATTAGTCAGCTGATTTCAGATAATTCGATGAAGTGCTTCCAGGCCCTAGAAGCTGAAAGAAGCTTACGTGGAAGACCCCCCATCCATTCCACCAACTTGCATTAAACTATGACATGAGCAAGTAAATCCTCATGTGTCACATCCCTGAGTGGGAAAATTTATGTTATAGTGCTTCACCAATGCCAGCGGATACATGTACTGCATTTTTACATGTATTTGTATCATTCCTCTAGTTCCTCCTATGATTAGTAGTATGTATTTATAAGACACTTGGCTAAATATGAGGATCTGTTGAGATTTTTGTGGCACAGTTTGTATGAATAGTATTTTTTCCTACCCAATGGCAAACTAATTTACATTGGTCTTAAAAACCTTAGGTTTCCCTTGACCAAGGTAATCAACTTGAACAATCTAATCGAGAAGTGACCAAGATTTGTCATTAAGTAGTCTATTTCTAAATCCTAGAAAAAAATACCTAACTCAGCACTGTAGACTTTAAATAAATTTACAAGTAAAATATGCTGCCCTAGCCAGGATTATGGAGTAGCCAGAAAAAGTCCTCCCTTGTTTGGAGGGCTCCAGGGACAGTCATTGTGGGTCTGTCAAGCTACATTGCCTACAGACAGTAGGCAATCATTCTCCTGTTATAAACTGTATATAAACTGCATAAATTATAAAATGCATATTGACTTCTACCTGCTTTATTTGGTGGGATGACGTATCTATAACCCATAAAGCATTTGATAAGCAATGAGAAGGGATCCTTTATACATTTTGCTCAGTTTAGCCTATAAGCAAAGGAATTTGCCTCTTTTTTTTTTTTAATTCATTTGAGAGAGACTGAGAGAGACAGAGAGCAAGCAAGAGCACAAGCAGGGGGGAGGGTCAGGGGGAGAGGGAGAGGGAGAAGCAGACTCCCCACTGAGTAGGGTGCCCAATGCAGGGCTTGATCCCAGGGCCTGGGATCATGACCTGAGCTGATAACCAGCTGAGCCACCCAAGCACCCTAAGAATTTGCCTATTGTTTGTCCCAGAAATATGATACTGTTCTCCTTACTGGAGATCTCTGTGGTTCTGATAAATGACGCTGTGAGATTATACTTTTGAAGTTCTCAAACAGATCTGGCTGCTTCTGTATACATTAAAAACCGTGTAAACATCAGCATTCTGGAAAGATAGAAATGGGGGTGAGGGATGGGAAAGATGAGGAATAGACAGACATTAAAGCCTTGATCTTTTCCATCTTATCTCCAAAAAAAGTAAATCAACCAAGTTACCCTAGACAAAACATTTCCATTTTTGTAACTTTCTGTACATGATGATAATCCCTCAACGCTGTTCTTTTCTTCAAACGCAAGTGGAGCTCTGGGACATAGAAACTTAAGCTAGCCTCTTCAGTTCTTAGCCTCAGACCTTGTAATAATAGGGAGGCTGCACTGGCCATTTGAAAATCACCAGAGAAGCAGAAAGCCCGTAGTAATCCTTTTATACCCCACTTTACCTCTCCAGGCCCTGCACCCGAGTCTGGCAGAAGTCGGCAAAAACATGTGGCCACTGGCTTCACCACTAAAAGTAAATGAAGTTATGTTTCTTAGAAGTATGACTACCACCAATGAGAAATCAAAGCCATTTTACCGTTCTTCCCATGGCAGTTACGTGACCTGCTTTGAATGCACCAAATAGCAATTGCCTTTTGGCCCTAGAGCCCCACCTTGATGGACTCTGAAAAGATGACAGAAGTAGGATTATAAAAACTAGAAGAGAAAGAGCTGTTAATTGGTGTTAAACTGTTTCAGGCCCCAGAAATTGACTTTATTTGACTTTTGTGAATGTATGTAAGGTCACCAATGTTTTGACAAAACCCACATATATGCCACATATATGCCATATGGGAAATGTGCCCACAGTACTCAGGCTGTCTGCTGTTGGTAAATAGAAGCTATGTTATAGCACTTTCTATAGTGTGAGGACTGGCCTGTGGTACTCCCGTGTTAGGACAGTGTGATGTTGGTAGCTGCTGAAATGGAGACATGGGGGCTGTTAGAAATATTTTCTCAGTTGTCATCATGACAGACATCAGCAGAAAAGAACTGGCCCACTTCTGACATATTCCTCCTCTTATTCCCCCACCATCACCTTTAGTAGTATAGGAAGGAAGGTAGGACAGATGAATGAATGAAGGAAGGAAGGAATGGATGAAATCAAGAGCATTTAATGGATTCCACCAATTATATAGTTTTGATTATTTCCCTTCTTTTCATTATTAACAATAATCAAGCAAATTCCTAAACTTGGAATTAGTTATGCAAATATTCTGTGCTTTCTTTGTTTAAAAGTTGTTAGCAGCTGCTACTAGGACATCAGAATGTAAGTAGTATCAGGTGTGTATTATTATACCCAGGTGAACAGCTGCAGCACTTAACATTTAATTCCATATGTTATACTTAACCCTTACCTTCCTGCAATAATAGTGGTTCTTGTGTAAAGTTTTCCTGAGCTTCTCTCTAGGAGCCCTTGCCAATAGTAATAAAGAATGCATGGATAATTAAAAAAAAACTACAGAGAACTCAAAAATCTCATTCTAGGCAATGGCTTCTCAAATCCATGCATCTAAGAGTCGACCAAGATACCAGATTATCTTTTCTCTGTCCTGTCCATTGTCTGGGGGTGGGGAAGGTGAGGTAGGGATGGAGGACTTAGAGCTGTAAAATAGGTAAAGTAGTGACGGAAGAAGAAAAAGAGATCCAAATGCAGTAGTCTACATTTAGATAATTACTCCCTAGAAAATAAAAGCACCAATGTCACTTGCCAGTCAATAAGCATCTTCATTGTAGAATATACTATAGAAAAAATATTGCACAGAACCTGCACACTTAGAGCTAAATATCTGATTGGAGAGATGTATTAATAGGGAAGAAATTATTTCAAAACATGTAATTTAATGGCAGTCGGAATTCAGAAAGGTGAGAAATGGTCGTAGGCCAGCACAGAAAATTTGAGTTAGGCCTTTAAAGGATAATTTTTATGTTAGTGTGAAGAAAATAGTGACTTAGAGTTCTTGCAAGTCACGCTCTAAGTCATCTGATTACCCAATGGCATGAAAAGGCTAGAGCCCATAGTGGACATAAAGGAGTATTTCCTCAATCAGAAATGTGTGCTATTTGGGGCCACTTTGTTACTATTCCTACCGTTATTTGGAAAATAAAGTGAATAGTGAATTCACTATTAAAAAGGGGGTTATATTATGCTTCTAAACGAACAAAAGGGAAGGGCTAAGTCATCATTTCTGCTCAATATGCCAGGTAGAAAGAGAAGGTCCATTTTTTGGACACCTGCTAAATGACAGGCCACATGCTGAGCACTTTTCTTGAGATGCCTAGTTTTTTCCCTCATAACAACCATATGAGGTAGTTATACAGCTAGGATTTATCTAGGTCAGAATTCCAGGCTCCAAAGCCTAAGCCCGTTCTAGAACACCATGCTGTCTTATCTGGACCACATATTGGTCTATCAACATTTGAGCTGCTTGGTAGAACTAAACAGCAGAGTAAATTAACTGAAGGTACAGTCTAGCCCAGCTTTCATTTGGCCCAGCAGTAGATACTTAGAAATGCCAATAACATAAGTGAACAATTTGCCTAAAACCATACAATAATATTCCCATTAACTCCACTAAGCAATGGAATGTAAGATTCCCCATCCACACACACAGAAGTGCCCACACATGCATGCACACTCTCATACACTCCATGCACACATCACCACTGTCCCCTTCACCACACCACACCATACTCACACAAACACACACAATCTCTTGATTCTCACTCTTCCTCTAAAACAGTCCAGCTCCTGGCACATCATCAAAGGCAAAGCTGATGATTTGGGAGCTGAGGTAGTTTAGCCGGAGTCACTTTGAGGGATCTGGTGCCTCAAATACTCACTATTCAATTGGCTCCACAGGCCTCTTAATTCTGTAGATGGGGTACCTACGAAGACTGCAGCCACTCTGGAAAACAGTATGGAGGTTCCTCAAAAAGTTGAAAATAGAGCTACCATATGATCCAGCAATTGCATTACTGGGTATTTACCCCAAAGATACAAATGTAGGGATCCGAAGGGATACGTGCACCCCAATGTTTATAGCAGCAATGTCCACAATAGCCAAACTGTGGAGAGAGCCAAGATGTCCATCGACAGATGAATGGATAAAGAAGATGTGGTATATATACACAATGGAATATTATGCAGCCATCAAAAGGAATGAGGTCTTGCCATTTGCAACAACATGGATGGAACTGGAGGGTATTATGCTGAGCGAAATAAGTCAGTCAGAGAAAGACATGTATCATATGACCTCACTGATATGAGGAATTCTTAATCTCAGGAAACAAACTGAGGGTTTCTGGAGTGGTGGTGGGTGGGAGGGATGGGGTGGCTGGGGAGGGTATGTGCTATGGTGAGCGCTGTGAATTGTGTAAAACTGTTGAATCACAGACCTGTACCTCTGAAACAAATAATACATTATATGTTAAGAAAGAAGAAGAAGATAGTAGGAAGGGAAAAATGAAGGGGGGGAAATCGGAGGGGGAGACGAACCATGTCTCTTATGGACTCTGAGAAACAAACTGAGGGTTCTAGAGGGGAGGGGGGATGGGAGCATGGGTTAGCCTGGTGATGGGTATTAAAGAGGGCACGTACTGCATGGAGCACTGGGTGTTATACGCAAACAATGAATCATGGAACACTACATCAAAAACTAATGATGTAATGTATGATTAACATAACATAATAAAATTTTTCAAAAAGGAAAAAAAATCATCAGGTTTTCCATGGCTATTTTTACAAACACAAAATGATGAAATACAGGCAAATATCACAAAGACTATAAAAAACTAGGATACTGGACCCAGGCTGCAGGCCCTCCCTCACTCCCATTCTGGTTGCTATGTCCTCTCCTGGGCATAGTTCCCACAAAAATATGTATTTCTCTGGGCCTCTGGCAAGGTAAGAGGTGAGTCATCATGGGCCTTCAGAAAGGCCCATCCTTGAAGGCAAGAGTAGTTATAGAGGGTTTCAGGGGATTTGATAGGGAAGCCATTTGTCAGTAAATTCCTAAGTGCTGATCAGACCTGAGATGGAGCGAACCTGTGCCTCAAACCTCAGACCAACCCAGAAGCACACTGACCAAAGATGTAGAATTGGGATCCTGCCCCTCCTCTTCTCCAGCACCCACAAAGTAAAAAATACATACTTCTGGTTTCTTCAGACTTTTGATCCTTTTACTTCTGGTCTCAAAAAATGTTCTTTGACTGAAGAGCAGCTACTAAAGCCTGACATGTGAGCTTCAGGCACAATCTTTTTATAGCATCCTTAATTTGCAGTTAGGTTTGATCTCACTCTGTGGGAGGCTTCCTTTGCCCCTTTCCCATGGGCTCATATACACTTTCTCTCTCTTCCACCTTCAGGGGTTCATTTGCAGAGATGTTTTTGTCACCTGTTGGAATGTGAGACTTAAACGGGTCTTTGAGATTTAAAGAGGGCACTTAGAGGCATGAAAGATCTTGCACACACCTTCCTGGGGACAGTCTGAGCAGGGAGCACTAACGCCTGGCCTAAATCTCTGTGTTTCTTATCATTGACTTGGATTTCTAAGTCTCTGATGACTGTGGAAAGCAGAAGCATTTTCACCTTCCTGTGGCTGTCCGTAAGGCTTAGGAGAAATTCTGAATCATTCCCTGTTGAGAATTATAACACTAATGTAGGAGGGGAGAAATTAATATTTTAAATACTTTCATAAGATCAGAATTTTCCTTTTGGTGTCTCCAAATTTCGATTGACTCTAACTTTAATTATAAACTAAATAAAGATTGTTTTAGAATTTTATACCCCTGAGTGATAAGTTTTCACTTTCTGCCCTCCTACTTATTCTATGTGGCAGGAGATGGAATTGAACGCTGCAGGGCGGTGGGGGGGCAGTGCTGATGCTGAGTGAAATAAATGACCTAATGAATTACTCTTTGTTAGTAATTTCTAACATCTCTGCCAGGTAATTTCCATAGAAATTTGGATGCCTTATCCAAAATAAATGATGTTAAAGGTTATACCATAGTAGGCCAGCAAGTCCTACCATACAGATAGCAACATATTGCCTATGGATGAGCCAACTGTGGGCTTATGCACACAGAAAGCAAAGTAGGGGGGAAATGTCATTAATCTATGTCAAAAGCTTAGTTTTTTAAAAAAAATCACTGAGTATTTAGATGATTCATTCCACTGAATGCTAAGTAAGAGGAAATCAACCTACTTTCTTATGGTCTTTGCTTCTGATTTACATCACAGGCTGTAAGTTTCAAGCCCTCCAGACTCTCACTGAGGTTATTCCTGGCATTTGCTCATCTCATGGGTAATGTGATAAAATTTGGGCAGTGGTGGTTTACAACTGGCCCTTTGTGACTAGCTAAAAGAGAGATGATGGACCTAGATCACTAAAATGGGCAATCAGCAGGCTGCAGGTATAAAGCAACATGGCCTCTTTGTTAGTTTGAATGCCCACATTGAAACAGGAAGATTTCACCTGGTGCAGCAGCCCCCAAAAGATAGCATCTCCACCTCCCTGCTCATGCTCAAGTGCCTAGAGATGGGATTAGATTGGAAAGTGCCACCACAGAAAGGCATGGCCACACAGAATTTACAGATTTAAATAGGCAAAATGTTATGAGAAGCAAGTAAACTGATATTATATGATGACTAGCACTGTCCTCCTAGACCTTGTACTCTGGTTGGGGAAAAATGACCCTCTCACATGAAACAACTATAGAACAATGCAAGAAAACTTAAAAACAAATGCTAGTTTGTATGACAATAGGACTATATGCTGTTAGAGAAATGTAGGGACAGCTTCAATTAGTAGATAAGTTTTGAGGTAAGTTTTGATTTTAAAATGGAGAGATCCTCGGGAAAGAGGCCGAAGACTGGCTTGGGCTGGACCAAGTGAGGACAATAAATGGAGACTCTTTTTTAGAGGGGGGAGGGGCAGAGAGAAAGGGAGAGAGAGAATCTCAAGCAGGCTCCAGGCTCAGTGGACCCTGAGATCATGACTTGAGCTGAAATCAAGAGTTGGATGCTTACCAAATGAGCCACCCAGGTGCCCCAGAGACTCTTTATTGATTCCATTCATTCAACAAATAAATGAGGAACCACTACATGCCAGGCAGTCTGCAAGGTGCTAAGTGTACTGTATGGAGCATAACATAGACACCTAGGGGAAACAATGGAGGAAATGAAAGAAAAAGGTACAGGAAGCAAAGATATGATATAGGGAAAAACACTCCTTCAGCAGAAGAAATATGTATGCCCACTCTATAAAAAGATTGCTATTGAGAAGAACACTTGTCCTAGTTGTAAACAAGCAACAGAACAACAAACCAAGATGGAATGTTCCTCCTTCGTGCCTTACATCTTTGTTATTCCACAGTTAGTAGACTATTTCTAACATTATTTACTAAATAAATAATCACGCAGCACTTGAATTCAAATCTTTTATCTAAATTCCATACATTTCTGAGATAAAAATGTTTTCAAGGGTTTAAAATGGTAAAAAATATGAAGTATTTTCTTTATAGTTGTACGGTGTAGTGGAAAGAGTTCAAGAATTGGAGTCAAAAGTCTAGCTTCAAATGCCATTCCAGCACTTATTAGCTATGATCTTAGGCAAATTACTAATTATTTCTGAACTTCAGCTTCCTCATCTGTAAAAAGATCCAAACACCAGGGCTACTGTGAGACCCAAATAAGATACTGTGGATCTATGTGTCATGAGCTATAAATCATTATGCCAATAGTAACTCTAATTATTGTCTGTGTAATAAAGAAGATGTATATTATGCCATATCATGTTTTAGGGTTTTTCTGTTTTTGTTTTTGCTTTAGATCTCTTTCATTGACCAGCACAATGCCTGGCACTTGGTAGATAATAAATGTCTGCTGAAAGAAAGAATAAAAAGATAATGCTTCTGACCATCTTGATAGAAGCTGTGCTCTGAATTCTTTTTCTAGGAGTGCTTAAGAATATTACAGTTGTTTGATCAAGGTTTACAATATACAGCCTTAGATTAGTTTTTGTTTTCTACCTCTCTGCAGCAAACCAACTGGCCCTTGCTGGAATCAAACCCACGCCCATCTCAGACTACAGTTTGTTCTAACCAAAAAAAAAAAAAAAAAAAAAAAGAATCAGCCTAGATGACAGAGAAAAAGACGAGAGTGTGTACTGAGCCCAGTCCTATAGGCTAAGACGTGTGCAGGTTTAAGAGGCCCATTTTCTAAATGATGCATGGATCTAAGAGAATGGAGAGGCATGATTTGTGTCCCTTTTAAGGAAAACAGATATAATGAGCTCACACTTTCAGCTTCCACTCATCCAAACAGTGAGTTAGGGAATCACAGAACAGTGCTTCTTTCTAGAATCCCTCGTTACCAGACTTTCAGACATATCGTACCCTTCACTTTCCTAGATTTTCACCTCTGTGTAATGCATACAGACATATGGGTAAATCAACAGCAACCCCCAAGGAAGCTACAACCACCCAGCATGTACATTTTGCAGCTCCTTCAACTTGCTTCCCATCCTGCCTATCCCCTTGCACAAATCAGGTTTGAATGCCCGAGCTTGTCACCTGGTATACAAAAATGCAGTCTAACACTGTATTTATTAGCAACCCATTTCCCTTATGTTTAATTTATTGTTACATTTTTTAAATGTACAAACAGTTATACCAGTTTTATACACAAAACCACAGGTACCGTTTTGTAGCTGTCAAAATTCCAGCAGCCTGTGGAGAGAGACAGTTGAATAGATGTCCTGTGCTGCCATCTAGTGCTTTTGTTAAGACACGGGCTTGTTCATTTTTCTGGAAATGAGGAAACAAAGGCAGCTCAAGGCGCCCAAATTCTGGAACAGCTACTGATATGCATTATTAAACAGATGCATTTATGACACTTGGATCATATTCCCTGGAACCAAGCAACTTAACTTGTTTTCACACAACGGCAGCTTACATCCCTGCTCTTGCCTGGCAAAGCTCTGGCCTTCTACCCCGGAGGCACCTGGTTTAAATCCAAACTGACTGGGCAACAAAATGTCCCTCTGAGCCTCTTTCTACAGCTCCCATCTGGCTGGGGTTCTGTTGGCATGTCTCATCTTCCAGGAGGGCTGATTTGATCTGAATGCCTTGTCTATTACTTCAGTTTTGGGAGAAGGTACAAAGGAGTCAGACAGCTTTTTTTTTTTTTTAATCCTTATCTTTTAAAATTGACTAAAACAGCAGCCATTTCTTTTCAGTGGCCAAGAGTAATGCTTTTGAATTTTCTTTTGCTCCTCGGCTCACATGATTTGTATCATTAGTTAGACCCTAGATCTGCTTTTGACTCCCCCCCTTTATCTATTCCTGGATTTCAAAAATATCTTTCTTCTCCTCAATCAATCAGCATGTCTCTCTGTTGCACACATGCTATGCTAGAAGCACTGTATCAGGCACTGGTTGATGGGTGGATAAATAAAAAGAAAATAACCTTTCCATCTGTGGTCTCTGATCACTTCCTGCCTCTGGCCTCTAAGAGACTTTATCTTCCCTCTCTTTCTAGATTTTTTCACCCTTTCTTCTCTATTGTTTCCTTTTCTTGTCTTTTGACTGTATACAAGCCTCTCTTCTAGTTAAAATAAATATAGGGCTTCAGTTGATTTTGCTGTACTTTCCTGCTACCAGAAAATGTCTACTTTCTGTGCTTGTATCTCTTCAAGACTTTTTTTTTTTTTTAATCTCAGTGAAATGAAGAATTCGCTGACCCACTAGTCCATTGTTCAAATATGGAGCTCACTGCCTGGCAAATTAGGGAGTGGCCTTCCAATACAGTGGAGTGAATGTCTGTTAGGGCTACAGATCCTGAAAGGGATTCCTGAAATAAAGAGGAAGTCACAGTAGATGACGTCTATGTTCCTTCCAACTTTGATTCTGTCCTTTTCAAACTGAGTTCTGTTATAATCTTCCCATTTTTGCCAGCTACTTCCTACTTGACCCCATCTGTAAACTCACTACTTTCAAAAAAGGAAGTTAGCTTCTCCAGAAGGTCAAAGGGTCAAATTCTGTTCCCCCTTTGTGAATTCACTGCTTCATCAGGGCACCCTGACTGTGCCCTTTCTTGAAGCACTCTCTTCTCTACTTTGTTCAGTCTGTTTTTCAAATAATTCATTGTTTTCAATTTTTCATTGATTTCTTATTTTCCTTTATGGAGACTTTATCAAACATACATGTTTGTGACTTTACAAATGTATTTACCTACTCCCACTGTATCCTTACAGTGTTTCATGATAGTGATGGTGATGATGACAGTAACTGATAACAATTTGAACATGAGTTTAGCTCCTGCTTCTTCAAAGATAGTTCCCAAATCCTCCATTTCCACCATGATTTTTCATCCTCGCTCAATATCGATATGACCACTTACATTTGCAACAGAACAGTTCTTGGTTGTTCCATCAACACTATGATAAGTAAACTCTGGGCTCTGACTCTTGCCCCCAAACAGGCTTCCCAAGTATGTCCATTGTTATCAATGGCAACAATATGCCAAATCTTCAACTCAACTTAGTAGCTTGGATTTATTTTGGATTTATCCTTCTTTTATCCCCAATATTTAATCTCTTCCCAATCTTGCAAATTCCTTCTTATTTCACATATGCATCTTCATTTCCACTTCTGTCACCTTTGCAAATGGGCTTAAACCCTCATTACCTTATAGCTGGGTTGTAGAGTAACTTCAGAGAAGCTCTTCTGGCTTCTAATTCCACTCCTGTACCAAGTTCATCCCACAAAAAAGCTTGGGTAGTCTTTCAATCACTTTGCTATTATGGAAGTCACCTGTTAAAAACCCATAACAGCTTCTTATTGCTTCTCAATACCACATCAAATTTCTGTAGCTTTACATACTCAAGGCCCTTTGCCAATTACATCCCACTTTCTCTGAACACATGTTCCTTGAACACATGTCCCCAGTTCCAGTCAAACTCATCTCTTTGGCATCACCTACACAGGAATATTTTGCACACAGCAGTCTTTCCCACTGAAGGCCTCATTCACTCCTTCCAAAAAACTAGGTCTTATTAACCTCTCAGAATACCCTTGCCTCCTGATAGCAATCTAAGGCAGATCACACCTGTCTCTAATCTCTACCCTGAGATACCTTCCTCAAGTGGCCTCACTTTAAGGGAAATATAGATGCTCATAAAAAGCTGGACAACAGGCTATGGCCTGATGGGTTCATCACCACAGTCACTGGTCCCTGCTTTCTGACATAGGTACATGATGTTATTATGCCTCAGCAGGAATGCTGCATGATGTCTGCTTAGTGTGGTCTGTTACTGATGCTGGACACTCACGTTGCTTTCAAATTAAGAGTTTCTTGGAATAGGCCCCTGTCATCATGCCCTAGATAAGTAATGAAGATGAAGTAAGAGGGCAATCCAACAACTTTTGACACTGTGATTTGATGCACCCACTTTAACATAATCATTTTGATGTAGCTGTTTTGACATCAAAAATGGCACTTTCAATGTATAAAATCACTGTTTTCTTTGTTGTGTCATTACTAACTGACATGTGAAACCAACATCCCTGACTCTTACTACACCTTTAACTCTCACCATGATGCATATTTTAAAACACTAAAAGCCAGAAGTTAAAATATTATGTCAAAGCCATGATTCCATGTTGAAAATTCCCGGCATGTACCAAAGCAGCTGGGTCCCAGTGTCATGACACAACTGGCCTTGGAGGTGAGCTTGTGATGTGGTAGGAGAGCTGACAACAGAGCTCTGAGGAGAAGGTATTAGCAGATTTATGGGGTTCAAGCTGGTACAATAAACATCCTAAGGAACCCATAGCCAGTAGGTGTGGTTCCCTATGAAGAAATCATGAGAGGTAGACTTGTAAGTTACTGGTCCCTCTGGCAGGCAGTGTTCTTCATGAGCATAAAATGGATGGGTAATTGGGCCTCTAAACAAGAGTTTAAGTTGCCTAATCCTCCTGCATCTATCATAGGCCAAAGCTGGAGATAAATGCTTATTACTCCTTTCCTGCAGAGTGAGAAGCAAAGTTGTACTGGGAGAGAGGGTGGTTTACAGGGTCCTAACAGTATGATCTTCAGTTTTGTCGAGAGTGTGGCTTATATTTCTTCAAAGGAAAGTTCCTTACAGACAGCTAGTTTATGTTTCACCCTACAGTATTCCATCATTTCTGAATCTAGTGTGGGATTCTGCATCCCATAATTGCTTAGTGTTAACTGTTCACATGAGTGATTTGGTCCTGGCAATTCAAAAAAAGTTGCTATAAAGAGATAGATCTCCTTTCTCTCTGACAGAAAAATTAATGTATATGGGTAAGGACAGAAATGTGTGTGTCAAAAGTATTGTTTTCTTATTCAATGGTTTACTTGTGTATTGTCTACCTCCCTACATCCCACTCCACACTAGAATGTATGCTCCCTGAGAGCCAGAACGTTGCTTATATTCACTGATGTTGCCCCATGCTTTGCATAGTGATTGGCACATAGTTGATATTCAGTAAATATTTATTAAAGAAATAATTACTTTTTTCATTAGGAAAATAGGGTCCCTTTGGACTAACAGTTCCAAAAAGGAGTTGTTTGGTCTGTTCCAAAACAGCTTTGTGATTAGCTATGTTTTTCTCTGGGCCTTTTTCTGCTCAGAATCCCTGCCAGGGAAGAAATGCTAAAACTCCCATCTTTTAAATATGTAGATCCCTGACATTTGGTTGCTTCATGAATTTTACATTGCATAATGACAAGTGTTTAATTTTATAAACTGCTCCTGTAATAGATCATTTTCAAGGAGAGGCATAATCTGGAAATGCAGTGTAAAGTGCTGTTGCCGAATTAGACAAATGTCTTCCCTCAGCCAGCGATCCTTTCTGTAGTAAATGTTTTCAAGCACTGACGGATTGGAAGCCATGGAAATAGTCTCAACACCCAGCTGGCTGACTGAGTCAGAAATGAGATGGTCCATGGATCCTTCTCTCTTCCAGGCTGGTGTGTACCAACCCTCAGAATATCTCTGGAGTGAAGGAAACACAAACAATTGACTTGTTTCCTGAGGCCCAAATGGTCTTAACTAGGCCTGATTTTTTAATTCCTTCTCCATTACCACAAAAATGGAAGTCAGAGAAGTAGGGGAAAGAAATCATTATTTCTGGGTTCTAAAAAAGGGAGTTTAGTGCTTTATGGTCTACCTTAAGTATCTATGTAATGCATCAGGCCTTTAGATCAGCTAATGTTGGTTTGAGGTTATAATTGGAAGAGAAACCACACTTATGTGTCACGTTACGGATAATTCATGCTTCGTGCCCCACATTTCTGTAATTATTTGGCCTCAGGAAACTCACTGACTCTCCTGTTCCTTGGTTTCCTTGTCCAAAAAATATGTTCAATAGGGTCCCCTTTTTAATAGAATTCTGATTAAGGAAATGGAGATTAGTCTTCAAAAGTGAGTAGTTGTAAAACCTATATGGTTGAAGAAATGAGACAGTTTCATAAATTATATACAAAGATTATTCATTACAAATATTTCAAGCAAGATCATCCTTATTGTGAAGGTACTGTATAAATTCAGTGAAAACACTGAAGAGAAAATTTATTGTGTCAAAGGTTAAGGATACAAATTCCTAAGAAACGTGGGCCCCATATATCTAATATGGTTTTAAAAAAAGAGTTATAGCAAAAGAGATTATAGTCAGTTACCCATGGTCAATCCTCAGGGAGTTCTGTCAGTCAACAAGGCAGCCCCATGAGGCAGATAGAACAGTGGGCAGATGTCAGGAAACCTGAGTCTAGATAATGTTCATGGAGTGACTATTGTATCTCAGGCATTGGATAAGTTTTATAAAAGCTGAGAACCTCGTCCATGGTCACAGAACTGGGATTCAAATGCAGAGATTCTAGTGCCATACTCTTAACCATTATACCACACTACCTCACAGTACAATAATTTTAGTCAAGTCATACTCAGCCCATACCTAAGTTTATGTTGAACTACATAATCTCTAAAGTCTTTTCCAGATATAACAGTAGACTGAGCAAGCTATTCTGTTTCTTTGACAGAATATATCAGTATATCCTTCTTTTGCAGAATACGCACGCACGTGCACACATGCGTGCACACACACACACACACCCTTCCATCTTTCCAGCTCTGTCCTCTCCAGTTGAGAGCCCATTTTTGCCAGCCCAATGCCTTACACAGCACTAAGTGTTCCATAAATGGAATTGACCAGTAACACTTTGGATTCATGCTTTTTGATGCTTTGCTGATTGTGTCAACAGCAAACTCATGCTATCCAGGCTTTACTGACCTTCATTACTTTCAAGCAATCTTTCTTCTCTTGTTTTGTTGATTCCATGCCCTAATACCCATAGAAGCTCTTCCAGATATTATTTACTCTCTAGTACCCAACCCCATTTACAATCCCCTTTTACCTCTAGAAGATAATCTTCCAACTTTTCTGAGATTAGTGTTCCTAGAACCCCTATTCTTCACTTGACAGAATTTCTTTAAATTTTCACCATTCCTTCTCTCCTTTCTGCCTATTTAAAGGGAAGTAGTACCTGTCTTGTCTTTTCAGAAACACTTCCTCTGCCTGTTCCATCTTATAGAAACTTGATCTGTAATTTCTCCTTTCTCTTATGTTTTCCATCTCTTAATCTTCTCCCCATATGTCTAGGAACATACTCAAATCAGGGCGCTGGAGCAGGCCTGGACATGAACTAACATGCCAGACACTGTGTTAGACACATAATGTTTCATTTAATCCTCACAGCAAATTCAAAAGGTTGATTTTATTGTTGGTATGTTATATGATGGAAAATAATGCTTAAAAACATTAAGTGACTTGGCCAAGATCATTTAGAAAACAAATGGGAAATGCCAGGATTTAAACCAAGTTTGACTCCACCTTGGATATCCTTTCCACCATATCTCATTTGTTTCTTAAAATAAATAAATAACCCCCTTCCTGCAACCCTGCTGTTTTAAGCTTTCCTTTTGTCTTTCACTGCCGAACAAGTTAAATATGGCAAGTGTTTATTAAATACTACTTATGTGCAAGTGACCAAGCTATATGCTTCCTTCCAGGAAAGACAAAGATGAATAGCATTAATCTTATCTGCCAGAAGCTTACAACCTAATAAGAGTATGAAATATGTAAATAACAATAAAATGAGGCAGAAAGAAATGCTAAAGTTATCTCAATCTTCTGAGAATACAAAGAACAATTAACTCTGAGGAATGGTCACAGCAGAGAATTTCATAAAACATTGGTTTTTTAGTCCCTCTTGAAGCATTCAAGCCACTTCCAATTGACCTGCAATTCTACTTTGGGAATGTGTCTCCTCATTCCTCCCTTTCTGTTCTGTCATTCCCAACCTACACAACCATCATAGTGTCAGAATTTTTCTTCTCAACCCCAGACTTTCCCACTCCAATCCAGCCTAGAAAAAAAATCTTCCCAGCTGGTTTGCCCTTCATTAAGCACATCTCAGAAATAATTTTGGGGGGCTCCCTATTGCCCAGTGAGGAGGAAGAAATTCATTAACTTGGTCCTCAACAAACAGAGGCCCACCCTGTGGAATTGTTATAAAGATCAAATGTGATAACATATCGGGGAAAGATGTGGAAACCATAGAATGATTCTAAAGATAAGCTATTATTAAGGTATATTATTATATACCCTACACTTGGGCCAGTGTCTGTTTCCTGAACCACCCTTGGCCTTACAGCCCATGTCATCCATGTTCCTGTAATACCTTCCCTCCTCATTTCTAACTCTAGAATTCTATAATATATATCTCTCAAGTCCTGGCTATAAAAGCTACAGTCTTACAAAAACATTTTCTGACCATTTAATGAAAATTTCTCCTGGGAAAACTGGACAGCAACAGGCAAAAGAATGAAACTGGACCACTTTCTTACACCATACACAAAATTAAATTCAAAATGGATGAAAGACCTAAATGTGAGAGATGACACCATAAAAATCCTAGAAGAGAACACTGATAGTAACTTCCTTGACATCAGCCATGCAACTTTTCTCTAGACAGGTCTCCTGAGGCAAGGGAAACAGAAGTAAAAATAAACTACTGGGACTACATCAAAATAAAAAGCTTCTGCACAGTGAAGGAAACAATCAACAAAATTAAAAGGCAACCTACAGAAGGGGAAAAGATATTTGCAAATGACATATCTGATAAAGGGTTAGGATCCAAAATCTATAAAGAACTTATAAAACTCAACACCCCAAAAAATAAATAATCCAATTTAAAAATGGGCAGAAGACATGAACAGACATGTCTCCAAGGAAGACAGTCAGATGGCCAACAGACACGTGAAAAGATGTTCATCTACACTTACCAAGAGGGAAATGCACATCAAAACTTCACTGAGATATCACCTCACATCTGTCAGAATAGCTATAATTAACAACACAAGAAACAACAGGTGTTGGTGAGGATGTAGAGAAAAAGGAACACTCGTGCACTATTGGTGGGAATCAAACTGGTGCAACCACTATGGAAAATAGTATGGTGGTTCCTCAAAAAATTAAGAATAGAACTACCCCATGATTCAGTGATCTCACTACTGGGTATTTACCAAAAGAATACAAAAACACTAATATGAAGAGCTACATGCACTCCTATGTTTATTGCAGCATTACTTACAATTGCTAAATTATGAAAGTAGCCTAAGTGTCCCTCAATTGATAAATGGATAAAGAAGATATATATCACCTATATCTATGATGGAATATTACTCAGCCATAAGAAGAACAAAATCTTGTCATTTGCAATGAAATGGATGGAGTTAGAGAGTATTACGCTAAGTGAAATAAGTCAGTCAGAGAAAGAAAAATACATATGATTTCACTCAAATGTGGAATGTAAGAAACAAAACAAAGGAAAAAGGGGGGGAAGAGAGAGAGACAAATCAAGAAACAGACTCTTCATTATAGAGAACAAACTCTTGATGGTTACTAGAGAGGAAAGGGTGGGGGGATGGGTTAAATAAGTGATGGGGAGTAAGGAGTGCAATTGTCATGATGAGCACCAGGTAATATATGGAATTGCTGAATCACTGTATACCTGAAATTAATATAACACTGTATTTTAACTAACTGGAATTAAAATAAAAATTTTAAAAGCCAAAAAAAATTTAAAATAAAAATTTTGAAAAAAGAAAATTTCCTCCAGCTTCTCTGAACAGCCAGAGAGCTTTCCTTCCAACTTTGCCAGTGCATGTGTCACAGCAAGCCAAGTGTTATAGATAGTTCAATATATATCATAGCTTCCCTGTTCAATTATAAGGCAAAGCCCACTCCACTCACCTTCTAAGGTTCATGAGACAGTGTTACATAACGTAGGTTCTCAATTATCTGTTGAATGGAAGACTATACAATGGGAGATTATGTTACTCTGTATTGAAATTTCAACCAAAGTGAAGGGAGAAATTTTTCATATATCCCTTGCCAGAGTTTAAAGCAGGGCATAAGGATGCAAAAGATATACAGCTATACAAAATAGCTCCATTGTGGTGATGATATGGGAAGAAGAAAAACCAAAATTGATCCAGCTGCAATCCTGTGTCTGGCCTTCCAATTCTTACTTTCTAGTACCAATGAACCACTGGAAAACCTAAATGACAATCATTAGATTTGACATATTTCTCCCAGAAATTCAGAATTCAGAAATGGGGGCTATTTTGAAAAACAAAATGAGTAGCTGTAAGTCTCGGCTAAAAGCACAAATTTATATATTACTCTCCTTCAGTTCTCTCTCTCCCTCTGTGCTATTTATCTCAAGCAACTAGGGGACCTGGTTTAAGTAACATCTTGTTATAAACAGTTAGGTAAAATGATGCTGCTAGAAGGTTGGGCCCAAGGAGATCTGGGACCACGGTCAAAACCAAAGGTCTCCTTTGTCTGGTGTAGTCCAGAGAACTCAGTTTAGGTTGGCTTCTCCAATCTGGCTATGACTTAAAAATTAGATAGGAAGCCAAAGGATCTCTGAGGGCTGACTCATGTAAACGGGGGACAGTGCCAAAGGCCTCAAGCCAGCCCTAGGTGTGCAGACTGCAGACCTGTATTCACCTCTCATTGACCTCTAGTTGGCATGACATCATCTATGAGCTCTGCCATTTACAACTATCACAACTGCATGGTGTTTGGAGAGCAGATGACTCCTCTCCCTGCTGTCACTTGGAATTCACACAAAGACTGAAAAGTGTGGCTGCTCAGCCTAGGCAGTGAGATCCTCAATTCTAGTCAGACTTTCTAAATTGATCTCAGCTTTTATTACCTTATCATCTTCTTTCAGAAAATTCAAAATGTTTCTCATATGTCCCAATCCCACTTGCTTTACTTCCTGGGGGAGCTCCAGCAAGTCATTCATATCTATAAAATGTTCTATCTTTTACCTCTGCAGAAGCTGGTAAGAGAGTCAGGGATGGAATGCAGTTCTCTTCTTTTTCTGTCCATATTTTTTTAAGTAAAATTAGATCTCAAAGATGGACAAAATTTCACACCTGGGAACAGAGTCAGTGTAAAGAAATAAAACTTTTATCTAGGCTCCTTTTTGTTTACCTGGACTGCCTCCCATTTTCCATACTCCAAAAAAAAAGAAAAAAAATCACTGCTAATCAGCTTCTTGCCAAAACCCAGTACAGGACAGGAATTAGGACATGAGCAGTGCCAGAACAACACTCTGGGCTCATATTTATCATTTGGTATCATTATTCCTGCCTTCCCAACAGGACAACAACTGCATACATTGGCTTGCATTGGTGCAAAGGGCTTAACTGTTTGCCAGGCATACAAAGGAGGAAATGGAATCATTTCAATGACTCTAAGGTCAGTGGTCCTAAAACTGAGAGACCTGCCATCTACCTGAGATCTCTGTCCTCTAAAATGTCCTGCCTTATATTGCTGGTCCCTGGATCACTTCTGGGAACCCTGGTGGCAACTGTTTTGCCTAAACTATGAAAAAGAGGCCCTGGAGACAGTATCATGACCATCCAGCTTTCTCTTCAATCAGCCAGTCCACCACTCACTCTTCCAATTTAGGGGCTGTTCCAACCTAATGTAGGCATCTAGTGTCTGGCTCTGCCTCCTCCCTCCTGCCTGAGGATTCCCTTCCATATGGACACCTGAGCCAGAAGCCATAAAGACCAAGCAGTTCTGAGCTTCCTGTGATCTCTTCATTGGGATATTTATAGAGTTGGAATTCATTTCAAATATCCTATTACATTCCTTAGGAGTTTTGGTATCTCACATGAAAAGGGGAGAAGGCCAGCATTTTCACTTGGGCTCAAAGCACCTTTTCCTCTTAGAAACCCGGGTAGAATATCCTGCTACAATGTCTAAAGCCCCAGGTCCCCAGAGATGCAGTTTGGGAATGCCACACAGTCTGGCAGCACTAACTGAAGGCGCTCTGTCTTGGCTGTATGTGAAATAATCCAGGCACCCCTGGGGTCCCATAGGATGCTTTTCCTTGCTATTTATTTGCTTGTTTATATCTACTGCTCCCTATTTTGCAAAGGATATGAGATAGACTCAAAAATACATACAGTAAATCATGTTAAAATAATAAGAGGTGGGTAAAAAAGAGTGAGAGAGAGTAGAAAAATAAAGCCAGGAGAAAGATTAGCACAGAGAAATGTAGGCTATAAAGTTTGCACAGCTCCTAGAAGTGGGTTACAAATTTGGCTGTGAGCTTGTGAGCAGCCAAAGAAAAATATGATATGATTGGTAGTGTCTATGATATAAAAATAACACAGTTGCTATAAAGAAGCAAGCCTTTCCCAGCACTGAGACCAGAGAGAACCGTTTCTTTCAGATCTACATAAAGAGAACATTATGTGATACCATGGACTTTGTAGTAACACTCCTGTGACAAACAGAACAATTTTCAAGTGACCTTGTCTTCCAACTTCCCTTAATCTAGAGGATGATACAACAGTAAAGCACAGCTCAATAAAAGCACCTCTCCAGGGGCGCCTGGGTGGCTCAGTCAGTTAAGCGTCTGCCTTCGGATCAGGTCATGATCCCAGGGTCCTGGGATTGAGCCCGGCATCGGGCTCCCTCCTCAGTGGGGAGCCTGCTTCTCCCTCTCCTTCTGCCCCTCCCCCGGCTTATGTGCTCTCTCTCTCTCTCAAATGATAAATAAATAAATAAATAAAATCTTTTTAAAAAGCACCTGTCCAAAATCATTCTTTAATGTGAAAAGAAATTACTAAATAAAATTCAGGAAAAAATAATTTCCTGAGAGAATAAAATAAAATGCTTAAACTACCCAGGTTTCTTGTGGTTTGAAATGATCTTAAGGGTAAATATTTAAATATCTGGAGAATCCTTCAGGCCATTCTATGAGACAACTCTTTCTTTCCAGTTGAGAGTTTAGTAAGAATTGGGCAATAGAAAACTTGAGACTGTGATTTCAGCAAGAATCGGAAAAGCCAACAGTTGCCAATTAAGAATAGAGCCATAAATTTTGGCTATCAACTAAGCAGGAGGAAGGATCAAGTCACCATATTAAGGACGACAAAGGAGGAGGAGGAGGCAGTTAGAAGAAGGAGAGGAGGAGGAAAAGGAGGAAAGGACTCTTTCTTAGGGTATGTGGTAGACTAGATGGTCACAAGAAAGTGAACCAAGTAAGACCAGAGCTGAGACCAAAATAATCATGAATTAGATCTCTATACCCTTCAATGGGCTCCTCAGATCCCAAAATCCTTGATTAATTCCAAGTCCAACCAAGAAAATAATACTTCTCATTTTCTATGGCTATGTTTTAAGAATGACTGTATTTTAATTATAGGCAAGATGATATTTCAGGACATTTAAGGAAAGATATCTATAGCTCTTACAACTATTCAGGGAAATTTCAAAGTATTTTAGGTTCCTTTAGTATGAAAGTACTGAAGGTACTATGTAAATGTAGGTTTTTATTACAATTTAATGACATTCCCCTCAAGCAAAAACTGCTAAAATCTACAAAATGCAGAAAGAAGCATACACACTTCTTATTATTTGGGGGCAATTAATTAACAAGCACATAAACAATTTACTCAGTCACAGGAAGACAGAGTAATACTATTAAACATGTGGGCCTAGAAATCCAACTCTAGGAGTTATCTTACCTATCCCATCGGAGGGGAGAAAATACAGAACTGGACCCCCCTCTCCAGCCAAGGCTCCTCCACAGACACACAGACACACACACACACACACACACACACACACACACACACACACACACACACCCCACCCCTAAGAATACAATGCAGACCCTTTAGGAACTGACACTTCCCTCTTGCTCAGCTATGAATAAAGTCCATGTAAAAACATGAATTCAGTCCTTATAAAAACGAGCTCTGTGAAACAACTGAAACAAAATCGCATGTGCTGCACACTGGCTACCATCCACCATCCCTACTAATGGTGCAAAAGGAGGGACAGACCACAGATATAATAACAAAACAAATTTCAACTTGTGCTTAACTTTGGAATGCAGGAGTTTCAGAGTTGAGAATTGTTTTATCCTAGACACAGCATGTAACTGGGGAAGACAAACTGGAATTAACCAGCCTTAAATGAACCATTTGCCATAGTTAATCTAAACAGCAGATAATCAACCTTGGTAGAAAATGGAGAGCCGCCTCTGTTTAAGAAACCATGCAGTTATACAAAGACCTACAATCATATAGGTATAAATGGAAGTCAGTTACATACAGCTCCATTTGAGTTTCTCTCTAAAAATTTAATATCTTTCTCCCAATCTAGTTTTTCAAATGTGCTCATCATTGGTAACTTTTTCTCCCTTTATTTTGAATGTGTCTATAATAACTGAAACTGGTTTAGTGGTCACCGCATTAATCCAAGAATTAGAAATGAAAAGAATGATTCATTTCCCAGTCTACAATTTTAAATACAAATTAACAACAACGAAAAAGGCTCCTCTAAATCTTCCTTATGGATTTCGATGGTTCAGAAATATGCAGAGCACTTGAAAGCAATAAAAGAAATAACCTAAGAAAATTAAGCAAAATGAATTTGCAATTAGTTTGCGAAATTGCGATAAATGCATTTTGAAAGCAAAGAGTAAAATGTAACTTTGTTCAGTATAATTTGAAATTGCCTTTTGTGCTTAATATAGTTCACTTATAATTAGATGAAGATTTTGTTCTGGTTTGAAACATTCAAAGTTCCATCTTGAGATTGCTATGTACTATGTACACAGAACTTTTCAGCAAGAAAGTCTGATGCTGCTGCTGCGGCATTTGCTTTGACAGCCTTTATCCTAGTTTTATAGAAATGAAAGAGTGAAAGAACACAGCTGGTTTGAACAATGGAGCATGTTCAACATTAGGCCAAACACTTTAGATATTGCAAAATATTGCAGGCTATATTTATAGCTCTTAGCAGGTTTTTGAAATTCATGCTGATACTGCCTTACTCCTGCTTATTGGACCAAATTGCCATTTAATGATTAGATTATCTTTTCGTTAAAAAAAATCCGCTTTCAAAGGCAATGACACTTAGACTAACCTCTTGGCATTATCAAAACAGTGATGACTTGAAATGCTTTCTAAAGTATTTCAAGATGTCTTAAAAATTCAAGATCATTCTGGTTATCAAGAGAGTTTAAAAGACTTTTATGTTGATATGCCTTATTGTTTCCCTAAAGAATAGGAATATCCTGCTTCTGATAACCTCCCTCCCAGTCATGAAATTGTGCACTGACTCATATGCCAGCACCTTCCAGAAAACTGCCCAAGGGAAATCAGGGAACAGGCCTTCAGGTAATTGCCTATTGCCTATTTAAACTTCCTTTTTCTGTGGCAGTTGTTTTTAATAGAATTCTCTTGTTTTTTAATAGAACTCTGTAACTTTGGGAAGTGCTAGCAGGGGTTCATATTCTTTTACATTAATAACATAAGAAGCTGTAAAAAGAAGTGGGCAGTGGTTATAAGTTTAGTGACCATAAGCTGATCCAGGCAAAGTTTTTGGAGGACAATGGGATTTCTACAGGTTTATCAAGTGTCTACAAGCTTCAAGGACTAGTGCCAATGTTATCCTACCCCTCCATTTCAGAGTGAATGTCACTTAAATTCCCACAGCATCTGTTTGTTTGACACATTGCTATCTATCATCACTGCTATTAGTGAGATATTTGAATGTGTATACTTTGCCTCCTAATCTAAAAATAATAATCATAATACTGACTGTTTAGTGAATACAAACCATGTGCCAAGCAATATATTATATATTGTATTCTCTAAGAAAGTGGTTAAAAGCAAGACTGTTTCAGATATGTATTGATGCATAACAAACCACCCCAAAACTCAGTCACTTGTTATTTCTCACAGTTCTGAGAGTTGGTTAGGCAATTCTTCTGCTGGTCTTGTAGGGGGGTCACTCAGGTGGCTGCATTCATCTGACAGCTTGACTGGGGCTTGTAGGTCCAAAACAGTCGCATTTACATGTAGTGAAAATGGTGTTGGTTGTCAGTTGAGGAAGCTCAGTTTCCCTCTACATGGCCCCTCATTCTCCAGTGAGCCAGACTGGATTTCTTCACAGCATGGTAGTCTCAAGGTTCCAAGACCACAAGAACAGAAGCTGCGTAGTCTATTAAGACCTAGGCTCCAGAACCCACACAGTGTCACATCTACCATATGGCCACTACAGATCCAAGGAGACAGAGATAAACTCTCTCTCAGGAGGAGCAACAACTTCATTTGCAAAGGTACACGGACACAGGGAGGTGTAATTCATTGGGAGCCATCATTATAATGATCTACCACATTATCAGACAAATTTTCCCTCTGCAACTTCTACATGTGTGACTGTGAAAAATCTGTTTTACCTCTCTGAGTCTCAGTTTCCCCATCTATAAATGAATTATCTTGTGGGTTTACATGATCCATTCAGGTAAAAAATATTTACTGAATCTCATTTTTGTGTTTGAAGACTTTGAGACCCATGTCCTCTGCCTTTTTATTTCTCATAGCATTTGGTATATAGAAGGTTCTCACAATTATTTTTTTTCTGATGCTTTGAGAAACAGTTACTTTCACCCATAGCATTTTGAGTTCTTTCTCCATGATTCTTAGCTTACTCTGCCTGAAGCAGAGTCATTTGAGTACTTGTCTAACTCCCAACCTACTCCCACTCTTCCCATTAGCAAATAAAGCATGTGGAGGGCAGGGACTATGTATTTTTCATCCCAGAATCCTCCACCATAACTGGCAAGGTGACAGGTACACAGGAAGCATTTAGTAAATGTTGCTGAGTGGTTTTTTGCCTACTGAAAGTGTTCATAAAAGTAATTTTTTCATAAAAAACACCAGAATATAAGTAGAGATCCAGGAGCAGAAGGTGAATAAAATATAAATTTCTCAGATGTATATAGTAGGCTGTTGTGTATACTGAGGTATTTGTTACCAACATGCAACAAGGCAAGTAGCTAAAAAGAGAATTTATTTCTTTGGGTACTCTACTGAACTGTAATAATCAGAATCACAAATTTTGGTTATTGATTGCTTTTTATTTTTCATTTATGTAAATTTTGTCTCTCTTCCTGATCTGCCATTTCTTCAGGAGCCAGAATATTTCTCATGATACATATACTTGACATGTAGAACATATTAAGCAGTATTTGATTAAGGAAGGAGACATATGTGACAAATAGTCTAGGAAATCTTGCTTCTCTTATTTTGCATAAATAAATTACAACAATATATCAGGATGTTGATACCTTAGGACAGGGTTCTAGACTATAATCTGTGAAGATTGAGAGGAGGAAGACTGGAAACATGCATATTTATGACTCTTCAGCTCTGCAGTTTATTGAAAAAATTAATAGTAGTTTTTAAACCTAATTCAGTCCACACTTACTCATTCCAAAACTAAGGTCTTTGAATATTATCAGAGTTTACTCATCAATATTGATGCTATTGTTCACACAAAAGCACTATTACATCATTCACTCACTGACTGAGGAAATAGCTTAGGTGAATTATTTTCCTGGTTTCATTTAAGTGGGGGAAAATGTGCACACCACTTCTGTTTATTTTATGCACAAAGCATAATAGTTTAGCAATCTTAAAAACCATGAAATAGAACCATATTTTCAAGAGTGAATGTCTTTTTCTAAAAATTAAAAAAAAAATCCCCCTGTGATAATCTATAAAATAGAGCTAAACACCACTGTCTTAAAAGGATAAGAGCTCAAAATAAAGAATAGATTCACACTAATACTAACATGACTTTACAAATGTCATTCTTTTACCTCAACTGTTTCTCAACCATTCGCTGCCTTCAAGTCTCAGATTATTAAATGACACCTTCTCTGTTAAATATGATCTGACTTTTACTCTCCACTCAAAAATAACTCATTGTTTCTTTGATGATCCCGTATCATGCTTTATATGCTTTTATTAAGAACTTCATTCATTAATTTATCCATTTATTCAACAAGCATAAAGTGGCTCACTATTCATCAGGCATCATGCTTAGTATCAGGAATACAGAAAGAAGCATCCAATGGTGTTGTAATTGTTTCTCTGTCTCTCCCATACTATAGGTCCCCTGAGGTATGAAGTGTTTGTTTAATGAGCTGAGCAAGCCAAGGGCAGCAGGTGAAAAGAGGCCCCAGTATTGTGAAGCTCACAGCTGTGCCAAAAAGGCCTCCACTTTCTCTGGTTGGGTTCCATTTTCTCTCTCTGCTCCAAAGTCAACATTTCCCCTCCTGCCTCTACTCCTCTCTTGCAACCATTCTGCTATACTTTCATCCACCATGCATAAAATTAAGTCCATTATTTTCTCTACCCAAACATCCACTATCTCCCCAGTTTTCCAAGACAGAAACCTAAGGGTCATCATCAACTTCCCTCTTTTTCTGACCTTCCACATGTACAAAACAACTAAAAACTTAAAAGCTATCGATGGCTTTTCATCACCTTCCTAATAAAGTGCTGAGAGGGCCAAGCCTTTCTTATGGCATATAAGACTCTTTGTGAGCTGGCCTTGCTTTTCGCTGAGCTCTCTACACTCACTCGTGCTCACTCTGTCTGCACAAGAACACACACTAAGGGGACCAAGGGGACCCTTAGGAAAACAAAGAAAGCCAAAATTTCCTCATATATCATGTACAATGCTGCTTAGAGAACTAATATAAAGGATAAGCACTTTATCAAGCTCTGTCCAAGGGAGAGTGACTATGTTCCTCTTAGACATGGATATTCCAGTCACAGTAACAGAACAAGGGAAATTTAAAAATCATAAATTAAGTGTGGGCATTTTCTGAAAACTGCTTCCTCCCAGAGCACTCACCTCTTATGTAAAATATTTTTAGGATTTTCAGGTACAAATCATGAAACTGGAAACTAGAGGAAATACCAAAATAATCTAATTCAATCTCCTCATTTCACAGATAAGAAACTCAAGCCTAGAACAATGAGAGATTTGTCCAAGTACACATGACTAGTAAATATCCATTCCCTTCTTTCTCCCAACAAAAATAAAAGTGGAAAGATTTTATATTAAACAATAGATTTGTTTATGCATTTTTCTGAGGCGCTAACTCATTCATATGCCAAAGCCTCTGTTCCAATGTGGTTTCATCTCTAAAACTCACTTCTTATTTTACATTTTCAATTAGACACAAGGTGAAATGTCTCTTTATGGAAATCTTGACTCACTTTTACCTGTCGCTGTGGGTGTATTAAAGTATATGAAGTTATAAAAAGATATGAAATGTGAATATAATCTAGTTTAATTATTTCCATCCTCCAAAGACTATGATTGCAGTTAGATGTCAGTGAAATCTCCAGTGGTTGAACTTAATGCCTAGAAAAATAGTGAGCAGAAAGAAAGGCTAGAGAAAAGGGAGCTGATGAAGAGTACCAAAAAAGAACATCTATCTCTACCAAAAGAACATGTACCCATGATGGAAAAACTGCAGCTTCGTATAGCATCAGTGAGTCAAAGATGATGACAATATTTGGCAAAGTTAAACCAAGCCAAGTTCAGTCAATTTATAGATCACTGAGCTACTTTTTAAGTGAAAAAGCACTTGAAACATTTTTATTTGATAACTCACTTGTACTTCCTGTCTGTTCTTTTCCATTAGCCAGGGGCTAAATCTGAGATAAACCGGCTGCTGGGGTACAATTCTTTGACCAGGCTAGAGTCAGCAGCCCTCTCTAACTTCCAGAATGATTAATGGGCATAAGTATAATAATCTGCACCTGGGTTTTAAACATCTGTGTTTGCATTCATCATTTTTATTATGCGATACATTTTGATCCCTGACTCTTCCATGCTACACAACTGGAAGATAAGATTTCTAAACAAGCCCATACTGTAGGCAGTGCCTTCTGCGTCTCTCAGACTGCTAGGGAGTTAGGTTTGATATAGAAAGGAAAAGAAGGCTTTTTGCTTATTTCGCCTGGCCAAACATTGTCAACCCTGGTCAAATATCATTTCCCCGACCAAACAATTCTGCCAACCAAGTATTTCTTGGGTATCAACTTCAATGTCAAAGGGTCTTTTCTAGTTTCTGCTTCCTGTAATATTTCCCTTTCTTATGCTGCATACTTATTCTTCCTTCTCTTTCAACTGCATCTTCTGCCTTTAAGAATTTTTCTGCACACACACACATGCTTACCACCATCCTCACCCCCCTATACAAGGCACAGGCCTGGAGAGATGACTTTATATGCCATTTCATATAAGCCTTGTATGCTAACACAAGGCTCTACTCAGAGCACTGTCCCATGTGCCGACCAAGGAAGAAACTTGGCATGTAGATCTATCTATATCCAAAGTATACAGTTGCAAAAAGGGAGAAGTGTATTCAGCTATTATCTGAGCTTCAAACTTTGGAGGAAGCATCATCTATAAGAACTTATTACTAACTCAAGGAAGCAACTGACTGAGGTAAAAGAGTTTATCTACAGGTATTAAAATGATGTTAGACTCATATGCATACCCACAATTGACCTACCACCTCTTCTATCACCACCAAGGCAAAATGATAGTACTTTCATATCTCCCTTCCATGTCCCTCCTTTTACATTATTTACTGATTGACTTCTTTTGACTTCTTTTTCCCTTCAAGGCTCTCCTTGTTTACTTCAGTCATTTCATGTGTATAAAAAAAATGCTGAAGTGTTGGCAATAAATAGCATAACTTTCCTGGATCATGTACTTTTTTATGGATGATCTTGGCAAATGGAATATCTAAATCACCTCTCTCAGTATCCTTCCTTGGCACCAGTATGATACAGTTCCTCTAGGATGGAGCTGGGTGAATGCAAACAGGATTTGAATTCCGTCACTGTGACCTCAACCCATTATGGGGTGTCAGGAAGAGAAGAGACACTGAAGATAAAAAAGAGAAGACTGAAGATAAAAAGTCCTACCCCGACCATGGTCTCAATTCTCCTGAAAAGCCTCAACATTCTAGATATCCAATCTGTTTTTCTAAATTCACTTTTTACTGTGAAGAATTTTAGAAACCAAAACAATGGCAGTTTATACTAAGACCTTATTATTTGGTCCATTTTTAATAGAAACTCCTTAGGCTTACAATTAACCACAGAATAAAAGAATATTTGTTTTTATTAAATATATAATCCATATTTTAATATAAAAGATAAATATGATTCTGATTACTCATTTCTGAAATAGGGAAAATAGTATTTGCTTCAGAGGACTATTGTGGAGGTTAAATAAAGTAATATATTTAAACTACTAGTGCATAGCATTGGGTCCAGCATATAAAACATACTCATTAAATATCATCTATTTTTATTGGGTCACAGAACTTAATAGTATGTGTTGTAACTCAGAATGGACACATAGACGACTTTTCACCAGATATCAAAATACATAGGTGATTGATCTAATTTTTCATTTCAATGAGTTGATGTGGCATTATGTAGATCCAACCTAAATGGACCATTAATTCCAAAATAACTGAAGGATGAGCCCACACAGTTGACCTGCTTTCAGCCTCCCTGTTGAGAGTGACAGCAGAAAGTTTAGATTTGAGTCCATTTGGCAGTTAGGCACTCATAAATATTAAAGAACTGCAACCCAATCACACCATCACTTCTCAGCTTGTAAGTGAGTCTGTGAGTCTCTGCTCTCAGGGATACAGAAGTTGCTTGGAAATTAAAAGGCTACAAAGTCCCTTATTCTAATGATGTTCAGATCCTCTACATTGCACAATGCTATAACTTATCTCACTGGGTTGCTTTCTAAGGAGAATTAATTCTGTAATATGAGCTTTGTGAAGCAAAAACTATTAACATTAATTAATGAAAATGTTAAAGGATGGCATAACACAAATTGTGCTCTCAATGATACCAAAAAAACTTGTATGACTTCAGGAAGACATTCTCCCTCCCTCTCTTCCTTCCGTCCTTCCCTCCCTCTAACATATACAAAGAAGATCAAGCTAGATCTGGGTAGCAAATAGGCTTCATGTTGCTTATCAATTCTGATCAATTGGGAGTGTCTTCCTGGAGTGTTAAATTGTGAAGGATTGTGGTGTTGAAGAAAGGTTCATCAAGAAAGAGTTCTATGATTGATCAGTGATATATGACATGAAAGAGGAAACTGAAGTCCCTCTGAAGTCTAATTGCTGCCCTGAATTGGATAATCTCTAAGTGTTTTCGAACTAAAAAACCCTATCAACCATTCTTTTACAAGCTGCTAAAATTGAGAAACCTTTCCTCACACCATGCCTCCAGAAGCACTTTAAATATGATGTAAGGTAGTACCAACAAAATTACTCCTGGAGATACCTAAAGTAGATGGATAGCCTACTGAAAACTGGACTTTTTTTTTTCTAAGCTGTAGTGAGAAGAGATGCTGAAAAGTCTCCTTGAAGATTCTTATGAGGATAATTCACCTCTGAGCCACAAAATTTATCTCCACCCTCCCATCTTCAGAAATGGTGAAGACGGGTAAAACTGGAACATCTCTTGAAAACTGGATGGATGGTTTTATTGTCAAGGAAAGAAAGGTAAGGAGACTTTCAGTGTTTTAAGGGTTGAGAAGGAAAAATTATCCAATAACTGGAGGATAGATCCACATATAACAGCCCTATGCAGGAGTTTCTAATTAGATTATCTGTGATTCAGTGTGCCTGGAACTGTGGGTCCTTGGAGACACATATGTATGGGACTGAAAGAGCTTAAGCTCTAAGAGCAAGAATGATCCAAGATGATCCTGGGCATTCTTAGCTAAGCTTAGCCATTCTCCCTCCATCTTCCCTACAGCCTCTCTCCAGGATGACCATCTTCTCTCGAAGGACCATAAGAGCTGGTGATAGGACTTGGCTGGTAGAGATCAGCAATACTGTGGTCTCTGTAGGGCTCATTAATAACCACACTGTATAGCACCATAGGAACCAAACCCCAGATTTATCCTAATTGGATAGAAAATTCAAACCTATACCTCAAGTGGGCTGTGTAAATTTCCTGAGTGGACACAAAAGAGAAATATAGGTTTTACTGAAAAAAAAAAAAAAAAAAAAAATATGACCATTTGTCCCTACAGTTTTTGGAATCATTCCTGTGGGTTACACTAGAACCATAACTTAGAGCTTAGAATCATTATTTAGAGATAGCTCCTGGTATATTTTATAGTACTATTTCTTTTTTTTTAAGATTTTATTTATTTATTTGAGAGAGAATGAGATAGAGAGCACGAGAGGGGGGAAGATCAGAGGGAGAAGCAGATATAGTACTATTTCAACAGTTACTATGGAATTAGTATCCACATCTCCTCTCTACCATCCACACATTATCTGTTAGATCTTTTGTTACCAAAGTCCTACTCAGCATATGTTAAGGTTCCATGTTCAAGACTGTTGAGTGGAAGTTCAAAGGAAGGTGTAGAGCTCAGTGATGACAAATTAGTTTTGTCAGTTGAGAAAAGTCTAATAGAGGACATTAAATCTAAAAACCAAATGTGAAGGCCAGAAGAGAAAGGGCTTCATGTGACACAGCAGATATGTAGATGTTCATAAGTGAGAAGTAGAGAAACTGTAAAGAAACTGGTGATGGGGTTCAGTACAGGCCACCCCCAAATATGGTACCCTGGCACAATGAATATTTTGAGCTGAAGGAATCTGAGAAACAGAAGTATCTGAAAGATTTTCTAACCTTCCTATGAAGCTGGTTATAAGACCCTCATGTGAGACGTGCCCTTCCTATATTCAGAGGAAAGGAGCAGCCTTATCTCTGAGGACAGACGGACTCCAAAACAAATCTGAATGAATGGGTCTTGAAAGTGTCCTCCAGTTTACTACTCTTAGCCTTTTTTGTCCTATCACATTTTTCCATGACTCTCCAAGCTTCATGAAGCCCAGCAAAAAAACAAACAAACACACACTCAGGTTTAACTGCTTCTTTGGGTTACCAATTCCTCATGGAGACTCACATGGCACATAAAAGTTACATTAAATAAATCTGTCTGCTTTTCCCTTGATAATATGTCTTTTGTTAACAGGGCCCCAGCCAAGAACTTAGAAAGGTAGAAGTATTTTTTTCTCCCCTGCAATGGCAACCATGCTCTGTGTAGGGGAGAAAGCACTGACAGGTGGTTAAACCCAGTGCAAAGAGTTTTGTTTTCATTCAATTCTGGATTCAGAGTTCCCCAGGCCTATTTGCCAGGGCAGTGATATTATCTGAGTAGACTTAAGAAAAATTGTTAAGCAGTATTTCAGTTTCAATTCAATTCAACAAATATTTACTAAGTCTCCATGCTTCATACACATCTTTGAAGGCTTTAGTGGAAAAAAAGTAAAAGATATCAACAAAGAAATTGGATGATTTTAAAATAGAAGTATTGATTTCTACCTGTACTACTAACCAGTTTACTATGATGAAATCAGCTTCTTTGATCCCTTAATGTCTGCTCTACAAAAATCACCTCTTTTCTGCCCAATGTTTGCATTTAAAGTACATTAATCCTTTGTCTTACAAGTCTGTCAGTAGTTTCTGACTCCTAGATACACTCACTCCTCTCCCACACCCCCATCTCCTCTCCTTCACCCCTTTGCCTTTCTCTTTTTCTCTTACAATCCTTGAATTCTGATAGCCTTTACTAACAATAAGAAAATGATTTCAGCAAATTCAGTCTCCCTTCCTTCTTCCTTTCCTCCTATTGTTGGCACCTCCACCTGCCTTTACTCCCACCCCCCTCCTATTAGTATTGTCACTGACTTCTATCAAAGCCTGTACTTAGGATGAATCTGGTCAGTTCTCTCATTAAAAGGTTCATTTCATTCATAAAGCTTAATATGAAGACTCTCCCAAGGGTATTTGCATTTTTACAGGTGGCAAAATCTTAAGTAAAAAGAACTGAAGTTGTAATGGTAAATTTTCAATCACTGGAGATCTAATGGAGGAAGCCACTGAGATATCAAAAGAGTCTTCCTAAACCCCCTGAAAAACAGCTGTATCTTCAATTCCATAATACAGAACACTTCTCAGTTTTCTAAGAGGTACCTGCTGGAATTTCTTGGCTCTGATTTGGATCCTACTCTGTAATTTTCTGGGGTGGTATTCTCTCATCAGAACTGGAGCTGTTGGTGCCCAGGACTATGAACAATAATTCTCCCAGAACATTCAAAAACTTTAGTGCCTAGAAGCCTTGGGAATGAAAGAGTTAATGCTCTTAAGTGCCCATCAAGGCAAAGTTAATGGGTCTTAACAGAAACCTGAGCAGGAGACCAACCACCTGCATTCAGAATGACCACTTTTCTATGGAATCCTGGGTGGTCTGCCTAAACAGGTTTCCCCATGCCCTGGGGGGGTCAGTGACTCTGAGAAGAATCCAGTTCAATAATGAGCAAAAGAATGATTAATAGTGCTTCCTGCCCTCAGTTAGAGACGGGGTGGGCAGCAGGGTGCCGGAAGAAAAGCAAACAGCTGGATATTACATTGCAGTGTGGACAGAAATCACTTACATTTTAGATTCGATATCATTCTGGTGATTGAGGAATAGAATCAAAGCTCACACTTGACTTAGCATGGCAAAGATTAAGCTGCTGTGCCATTTTTATTAAATTTTTATTAACTTGTTCATTTATCATTAAAGACCTTTTTAAAACTCAGAAGCATTGTCTTCTCTATTATCTGAAAAGGTATAGTAACTATTTAGTAACACATTTATACTTTTTAAAGAAAAAGAAAATTTCATGTGTGGGCCTTCTTATTGAATGTATATATTCTCTATATACATACACATGTACGCATATATATAATATATATTTTGTAAAACACTAATGAATTCATACTTGACCTAGGGGTTTGGAGTGGTGCAAAGTTTAACTACACTGTGGGCTCTGTGGGAGGTATTGAGGAGGTGGGGAGAGATGGAGGCTTGATGAGTGAGACTCACATCATTTCTCTAGTTCTTCCTCCAATGCCCTCTCATGATAAGGCTGCTTGTGACATTACAGTTGGTAGTTTAAATAATCATAAAAAAAAATTAGATAGAAACAAAGTTGATATTCCAGAGTAAAATTTAAACTGGAAATTAAATTTAAGCATACAGAAAATTCTCAATATATGGAGCACACATATGTGTATGTGAGTATTTATGCTAGTTATCTACATTTTTGTGTGCACTCATATAAACAACAGATATGTGTAGGAACCAGTTTATTATTAAAAGAGACAGAATTCCTGGATTTAGACCTGGTTCCACTGATAATTGGCTAGTGAAGTAATTAGGCAATTCATGTCAATTCTAAATCTCCATTTAGTCATCAATAAAATGAGGGAGTTAGATATCCTCATGGTCCTTTACAGCTTTAAGATTTTGAAACATTTGTGTACAGAAGGTCATTATTAAGCAATCACAAGAAACCCTTCTCCTTTGATCTGATCCTAATGCTACCCCTGCATAAACAGCTGTGAAGGAATATCCTGGACACTGTGGTTAGTAGAGACCATGCAACTGTGTAGAGAAGATGCTGGAATGCAGTGTGTAGACAGAAGCCCCCCACAGGAGAGTTGAAGAAACTCCAGGAATACTATGATAAAGTACAGGCCATGTCCCTCAGGAGAGCCCCTTTGGGGCACATGGTAGGTGGGGAAGTAGGGTCTGTCTTTCTCCCTAACTCAACAATGGTGGTTGAAAGCATTGATCAGAATCTGATGGCTTCATGTTCAAGTCTTAGCAAGACCAGTCACTAGCTATGTATCCTTTGTCCAGTTACTTTACTGTTCTAGTCCTGTTTTTCTTCCACAGAAAATGAAGATCATAAGGCCCACCTCAACAACCTCCTTTAATGTTTAAATGAGAATGGGATGATGTTTTTAATATAGTTCCGAGCTCATAAGTATTCAAAAAAACTGTGTATGTGTATTTCACATAGACATATCTTACAATGGAGTTACATCTCGATAAACCCATTGTAAGTTGAAAATACTAAGTCAGAAATGCATTTAATACACCTAACCTACTGAACATCATAGCTTAGCCTGGCCTATCTTAAACATGCTCAGAACACTTACATTGGTTTATAGTTGAGCAAAATCATCTAACCCAAAGCCTATTTTATAATAAAGTGTTGGATATCTCATGTGATTTGTCAAATACTGTACTGAAAGTGAAAAACAGAATGGTTTTATGGGTACAGAATGGTTGTAAGTGTATCAGTTGCTTATGCTCATGATCATGAGGCTTATCTGGGAGCTACAGTGCCTGTTGCTGTCCAGCATCATGAGAAAAGATCACACCACATCTCACTAGCCTAGGAAAAGATCAAAATTCAAACAGTTTCTACTGAATTCATATCACTTTCACCTCAGCATAAAGTCAAAAAATCATTAAGCTAAACCATCGTAAGTCAGGGACTCTCTATATATGTATATCAATATATATTTCACATATTACATATTATTAAATCCTTGGTACACTTGATTTATAGAGATTTATGGAAGAAAGACCATTTAACAATGGTAGTAGTAGGAAAATAGAAACCATTCATGAAGGATAGGGTTTTCATTTTCTATGGAAAAGAATACTTGGAAATCGGAAAAAAGAAGTATAATCAGAAGAAATGAATAGAGAACTGAGCACCCTATATTTTAGATATGATCAACCACTAAGAGTTGTTTCATAGAATTTATTTATGTCATGTTGATTGCCTATAACATAGATAGATGGCTGGAGCTGCCCCTGGATGATCCCAATGATAAAGCCTCAAAGATTAAGCACCCTATCTGTGTATTCACATATTTACTAAGTCTTTCCTTAAGATTCTTCCAGAATGAAAGCTCCAGGACAGCATGAGCTGTGCCTATCTTGTCCTGTGCTGGATCTCCAAAACCTACAACTGTGCCTGGCATGAGGTAGGTGCTCAAAAGATACCAAGTCTATAGACCATACAATGGATTTAATATTTTTTCTGTTGAATATTTATTATCTGTCTCCTCCTGCTAAAATGCAAGCTCCACAAGGCAGTCAACATTGCTTTTTACACTGATGTGTCCCATGTGCCTAGAATGGTGCCTGCACATTATGGTTGCTACATAAATGCTTTTAGAATGATGACTGAAACAGGTAGGGAGATTGATTTAGAAGCAGTAAAGTCTCAATAATTCAGGCTGCTAGAGGAGCTTCTTAACCTTTCGTTTCAAATGGAGGTTTCAAGGAAAATGGCTTCCACTGCCCCTTAAATGCAGAGCATTCAGCTAAATAACCAGACCTTTCAGGAGTTTCTGAGAAGATGAAGGCAAGGGAAAAAAGTCAGTTCCATATCCAAGGTTGCAAAGGCTGTTCCACATTCATCCAAACTCACGCTCTCCTACACTGGTTTGTCAAATCCTTTATTTAAATATCTCATTATCTAAGACAATTTTGTACTTACTGTCATGAAGGCTTATGAAACCTGCAAACCTGTCTTGCTGGAGCAGGTACAATTTAAGCCAGTGATTGTTCAAAAGAGAAAGGAAAGGTGAAGAATGGCACCATTGTGAAGATTTAGAGCAGGAAGGTAGACAGCCCTTGGAGCTAACCTCTGTTCTCTGGGGTGTTTGTTTAGGCTCCTTAGACAATGCATATAGCCTAAAGATAGAGGGGGAAAAATTGTAAGTCTTCATGTATAATTTTTGTTGTTATATCTAAACTGATAGTTGAGGGCTAGGAGCTGAAACAATATTTTATAGAAGTATCATGTTGAAGTTTTTGCAGGTTTCAAAATATTTAAATATGTAAATTTCAATGGAGAGATGTTCAGATTTTTTGATAGTCTAATGATTTTAAGCATCTCATTTCTAGTCACACACTGACAAAAGATGTTCAGATTGCAGTGTGAGATGGTTTCTATGGTTACAGTTGTTTCCTAGCATTTTAGTGACATCTTTTGTGAGCATTGGCTGCTTCACTTATTTGTCACTAATGTATGTGTAGAACTATAGTTAATAGCCTTGGGCGGACAAAATTTTTTTTTCTGAATGGCTGTATTGTTTTTTAGCAGCATTTTTCAATAAGGTGACAATGCATTAGAATACTAATGGTATGTATGGTATTTTAAGATGTCAAGTTTTCAATAAAATGATAATGAAAATTTTGCATTTCATTTAATAGTTAAATATTCATGAATTTTCACAGCATGATGAACTGAGTGAAAAATAAAGAAACTGTATAATGTATAATACTAAACATCATAAATTAAGTTTCTTTTCATAGAAGCTATTCAAGAGTGTTTAATATATGGTTCTTCATGGATTTAGATCAATCTGAGCTAAATTAAAGGCATCTAAAAAGGAAACTTGTTTAAACCAATTTAACATATTTTAACACAGCATGTTTACAATGTAATAATATAAAGGAAAATGACACATTACAAACAATATATACATTATATAAAACTTATGATGACTATGTGGGGGATGTAATCATCAGGCAAGAATATTTTCAATAAAGTAATTATGAAGTAGGAGACAGAGGCATGCATGGGGGTAGAGACAGGTGACATAATCATGAGTAATAGAATGAAAGTAGGCAGTAGAAACTGAGAATCTAAAAGTTCTATCCAATGATGATCTGTTTTAGGCATTAGGCTAATTTCTGAAGAACCTAGGAGTAAACATCATGTCTTCCCTCTGGACCTGGACTGATCCAGTCTTAAAGCAAATGTTTAGAGTAAGGGGAAAAAAAAACTTTAATTCAATATTAGAAGTTAAAAGACTTTTTCTCCAAATTCAAAGATCATTTGTAGTCATGCAGCAGCAGCCGCTTCAACTACCTGTTAAAAGAATGCATCTATGGTGAGTACTTGGGGATGCTGTGTATGCAGTTGAGCTACCAGAGAGGAAGTGACTAATGGAATTCTAATTACTGATTGCTGTGATGTGGAAGACAGAAAAAAGCCATTACTTGACTCTCTATCAAAAAAATATAGTCAATCACTGAATAACCCACAACCTCCTGGCTAGGAATTATTCAGCTCTGCTCTCCTAACTGGCCCCGTATTCCACTGACCCATCCTATTAGAACTGTTAGATGGGATTGAGAGAACCATAAGAGAGAAACACAGAAGACAGACTTGGTTTCTATTGAAGAGCAAATCAAGACTAGGACCAGTATAAAGTAAATAGAAAATCCTAGCCTGGTAGGTACTGCTGATCTATTGGAGAATGTGGCCTTAAGGTATAGAATTTTAAATTCCTGTAGGTTAAATGCATCATCAGAGTCTGGTCTACCCAGACTGGTGGTTAACCCCTCTCATAGGTCTTATTATCACTAATTTCTTTAATGCCTAACATATACTTGTAATAATATTTACAGATATATACAGATGGGAATCAAAGACAGTTCTTTACATAAGAATGTTAATGCATGTCTATTATTTAACCAACTTAGCATTATCCTTGATTCTGCTAAATGGGTGATCATTTTGTGTATAAAGGAATTGAAATGCCAATGAAAATAATTGACAAAAGTAAAAAACAGAAATTTCATAGCTTTCCTTAATTTTAATTGACTGCCCAAACCCAGTTCATTTTAACATACTGATTTTTATTTATTAAATATTGATCAGGTAGTGGTATTCAGGGTCCTGGCTCTACCATTTACTAGCTAGCTATACAACCTGGTAAGGGCGACATCATCTTTCATGCCTCAGTTTCTTCACCTATAAGTGGGGATAACTGGAGTATCTAAAATGTTGTATAGACTGAATGAGATTGATACATATACAACACTTAGTAGTAAGCTTGTCGAATAGTAGGCACACAATAAATATTAGCTATTTTCATCATCATTACAATTAATACCAATTCATTTAGTGAAAGCTAAATATAGGGCGCCAGTAGAGAGAATGATGGGAGAGAGATGTTAAAGACTTTCTTAGCACAAAATCATGAAAGTGAACAAAGGCACAAATAGTGTTTAATGAAGTATTTTAAACGGGATATAATGTTTTTTGGGCTAGAAGTCAACAAAGCAAATTAACTAACTTTTACTTATCAGCTCTCTTATCCATGAAAGTAGGCTGGCATTACTGATCTCTTCCTCATTTGAATTGTGATGACTCTATTACTTTATGAAACCAGATGCTTAAAAAAGAATTTATAACATAAGAGGACAAATATTTACATGAGGTACCAGGACTAGTCAAATTCATAGAGACAGAAAGCAGAACAGTGGTTACCAGGGGGAGAGGGGAAAGCAATGGGAAGTTACTGTTTAATGGATATAGAATGTCAGTTTGGGATGACAAAATTTTTCTGGAGATGGAAGGTGGTAGTGGTTGCATAACAAGTTAATGTGGGCGCCTGGGTGGCTCAGTTGGTTAATCGACTGCCTTCGGCTCAGGTCATGATCCTGGAGTCCCGGGATCGAGTCCCGCATCGGGCTCCCTGCTCGGCGGGGAGTCTGCTTCTCCCTCTGACCCTCCCCCCTCTCATGTGCTCTTTCTCTCTCACTGTCTCTCAAATAAATAAATAAAATCTTTAAAAAAAAAAAAAATAACAAGTTAATGTACTTAATGCCACAGAACGGTACCCTTAAAAATGGTTAAAATGGTAAATTTTATGTGATGTAAATTTTATCACAATTTAAAAAGACAACTATAAATAGCCAATAAACCTTGAGGGAGTAGGAGACAAATGAAAAAAGAAAATGCAGAATCAATCCAATATATTGAGGTAAAAAAAAATGACTCTTGTCCATAATTTGTGGCACTTAGTCAAATAATATATTTTGCTTTTACTTTTAGTTTGCATGAGGTCCGAGACTCTAAGACTTTGACTTTAAATATTATTTTATCAAAAAGTCCCTCATTAATCTTAGGCAAACTCTTTTGGCTTCAGACTTGAGAATAAAACAATTACATCATATCACTAACTAAAGTGTCCACTTCAGTGACTCAGGAAGTCTAATGAGAGCACTGTGATCAGTACTTCTAGCAAGGTGATCTTCTTTAAATCTTATCTGTATCTTGTACCAGCAAAGAGAGCATCATAAAGATAAACTGTGGCTAATGCATTCTCCCTTATGCATTTCTGGGCTGATGATCAGTCTCATTAAATATCATCCCAAATGGGCTGGGAATGCTACTGAACAAGAAAAAAAAAGACATTTTCCTCCCACATAAGTACAGTCAATACAAACATCACCCAATATGAGGGCTGCTCTGGCATTTTCTTCTTCATTCTGAGGTATTTCTTATACATCTCAGGAGATGAGGAACTAATACCCTGTGTGCAGAGATTCCAAACAAGCAAATGGTCTTCATTATTAGTTAGCATATTTGATCTTTGGTTTCCAAGCCTTATCCTTTTACTCAAAAGTTACCCTGATTTCAAATAGCCCCATTTCTCTGTTTTATCAAGAAGTAGCAACAATCTACTACCACCACTGTTATTATGGTATTTCAATCAACTCATTTCATTGCAGTTTGAGAAAACACTTTGTTGAAACCCAAAGGAAAATCTGCCACGTTTCCATTCAGGCATATGGCCGGGGGAAAAAAGCTTAATAACCAGTAATCAGAGACTGCCTTCTTTGGGTGGAATCCACTGTGGACAAAAACAATTTATGCTGCACTGGACGAAAATAGTTCATCGATGTTATTTTCGAAGAGATAGTTAAAATAACTCCTTCTCATCTGATATCCCAAAACTAGGGGGGAAAGAGTTCAGATAATGTTGGGATCAATAAAGTCACAAAAGCAGAGTCATATAGGAAATACATCTTGAAATTACTATCTTGCTCTTTTTATCACAGAAATAGCCAAAGAATAGTTAGGGCCATTATGAAGGGTAGTATTACAACAAGTTTTAGTTCAGGGAATCATTGAAATTAAAGACAACAAAGATATAATATGTATCTACCTAGAGTCGTGATTGCAATGATCAACAATCTGAAGTGTTTTTCCCTTTCAGAAAATAGACCTCTGATTATTCCCCAAGGCTTAAATAATTCAGAAGAGTAAATCATCAAAATTTATCTTTTTAATATATTTTGAACTGACATTTGAATATGAATATATATTTTATAGAAAATTAATATAAGCAAATTAATGAGGCTTCATTTAAGTCCAAACTCAGATGAAATGGAGAAATATCCCTTTCCTTTATTATGTACCAGAAGCTTTAACTCTTTCCCATAATCTTCTATGCTCAGAATATTTTCCTTTTACTCCATGCCTTATTACCCTCTCAGGCAAAAGTGCCCCTCTACACAAACTACCCTTTCTGCAAAGGGCGTGTACTTTGATAACAAGCGATTTCTCTGACTGAGCAGTGAATAGTGGGAGTTCTATGTCAGTAAAACAAAAAATAGGCAATGCTTTTCTTCACTGGCAATACAGTGATTCCTAAACTTTGCTGCACATTAGAATGACCCACAAAACTTTTTAAAAATCTGATGCTCAGGTCATACTCTACACCAATGAAATTAGAATGTCTGGGGCTGGGAGCCAAACAATATTTTTTAGACTCCCAAGTAATTCCAATGTGCAGCAAGGTTTGAGAAACAGTACAGTATATATTGGAAGTCAAAATTTGTTATTAATTATATGCCAATAAACTACCTCTTCACACCAATAATCAAGAGTTGGCAGTGTTTTAATCATTTATTTAATCATTAATCATCAATAATCATCAATTATTAACCCTAGGAAAGTCAATTCAAAAGTCAGGATAAATAGTACAAAGCATCTCTTCTTTTTTTATCATTATTATAAATCAATACCATAATACGGCCTCACTAGACACTTTCTCGTTAAACATTTTATTTTTATAGTTTTATTTCTACTACTTATTTTTATAGTTTTATTTCTACTACTATTATATATTTTATTTCTACTACTACTATTTTCCTAACAGGGCTGGCATAGATTCTATTCATGGGGAAAGGTGTATTCATTCCCTACAAGGAATGGATTTTTCCAAGAAGGTTGCACTTTATAAATGTGGTTTGATTTTCCAATATGGCTTAGGTTCTGTGATGTAAGAAAGGAAGACTTAAATCATACTCATTGTAATCTCTTACTTTTGTCTTCAGACTTCAAAATCCTCTCTCCCACCTGGAAATGTTGCACTAAATCCTCATTTTTCACCTTCTATTTGTAGATAATGCAAACATCTTTTCATTCAAAACTCTCATTATCTATAATTTCATTAATGATTTATATCAGCAGAGCATTTGAAAATATATTTTCATCGCTCATTAATTTTTCTAAGAAGAGCAATTTCTACATTCTCATAGAAAATTGAAGAAATTACCAGATAATACACACTTACTTTGACCATTTTCCTTAGAATACCGCTAAACTAGCCTGTTTCCTTTGCCTAAATGCCACTGTGCCTTCAAATATATGTATACTCAGACATCTGGCTCCTTCTTTCATGCTTTTTGAGCTAAGACAAATCTTGGAAACAGTCAACTTATCAAAAATATTTTGTCTTATAGAGTCTAGATGGCTTTATTACCTGAATCTTTCCTTCTTCTCTCTTCACTTTTTCTCATCCAATAATTGATACATTCACAAGGAAGAATACAAACAGAAGGAAAATCAAATAGCCCCTCTTCAAAAATTCCTTTGGTGTCATGAGAGCTAATCAACAACAGATATTAATATTTTTAAATATCAAGTCAACCAAGTTAATTCTTGCTCACATTGTGATTTCTGAGTGGAAATCTACATTTCTACATTTCTAAGAGTCTCCTTAAGAGATTGTGGAAGTTTCCCTGAAGCTCAGAATACTGAAGTTTCCAAATACTTATACAATGCCTATTCATGAACTGACCTATCATGACTCTAACTCAAGTTAAATAACTCACCAAATATTTACTAACACTATACTATGTACCTGGCACTATATGAAGCACTATGAAGGATGCAGAAGAAAGGGGGTCTGAGAATTGTCCCTAGAATTTATAACCTGGTTGAGGGAAGATGCTATATGTTACAAAACACAGCTATTTTTTGAACCATAAGAAAGGAAAAACATGCAACCAATTAAGTTTGTCATCATCTGTCAAGATGCCCTGACATTTTAAGATGCATTCTGATTTTAGAGATGCTAAAATGAAAAAAAAAATAGAAGTGCATTTTAGTATCAGTGCAATAGGGTACATACTGTAACAACTAGGAAATAATACACAACAGTTTTAAATACAGGGAGGGTATACACACAGTGATGAGCAGAGGGCTAATGTAACAGATACCACTGCAACCACTGGGAGGTGAGCAAAATGACTAAAACTAAGTGGAAACAAGAAGTCAAAAGCACTAGTGAAGTCCCGAGAATTTCATATAATGTCAAGGTGGCAAATTCCTACTTACTCACTTTTATGAGAAAGGTACATTGAATACCACACTCATATCTGGTCCAGTGTCATGTTCTACTTACCCTACACCCAAAATATCTTTCAAATCCATCCCCTCTTCTCCTTTCACACTTGCCACACTCTATTCCCTCTCACTATTTTCTTTACCAAATCTCTCTAGGCAGTATTTAAACTAATCATGCCTATCCACAGCTCTGAGCACAATGATCCCACAATTGTGGGGATGGCAACAATGGCTAATCAATGAAGACTAAACTACTTAGCTTGGCATTCAAGGCCCTGAAAGACCTGACCCTAATATATATTATCTCCTATTTTTCCATTGCAACAGCAGTTCTTTTAACACATTTCTGTTTAATTGACTCATCAGATCAATGCTCTCCGTTCTCTCTGTAAAACATGGATGATTAAACACTCCACGTTAGCAAGCTATACGGTACATCTGTGCCCTTCTCCCACCAATTAGCTGTATGCTTGTCCAAACCTATTTATGCCAGTCTTTCTTGTTCTTGCAATTATGTGATTTAATTAAATATGAAAACTGATAAAATATGAGTACAGAAAGAAAATTGTTTCTATGAACACTAAGTTATATGCTTGATTTAAAAAACAACCACCAACAAGCCAATAAAAAAAATGATGTCAAACCAGGAATGGACAACACAGCAATAACAAATTGAGAAAAAAAGTAATAAAAATCCAGGATACCACACTCAGATTGTGTCTCCCAGTTTTGTTCCATTTTAAGTAAACCAAACTAGTTTATATCAAATCAGGCATAAAATAGTGTATTATGGGTAAGGAGTACAATCAACAGATTCATACTCCAAGAAAATGATTTTCCTCGAGAGACGGTTCCTCAAGAGATGACTGACAAATAAATACACACTTGTACATTTTATATTAAAATAAAGGCTTACATGTTTTTTTTAACTATTTCCCCACTTTTATCAAGTTTTCAATTTACAAACTAGCTATAAGCCCCTGCTTAATAGAGAAACTCTGCTCCTACCCTGGGCTCCAACCAAACTTTAACCCCCAAGCCCACACTATTTCTTTTTCATGAAATGAGCATTTCCCGTATCGCACTCTGTTCAATCCCTCTAGTTGTCAAGAATCTGTGCAAACGCCTCATCTCTGTGAAGTATTTCCTAAAGCCTTCCCGCCAGAAATTGGAGTTAGAAGTATCTGAGGATTCTAATAACAGCCCTTCCATCTGTTGTGGAAACCAAATCAAATATATTAACCTCTACATCTCAATTTCCTCATCTGTAAAATGGGAATAATATCAATCACATAGGATTTAGAGGATTTAATGTTAGAAGATTTAATGCACAGAACAATAAGCATAATGCCTATAATACAGGTGGGTTCAAAAAATGAGAGACACCAATATCCATCCAATGCATCTTTCTTTTGATGCTAGCAGCCCTTTTGTCTTCTTTCATGATGCCTCTTGTTTTCTGTTCTGTATTATAACAATTTCAGTACATGTCTCTTCCCCCATTAGATATACGTTCCTTGACTGTTAGGCTGTGCAGCCAATACTTGTTTGCTATCACTTGCTTGCTTTTAAATAAATAAATGATTAAATAAAAGGCCAAATGACTGATGAACCTTTGTTGTGGTCAGATAGAGTGCCTGGCAAAAGAATAAGGAAAAGAGAAAACAATTTAGAGTATATTTTTTGTTCTCTACTAGAATAGCTAAAATGCTTAATTATAGCAGCTTAAAGATGGGTGCTTCTACATCTCCTTTTTTAATGGCTTCATCTTTTGTTTTGTGTTGATTCTGTCTTTCTACTAAAAATGTTGACGGGGTAGATTACACCTGACAGCAGTCTTGGCAGCCCCTAGAGAATTTCAGTCTTTGCAATGCAACATTCTTTGGAAGAATAGAAAACTTTTGCCGGTCCCCCCAACCCCCACCCCGAAAAGGATTGAAATTCTGCATTCTTTTAGTTGACAATTGACTGGAACATTTTGCAAATAAGCGCCAGGCCTCGATGAGGTGCAAAATACTGACTGTATTAGCTAGTTATTTAGAGAGATGTGAAGATGCTCTTGCCAACATACATTCAATTTAGGCTTTGGATGCTTTGCGTGATCTCCCAGGCAGCACTTGTTTGAAAATGCTGGAATTTAATTTAAAAGTTTTCACATTTGCTTTTCTGTTCTTATTTTTAAAAGCAGCAATAACTCTTTAGTTCTTTAGAGAAGACTCTAGAGTTAATCTTTATGTGTGTGTGTACATTTATATATACATATGTAAAATATGAAAAAAATTTACCATGCCTTTCTATTCTTTTGCTCTCTTCTAATTTTTGTCAGTGAACTTAAACTTTCTCAGTCTCAGAATACTGAAAATGGAAAACTGCAAAGCTATTTTTGTAGAGACAACCTTTTTAGGTCCATAGACTTCTTGGGTTATCTATGTGGATGCATGTGTAATTTTATAATCACAGAGTACAAGGTTGTTAAAGGGCACTGAAAGTTTTTTTACCTGCCTACCATGTGACTTATATCACTTATACCACATATGACCAAGACTTTCTCCTCAACAAGGGCATAAGACCCAATGTCTCTTTCTGAATTGTCACAAATTAATATTTATAATAGTAACAACTTATATTTCTATATGTAGGAAACATTCATTGCTTCTGCTCTCTTAGAAGGAGATTCAGATATGTCTGGGCATATTCAGTAAACCAGTGGGTTTGGTTTAACCGGGGCTTTGTCATACATTGCACAGGTTATGCCCTTCACAGCTCTAGGGGAGCCATTCACACAGACTATTTCATTATGACAAGCAGGGAGCCTTGACATAGGGTGAAAAATAGGTTCTGGGTAGGAAGAAACATCAGCAGCAGGGACAGAGGCTTGAGGAAGGGTAACAATAGCATCAGAGTTCCAGCTATTAATATACATAAAAAGAGTATAAAAAGTAAACTGTGGTCCAGGCTGATTCACAAGCAAATGAGACTTCCCCTGGGGGTTCCCAGAAATGGTTGGAAGAGAGAAAGTATTTGAATGGCTGTAGTTACTCAAATGTAAGTTCCTCAAAAATGTAAGTGACTTTCCTACAGTCACCCAGGTAGACAAACCAAGAATACAAGTCACTAGGATTTTCATAGACATGTATGACTATGAAGAGTCCATGAATCTTGACTCTGTGAATGACATGCTTTGCATTCAATAGAATAGTGGAAAAGAAGGCCATCTCTGAGAGTTTGCCATAATGTTATCAAACATTATCTTTTTTTAAAAGATTTATTTATTTATTCTAGAGATGAGAGTGAACATGCACAAGTGGAGGGAGGGGCAGAGGGAGAGGAAGAGGAGGGAGAATCTCAAGCAGACTCCCTGCTGAGCCTGAAGCCCTATGCAAGGTTTGATCCCATGAAAAATGAGATCATGAGCTGAGCCAAAATCAAGAGCTGGACACTTAATTGACTGAGCCACTCAGATGCCCCTCAAACATTATCTTAAAATTATCTTTATAACACTGGTATGAGAATTACTTAACAGCCATGAGCTCTGAGATATTAATAACAAGAAAAAAAATACAAACGTTCATCCTGTCCCAATATAAGTATTTCACTAAAAGATCCTTTTATTATGACAATGACTAAATACCATCATATATAGTCCACCACCTCTCTACCTTACACCAAGACTGTAGGTCTTGCTCTTCCCATAAGCAGCCTGAGGTAATCTCTGAAAATGGTTCGCTACTCACTTGACCCAGAAAGCTCTATAAAATCACGCAAATCAAAAGGTTCAAATCTTTGTGTTCACCTTAAGAACACATGTGAAACTGTCCAGGTCATCAAGGTATGCACCAAGTATCTGAAGGACGTCACTTTGCAGAAGCCATGTGTGCCATTCCGTCGCTACAATGGTGGGGTTGGTAGGTGTGCCCAGACCAAACAGTGGGGCTGGATGCAGGGTCGGTGGCCCAAAGAGTGCTGAATTTTTACTGCATATGCTTAAAAATGCAGAGAGTCATGCTGAACTTGAGGGTTTAGATGTAGATTCTCTGGTCATTGAGCACATCCAGGTGAACAAAGCCCCCAAGATGCAGTGTAGAACTTACAGGGCTCATGGTCAGATTAACCCTACATGAGCTCTCTCCCTGCCACAATGAGATGCCCCTTACTGAAAAGGAGTAGATTATCCCTAAGCCAGAAGAGGAGGTTGTACAGAAGACAAAGATATCCTGGAAGAAACTGAAGAAACAAAACTTCTGACCTGGGAGTAAATTCTGCATAAAATAAATGCAAATAAAAGTAAAAAAAAAAAAAAAAAAAGTAGGTCTTCTTAGAGAACATCGCAAAAGAGAAGTTTTGAAACTATTTTTAATATTCCCCCATGGAATCTGCGGGAATGACTAATAACTGTACTTAGATCCAAAGTTTGAGAGTTCTAAAATCTAATATTGCTACATATGCCTTCTATCATTTACTTACGATGGCATGGGTTTTGAAACCAACAGACCTGAGTGAGAATCCCAGGTTGACACTTACTAACTGTGTGGCCTTGAACTTGTTACTGAGCCTTTCTGAGGCCATTTCTTCATCTGCAAAATGATGATTATGATATCCACCTTGCAGAACATGCTAGGGCATAGAGATGTCATCTGATACAGTATCTCACAGATGGTATTGGTAACTATTATTATTTTTGTTATCTAGATGACTAAATTCCCCTTATTGTTCAATAATATTTGATACAGAAATCCATTTCTTTACTCTTTAAGAACTAAAAATTAAGTACACTGCAACAGAAAGGTATATCACTTATCAGGTATGAAAAACATGAGCTCTTCATAAAGCAGCCAAGATCACAAGAAGGTAAGATCTTCTAAATCTGTTCACCTACTGACGTATGTGTAAATCTGTCAGTATATCACCAGATCTAAAACCAATTTAGTGTTCTCCCTAATATTTACAAAATAATTTTATTAGGTCTTTTTTTTTACCAATTTTACCAATTTAATTTTATTTTAAATTTTTTTAATTTTTATTATTTAATTTTTAAATTTAAAATAATTGAATTTTACCAATTCAACCAAATAGAAATATATAAAGAAAAATGCATAGTGTTCCCTTTCCCCCCATTCAATCCATTTCCCCTGAAAAAGTCAGTACTCCCTGTTTGATATTTGTCTTTCCCTATATTTTCCTATGATTATACTAGTATCTAGATTTGTCAACCATACCACCATCACTGTAGCAACAGAGTACCTTGGAAATGTCACCTTCTGTTGTACTCTTGTGTGTGAGCACTCTCTCTAGCCACACCTCAACAATGATATGCCATGACTGGATAAAGGAACTCTTACTAAAAAAATATATTAAATACTCACAGGAACTTGTTGTATTTCTGCAAATGGGGTTCTATTCACTGAAGAGATGGCCAGTGTAGCCCACTGATTAGGTGTTACTGACTCTCCAAATCAGGACACCCATGAGAGCGAAAGGGCACAGTATTAATAGTTATACTGGATTACAGGCCTAAACCAGGACTGCCCTATGCTATCTGGGGTGCACTGTCTCCCTACATTTAATTCACACTGACACCTCTGTCTTTTTCTCAATCTCCCTCAAAACATGGCTTTAATGATGTTATATCCATCTCAAAACTCTTCAATGACTCCCCACTTTCTAGAACATTTCTAAAATTCTTTGTCTCAGAATAGTAATGCTCCTGGTGGCATTTTCTTTCTTTTTCTTTTTTATTTAGAAGGGCAAATTTGCAGCCTGCAGATGCAGATCTGTCTCCCTACTGTCTTCACACTACAATATATTCATATGACCACCCCTGGCCTCTGAAGGCATCTGAATTTAGAATCCCTGCTAACTTAATATGCCCAAAGTTATTTAATAACAAAATCCTCCTCTCCCACATCCTTACCCTATCCTAGTGTGTATGACTTCCAACTAAGTTGTTAGCTCCCTATTGTCTTCATATATGCTATCTTCAGAATAGATTCTCAGTAACTGTGTATTGAGAGGAAGGGAAGGGGAGGGGAGAGGAGGGGAAGGGAGGAAGGGAGGTTAGGGGAGGGGAGGGGAAGGAAGGAAGGAATTTATCTGATTAAGTCAATAATTGCTTCCCATGTGTTCCTGCTTAATATGTTGTCTGAAGTCAGCCTGACTATTGCAGATCTGTGGATACAGGTGATACAAAGGTTATAAAAGTTTCCAACTTCTCCATATATTTCTCTGGTCACTGGAATCACTAATGTGGTAAATAATAAAAGTGTAAGAGTTCTGTCCTTAGTGACCCTGATTTGAATAGGACAATTAAAGGCCCTGATTTGGGCAGGAAAGCCTTTTCCTCTAGTGCTTTTCCATGAGTACCAGTTAGTTGTAAAATGATAAGGAGAGAGACTAATGGTATGCCATAGAAAATGACCAAGCCCAGTGGTTGGGAAGCTGTTCAGAAGCGTAGAAGGCACTATGAGATATAATATTAAGAAGTGAGTAAGGGGACCCCTTGAAAAACTATCAGAGGTAGTTCTATAGTTGCTTAAGACCAGTTATTTTGAGTTATTAATTTTGCCATCAAAATTTTCATCATTGTGTTTGGGAACAAAAAATGCCAGCAATTTCTTCAAATGTTCTAGAAAGTGTGATTTGGGGACACACTAAAATGTCAATCCTACTGCTCACTGCTATTGAACAGTTAGTGGTAGGATGGGGTCCCTAAAATATAGTTAGGTGTAGCTGTCTTCCCTGAAGCCTCATAACTAAATTAGCTAGGCAACCAAGAGGAAATTTGGGGGAATATAAAAGCAATACATTGAGATTATGGTACAGTAAGAAAGATGTGGTTATACACTGAGATCTGCTGGTCTTAGAAAAGTTACAAAAGTCAGAAAAAGAAAACTGATGATAGTGATGATGATAATGATGGTGGTGGTGGTGATCATAATAATGTAATGATGATTTGGTAGGGTGAAAGGAGCATATAACCAAAAGTGAGAATGCCTGGGTACTAGCTCAGCTCTGCTATGTACCTGCTCCATGGCTTTGAACAAATCACTTAATTACTCTAAGACATTGCTTTCTCATCTCTATGATGGGAAAATTAATACTTCCCTGTGTGTCTCCTAAGGTTATTATATAGGCAAAGCAAGAAATAGATGGAATCACTCTGTAATCGGCAATGTGCTTAAATAATTAATGTGCAGATTTGCTTGATTGCCTTTGCCAACCAAGTTATCCTGGGGAATTGCGAGCCAGGTTGCTAGCTTTCAGATGGGATCCTGTGAGGCGAAAAAGCCCACGTGCAGAGTCTGTTGAACTCTGGGAGCTTTGCATGAAAAAATGCAATCAAATATGTGAAGTTTTAATAAATCTAAGGTTTGCTGTCCTGATTAAATCAATCCTTCTTTTTTAAAAGGAAGTTGAGGATTTTTTTTAATTTTATTTATTTATTTATTTGAGAGAGAGAGAATGAGAGAGAGAGAGAGCACATGAGAGGGGGAAGGGTCAGAGGGAGAAGCAGACTCCCTGCTGAGCAGGGAGCCTAATGCGGGACTCGATCCTGAGACTCCAGGATCATGACCTGAGCCGAAAGCAGTCGCTTAACCAACTGAGCCACCCAGGCACCCAATCCTTTTTTTAAAAAATGAAGTATAGTTGATATATAATATTATATTAGTTTCAGGTAAACAACACAGTGATTCAACTTTTATATACATTAGAAAACGATCACCACAATAAGTATAGTTACTATCTGTTATCATTCAAAATTACTACAATATTATTGACTATATTCCATATGCTGTGCTTTATATCACCATGACTTTTTTATTTTATAACTGGAATTCTACACCTCTTAATCCCCTTTACCTATTTCACCCACCCCTTCACCCCTCTCCCCCTGGCAAACACCAAGTTTGTTCTCTGTAAGGAGTCTGTTTGTTCATTTGTTGTTTAGGTTCCACGTATAAGTGAAATCATATGGTATCTTTCTCTGACTTATTTCACTTAGCATAATACCCTCTAGGTGCATCCCTGTTGTCACAAATGGCAAGATTTCATTCTTTTTTTATGACTGAGCAGTAGTCCATTGTATACATACAACACATCTTCTTTATCCATTCATCTATTGATGGACACTTGGGCTGCTTCCATAATTTGGCTATTGTAAAAAATGCTGCAATAAACATAGGGATGCACATATCTTTTCAAATTAGTGTTTTCATATTCTTTGGATAAAAACTCAGTAGTGTGATTACTGGATCATAGGTTTTTTTTTTTAGTTTCTTGAAGAACCTCCATAGGTCTTCCACAGTAGCTACACCAGTTTGCATTCCCACGAACAGTGCATGAGGGCTCCTTTTTTCTCCATATCCTCACCAACACTTGTTGTTTCTTGTGTTTTTTATTTTAGCCATTCCGACAGGTGTGAGGTGATATCTCACTGTGGTTTTTATTTTTATTTGCATTTCCCTGATGATGAGTGATGTTGGTCATCTGTATGTATGCCCACTTTTTAATTGAATTGTTTACTCTTTTGGTATTGAGTTGTATGAGTTCTTTATATATTTTGGATATTAACTCTTTATAGATATATCATTTGCAAACATCTGATCCCATTCAGTAGGTTGCCTTTTTGGTTTGTTGATGGTTTCCTTTGCTATGCAAAAATTTTTTAGTTTGATGTAATCTCAGTTGCTTATTTTTGCTTTTATTTCCCTTGCCTCAGTAGATAGATCCAAAAAAAAAATGTTGCTAAGACTTGTGAATGTAAATCTTCTTATACAAAATTTTTAAATAACACATTTTTATGGCATTTGTATTTTCAAAGTGTTTTCTAAAATAGTTGACCCATAATAGAAAAGAGGTATTCTGCTATATACTTTAGGATGAAAGGGGAAATACTATAGGTTTGAAGGAGTGCTGACCGGCACATAGAAAAATCTAAATTCTAGTCCATCGTCATCCCAAGGCTCTGAGCAAGGACCATAGTGACCCCATATGTCAACTGAGGATATAGAACAAGATGATGTCCAGTCTCCTTCCCAGCTCTAACATTCGATAATTTCTATGAAATTACCTATGCTTTCCCCACGTTACCAGATGAAGTGACACTGAATGGCATTCTCTTTTCACCCAGCTTTGCTGTTGCCTCTGCTAGCATTGGTTCTCCTAATATCGATGGGATGTGACATACAAAGAAGAAATGGAGAAATGTGCTTTGAAAACATTTCTATTTCAAACAGGAAAATTTCTGTTTACACTTTGCATGCAATTTGCAAGATGTAAATGTCAAAGCAAGAGCCTGATAAAGTTAACACACAAGTAGTTGGGTTAAACTGAGAACTGGACATGAACTTGGCCATCACACTAGTGAATGGGCTACCACACACAGGCTGGATCTGAGCTCTCCAGCTCACAAATGGTTGAAGACGATCTATAAGACAGAGATAGTATTGGGAGTCAGCACCTATCACTGAAGACCAACCAACTGTCCATAAAAATCTAGGCTTTCTTGGGGTGCCTGGGTGGCTCGGTCAGTTAAGTGTCTGCCTTCAGCTCAGGTCATGATCCTAGGGTCCTGGGATGGAGCCCCACATCGGGCTCTCTCCTTGGCGGGCAGTCTGTTTCTCCCTCTGCCCCTCACCCCACTTGTGCTCTCTCTCACTTTCTCTGTCTCTCTCTCAAATAAATAAAATGTTTTAAAAAAAATCTAGGCTTTCTTAATGCACAGTTTCCTGACCTGAGTGAGTTCTTGCTTCTAAAGGTTGCAAGGATAGCATGTTAGAATTTACGGGGATAAATAAATAGATAGTAGATAATTCAAATGCTTTAGGGTTATGAAATAATTTTAGTTCATTATGCCACAATCATTACCTTAACACTGAAATACCCCTTTATAAGATCCCATAATGTTTGCCTGCCACTAATATTTTGTAGCATTTTGCAATTGCACTCTATGCTGTAGCCTTCCCCTTCATTAATCTTTCCTATTCCTTTTAGGCAATTTTGGAAATAAAGAAAAATTCCAAAGTTGAAAAAACTCTTGATTTGTTTCCTCACTTTCTACACCATACCTTTTAGAGAAGGAAATCTCTTAATCTTCCCCCATAACTTCCTCTAAGCTCTAACCAGTTATGTACCAGGAAATGCCTTATATGTACTCTGATTCTCTCTTGCCATGAAAGAACTTTACCTCTCAGTTCTCAATATTCTATTATCAATACACACCCAAAGGGACTACTGAATAAGGGATGTGGTGGTTCTTGCTTGCCATGTCTTCACTTTATCTCCCAGCACTATTTACACCATGTACTCCATGAGTGTCCCTTTTATGAATCTAAGCTTTTGCACATATTCTCTCCAACGAGAATGCTCACCCATCCATCCACTCACCCATTCCTCTGACTCATCCTTACTCATCCTACAACATTTAATCCAAATATCCCCTTCTCCTAGAAGCTTTCTTTGACCAATACTACCCTTCACACACACACATACACACACACACAGACACACACGCAGTTAGATTCTCTTTATCTCAGCTCCCATAACAACCTTGACTTAATTCCTACTTATTACCACAGCACATTGTAATTGTTGGCTTATTTCTCCCTCCAAGTGTAGAAAATAATGCTCTTGAGGGCATGGATAATCTTATTGATATCTGTATCTCTGTCACCTAGCATGGAACCTGGACTATAGAAAGTAGTCAAGAAATATTTAGTAAACGAATAAATGCATCCATCTCAAGCACGGGTCCCTCCCACTACTTCTCTAAAGCAATCTTTTTTGTTTCTGTATTAAAATTATGAAAATTTAACAGCCTCTTGATGACAATTTGGAAGCCTCACTAAGACCTCTCAGACGGCATTTCTCTTGTGTTTGAGAATGTGTCTGCTTTGCATGACAGTCCAGATGTCAGCCTTTCCACATTTCCCCAGAAGTACCTTGAGTCAAATATGTCCCTCCCGTGTAGTTCCAAACCTTCTATCTGGGCAGGCAGCTCTGTTGTTATCTAACTGTCGGCGTTACACTGCTGTATCCATAAAGGACTGTCAGCACGGTGCAGTATTATTATGCGAGATCATTTGCTCATGTAAAGACATATTAAACTTAGCAGTTGCTTTGTCTCTTGTCAAGGGAACTGTGCACTGTTACATTAGAGATGAGAGTTTGCAACGTCAACCTGCTATTGCTGTTTTGCTATCCACTTCAGAAGAATCAACAATTTGTGCTCTTTTCCTTGTTTCCCTTCTTTGGTAACAACTTAGCCACTATCCAAACAGGAATCTTATCAATGCCAGGAAAATAAAATACTATCCCATGAGGCAAGAGTCATTTCATGCAAGTTTCTCCCCTGAGGGCTTCAGTTCTGTGCTTTATCCTCAGTTTGGTGACTGGAGCACTGCCACTCCCAACCTTTATACCACCTACTATGTGGGCTTCCAAACTGGCATTCAGAATTTCCCATTGTCTCATTTTGCCAGGATTTCACCAGGTTTCATAACAAATGCCCTCTCCAACACATACTTCTTACTTAGAATGACCACCTGTTTGTTGTTAAAACTTTCAGAAACCTGCTCTGCTGACCAGGCTAAGTCATTACCTACACGTGCAGTAGGATCCCCCTCCAGAACTGCACATACCCAATGGGCAGTCTATTTCCAAAGTTCTGCTGCTCCTAGTCGACCCCATTCTGTAGACGTTAAGTGTGCCATATCCTAAAACATGATACATGACATGATTTGCTACATAGGATGTTTCTACTTAAAAAAAGAAGATAGGATTACTGAAAGCAAAACAAAATCCAATTTCCTACTTCTGTTTCTCCAAGATTTTCTTCCCTCTCTTCACTCCTTATTTGTTTCCAAAATACCTACTAGCAAATGAAATATCAAAGCCAGGCAAAACAACATGAAGAAAAAGTTTAATGGCTCTTGGAGAAAGTTGGAGTCTCTGCAAGTAGGAGAAGGTGTTGATGTTAGCTTAATCATTGGCCAGGCCTAGTCTTTTTTAAGGCTTACTTTGGTAGCCTCTATTATTACTAAGAAACAGCACATTTTCAACACTACATTTTGCCTCAGCAGGTCCCATTCAACAATATATTATGGTTCTGTTATAGACTGGCTAAATTGCATTAATCACTTTCTTCAAGATGGGGGTTTTAGCGGATAATACATTTTTAAGTTTGCTTTCCTGCAAGAGCTTTTTGACAAAAGGATAACCTGTAAAAAGTCATCCCTTTCCATTCTGAGCCCAACAACACAGCACATTCCACTTATCTTTCACTGTCTCATGCTCTCAGTTGCATACCTCCTTATTCCTTCCTGTCTTGCTCTTAGTCTCAGATTCCTTAAGGATTCAACCAAATATAATCTGATTGTCTGACTAGCCATCTTTCCGTCTGTCTGCATTTTTAAGGTCTCAGGTAAACAGCATGATAGAGTAATTGTTTTATTCCTTTTTGGTTAAACTCATGAGAAGCTAGAATTTTACAGAAAATAAACTCTTGCCTCCACAAGGACATGTCTGACAGAGGTGGCTTTCAAAGACAAAAAATATGAAATATAAACCTGTTTTTCTTAATGAAGTCAAATAAATGTTCCCTTTGTCATCCCTCCAAAATATGTCTCAATTAGAAAAATCTTAAGCAATATGTGTTCATTTATAAAAATTAAAGTGTGACTATATGCATCTTGATCTAATCCTGCAGCCTAAATTCATCATTTGAAATATCTGTATTCTATTAATCCTGAGTTTTGAAGTTCTAAGTACAAGTTTGTATTTTCTGAAGAATTCTTAAAATTTTTGTTTAACAAAATTATTTGAATGTCTATTCTCTTAAGGTTATTTTTCTTAGTTTCCCCCTTAGGCCCTCTGCTTTCTTTTTAAAATGTCATGTAATGGGAAGCCTGGGTGGCTCAGTCGGTTAAGTGTCTGTCTTCGGCTCAGGTCATGACCCCAGGGTCCTGGGATCAAGTCCCACATTGGGCTCCTTGCTCAGCCGGGAGCCTGCTTCTCCCTCTGCCTGCCATGCCCCCTGCTTGTGCTTGCTCTCTCTCGCTCTCTCTGACAGATAAAAAATCTTTTAAAAAAATAAATTAAATTAAATATCATGTTATTTTTTAAAAAGTTATTCTTTTCCCATAACCACCATCATTTTTATGAAAAAAAGCCACCTTTAAATAGTCTATTCCCATCCTTCTCTTCTCAGTTAACTTGCCCCAGTCCTGCAACCTTGATTGATTATTGAATTGAATAATTAGAGTTTGCTGGTAGCATGGTACCTGGTTATATTCAGTCCAGAAAGGAATTCCAAAGGCATCAGGGACAGACACAAGAGAAGGAGTTTGGATATATATGGTGATAGAGAAAATGAGCAATGTATTACAATGAAAAATAAAACTTAACTGAGAATTTTATGCACCTTCTCTAAAACAGAGAGATTATAGGCATAGGAGTCATATAATTCAACAGGTAATGACAAAAATGGTATTTAAATATATACATTTTATTATTAAAGGGTGAAATTAATAAAGAAATGCAAATTGAAGCAACACTAAAATATAATTATTTTGGCTATCATATTGGGGGAAAAGATACTACGTAAACATTGGCAAGAGTATGGAGAAACTATTGCTCTTAATTGCTGCAACTGGACGCGCTAATTGGCAAACTTTTAGAGGTCAATTTGAAAATACATATTTAAGTTCAAATATTGCATATCCTATGACTCAGCAGTTTAATCTTTATAAGTGCACCATGCATGTAGACTAAGACATATGTACAAAAATATTTGCTAGTGAATGTTGAGCTTAACTCTGGAATCAGACAGACTTGGGTTGAAACCATAGCTCCATTACTTTCTAGCTATGTGAGCTTGGGCAAGTTACAGAGCATGTCTAGATTTCACTGCCTTCATCTATAGGATTATTTTGAGAATTAAATGAAATGATGTCTATAAAGTGTTACAAAATGCCTGGCACCTTGTAAGTACTTAAGAGGTGTTTATTACTCTTTGTAGTGATGATACTATTATAAATATTATGCAGCTCATTTATAATAGCAAAGATCTGAAAACAACCCATCTATCAACTGGGGTATTAGATAAATAAGATGAGGTTCATTCAATGGAATACAACATAGTCATTAAAAAGAAAAAGATCAAACTATATGGAAGTAGAGCCAAGATATACTCTGAAAAAATCAAGTTTTGGTATTAATAGTATTATTCCACCTGTGTGCAAAGACGCAATAATATATTTTTACTAGTATGTATTGAGAGAGAGAAGGAGAGAGATAATATGAACCAATATATTATATTGGTTCTCCAAGGCTGGGAAGTGGAAAAATGGGGTACTTTTTTTCTCTATCATAAATTTTTGAAATATTTTGTTTTTACAGTGAGCATGTGTTACTTCTGTAATTAATAAAAATTATTTTTGAAAGTAAAAATACAAATGTAATATAATTATTTATACTGAACCTTAAATTAAATAAAAGAAAACAAGTTGTATATTCTTGCCAACTCTTAGTAAAGAGAGCTGCCTCAAGATAAAATGCTCAGGTATAAAAGGAGCTTTATTTTCTTCCCTCTGCCTTAGTTTAGGCCTACTAGCTTGTTTCAGTGTATTGAATATGTAGAGCATGGAAATAAAAACCAGGGAAGATAGATCTATATAAAATACATAGGAATATTTTTAAATAATTCAATATGAGCAGACATATCTAATTTTTTAAGCTAGCTACCTGTTTTCTACTCTTCAATTATACATATGAAGGATTATCCAGATCATTTCCATCCTCAGATTCCCAGAACCTAGTTTATAAAAAGTATTCAATAAATATTTGTTGAATGAACGAGTGAGGGCAGAGTCTTGGCTCTCAAACACACGTCTTTTAACTTCTGAGTAGCTGGACTTATGTGTCCTCTGTTGCCAAAACCAGACAGCAAAGATATGTGGTAGATAGGGTAAAAAGAAATGAATCCAGAGGATCTCCTGGAGGATCATGAGAGAGAACATACAGTCAGAGAACTTTAGAGCTAGAACACAAAGATGAAACTATCCAATCTAACTTCTATTTCTATGAGGAAACTGAGTCCCAGAGAAGGTGAGTCATCGCAGGTTGTCTGATCACTGGTTAGTGGCAGTCAGGACTTGACTCAGATCTTCCACTTCAATTCAATTTCCCTTCCTACTCAGGTGTTATTCCCAGAAAACGGTTATTACTTAGAGAAACTGGCATAGATTCTTTGTTCCTTATGAAGGAGGTGACAGTGGTAGTAAGAGGGACTTTACTCCAGTTAAACTATATACTTTTAGAAGTTTATTTCATCTTAACCTAAATTGTTGTTTTTTCCAAATTAATATTTACAGTGTAAATAGTAGACAATTGTAGCATCTCAACTCTACTATTATTGTGTCCTTTTAAAGATGTTTCTGCCTTTCCACCTCTCTTTTGATACATGATCAAAAACAGCATTAAACCAAGGCTGTTTGATGTCTTTGTGTTAACTTTGCCTAGGAAAAAAAATGAAAAAGGCAGGATACTTTCTCAAAATATAAACTAAATGAGAATACCATTATGAATTTGGAAATAACAACCCCTTCTTTGAATGGATTCTTCAACTATCTTCTTCTGCCCATTCAAACAAATTCCTTCTGTTATTATTTAATAGCCCTCCTTCTGCATTAGCTATGGCAGCACTTATCACAAGGGAGATAAAAATGTCAAAGCTAAAGAAAGGTAAATGGCTGGAAATGAAAGATCCAAGCAGAGGGGATACACAGTCAATGCCAACCAAGGAGAAAGTGGACTCTGAGCAGTAAAAGGAATTTTACTTAGCCAACATTAACTTAATGTGGCAGCAAATGTGAGCCTGGAATAATACATGAAATTTTTAGGAAATCCTATTAAAGAGCTGGTATTTTATGAGTGGTATTTTCCCTTAGATTCTAGTCCATCTGAATTTAAGCATGCAGAAGGGTGATTGATTCAACAGTGTATCTTTTACTTACTCCAGTCCCAGTTAAGTTTTTCCCCCTATTACCATGTTACACAAGGGCAACCCCACACTGGCAGTTGGTTGTTAATTACATTTGATGTGCAGTAACACAAGCGAGCTAATTAACTTGCATCAAAAAAGCTTTATTTACTGTGACAAATTAAACAAACTCATAAAGTGTTCAGCCACAATGGCTCTCAATTATCATGCAGTCCAAGTAATGTGGTGCAAACATATTCCCAGGCCTCTCTCAGGTATCACTTCAGTCTCGCAGCCCTTCTGCACATGTACAATATAAATGGATCCTTTTAATGAACAGAACTGAAAGTCAACTGCTCTTTGTTTTACTTTGTTTTGCGTATGTGTGTGCATGTGTGTGCTGAGTGTGTATATGTCCTATCAGGTATGGCTGAATACGTTGGTCATATTCAATTTCTTAATCCTTGCTTATTTCACAGTTCAACAGTTTTCCTGACCTTTAATCAGAGAATTGCCATAAAACAAAAAAGAAAAACACTTATTGTTCCAAAGTCCATGCTCTGTGTTAAGCATGGTTGTCTAAAACTGGTCATCTTCAGACTCTTCTAGACAGTGTTGACTCTTTTATTTTTAGAGAGAGCATGGGGGGAGGGGCAGAGAGAATCTTAAGCAGGCTCCATGCCCAGTGCGGAGTCCGACGCAGGACCTGATCCCATGACCCTGAGATCATGACCTGAGCTGAAATCAGAGTCAGATGCTTACCCAACTGAGTCACCCACGTGCCCCAGTGTTGACTCTTTAATAGAAATATCACTACCCGCTGATGACTCACATACAGGAGGTATATAACAGTGCCTTGCTCTTTTGGTAGACTTAAAGGATGAGATTTGCATCCTCAGCCAACCGAAAGCACCAGCAGAACAACTGCTTGTCTTTCAAGCAACTTTTCTAGCTTTGAAAAAAAACTGATTATAATTTCTACCATTCTTTGCAAAATACAGTCTAAAATTCACTGCCTGGGCTAAGTATTTGGGAAAATACATTACCCTTCTACTTAGTTCATTTGTAAGGTAATGATTTGAGGCTGGTAGAACAGTAAGATGGAAGAAACACTGAACTTGAATCCAGATGAAGAAGAATAATAGCAACTAGCTCATGAAGCTAATAAGTGGCAAAACCAGGATTGTCTAACTCAAAAGCTTGTTCTCAATTACTGTCAACAAAGAGGCTTTAGCCAAGTTACTGAACTTGCCTTTCCTTATCTGCCAAGTAGAGATAACATGAGAATGTTATAAAGGGGACGTATGATAAATGAAACTGCAAACTGTTAATATCATTATGAATATTTGTTGATTGGCTTCACCAAAAAAGTCCATAATGGAAGTCTCCCAACATTCACCTTTTACTAGTAGAGTTCCATACCTACAGGCCAACAAATGACCAGGGAAAAGAAATTTCTTGGAGGACAGGTTTCCTCATCTACATGACAACTTAGAATACCAATATATCTTGAATGTATTGAAGAGATTGTTATTCTGAGCACTCTGAGAGGAGAAGCACTGAGAAACAGGAACAAGATCTAGGGAAACTGCTTACTCTTTAATAATCCCACCAGTATTTCTGAAAGTGAGCTGTCCTTGAGTCCCTCACAGAACCCTCCAAGAGAAATAAAGGCAAAAGATAGCCTTAGAATTGATTCTCTTTTAAAACTGAATCAGAAAACAAATGAAAATTTTAAAAAAACTGAATCAGAAAAAAAATGAAAATTAAAAAACCAAATCAGAAAAAAAATAAAATAAAATAAAATAAAACTGAATCAGAGTGTGGCCTCCACAAATTTAGCCCAGCAGTCATATTTGGTCATTTCCCAATTAAACTTCAATCCATACGGAAGTCATGCTTCCAGAGATGGATGAGAAGGCACCCCTCAAGACAGGATGTACTAGTCCTCACCTTTTGACTCTTGACATTTATGATTAAGCTGCAGTTGATAGCTGAGGTCCAGAGTCACTCTGTGCCTGAGGACTTCCATCCTCCTTCTACCTAATCAGTGTTTTTGTCTTCTGGACAGACATCAAGTTCAGACAAAAAAGGCTCACCAATATTGCATTGTATCTGGCAATAGGTCACAGCAGGATCTGGTAAAGAAATCACAGCAGGAAACATGGCTGAGTGTGGGCATAACAAAGTATCCTTTATTTACAGGAGCATAACCTGTAATATGCAATTTCAACATTGAGGCACACCATAGTGAGTCTAAAAGACTGCTGATTCTCTAATGAAAACTTTGAGTGATTCCAAAGGTCTAGGGTCTTGTGCACTGGGTGATTATTATGTACTAACAAGGCAATGTGATTATTCCACCTCGGAATAGTCACATAAATCAATGGCACACTTCTACCTCTGCCAACATTTCCTGTCCAGGGCACTACAGTTCACAACTGTCACACAGTCTCCTAACCCTGAAAGAATGACAAAAGACTGAACAATTTTATTTTTCACTTACTGGCTTCTTCATAAACTACATCTCACTTAAATGGCTCTCAGAGACCTATATTTCACAAGCAGAATCCATTTGCCTCCTCCTCCCTCAGGACAATTATGAAATAAAATGAAAACAAAGACTCGAAACAGAAATAGAGCCTGAAATAAATCATTTGGGCAAATGGGAGAGATACAACTGGTAATATTGAAAATCTTACAGCCTAGTCTACAAGGAACAATCTTATAGTTTTCGATCCCATCAGGAAAGATAGGCACATAAGAGGCTGACCAATTTATTATAAACAGGTCTTTTTATGCGGGACTGATTGCAGAGATGTTACTATAACGGAGAATTCTGAAGAGGACATTAAAATACAGCTACAATGCCAAATGGAATAGTTGATTTTTTAGAGCTTTATTCAGACTGAGCTTCTGCGTATGGAAGTATCCATGGGTGGCCATTAAATCAAACTGAGCATCTTATAAGCCTATTCATATTGACCAGAATATGGTGGCTCATTTAACCAATTCTGCAAGTGCATATTGCAGAGAGTTAGAGGGGATGTAAAGACCCTTCTAACACTGTACAGAGCTCTCCTTGATTACAATGCTCCCTGTGGGACCACAAGAGTTACTCAGCACTCCCCAGCCCCCATTTTTCATGTTAAGAAATTCTGAACCAAGCAAGTGACACTGCATTCCTTTCTGCTTGGATCACTTCAGTGAGATTCAAAGTTAGTCAAATCAACACCAGTTTGTAATTTCCCTCTTGTATTTTAGGGGAGAAAACTGCAAGAAGACTCACAATTCTGATTCTGCCTTGCTTTTTGGCAAAAAACTTTCTAGACTCTATTGTGAAGAAGTACCTTGAGCTGCAGTCAACATTCCAACTTCTCAGGGTCGGGGTCTGAAAAAAAGAACGACATGACTTCACGGATTTTTTGAACCATAAGAGTCTATAAGACTTTCCACTATTGATGAAACAGGAGATGTCCATATTCCTTTATTTACAAAATTCCAAATTTCCAAATTAGGTGATTCTCCTAGTCTGAAATATCTTTGAGGATCAGAATAAGGCTCTTACCTCTCTCATTTTCTCATCTTAATGGGCTATAATATATCAGTCTACAATTACAATTGCAATTGTATTTCAGGGAAGTCTATGGAGTAGGCAAGGAAATAAATAGCTTGTCTATTTTAAGGACATTCTAGAACTTAGAAGCTTATTTTTTTTTAAAGGGAGGCTCCTTTTTTTTAAGATTTTATTTATTTATTTGACAGAGACAGCAAGAGAGGGAACACAAGCAAGGGGAGTGGGAGAGGGAGAAGCAGGCTCCCCGCTGAGCAGGGAGCCAGACGTGGGGCTCGATCCCAGGACACTGGGATCATGACCTGAGCTGAAGGCAGACGCTTAACGACTGAGCCACCCAGGCGCCCCTAGAATTTAGAAGTTTAATGGAGTATTGGAATCCAGTCTCCGTCAAAGGACCACAGTGAGAGAACACAAACTCATTCCATGCCTGTTGTCACTACTGAATTCATTTTGGGAAAGGTCTTTGATTATTTTCGTGAGAGCCAAGTTTTCATACATAGAGGATGGATTTTCTACAAGATTTTTAATTCACTGATTATCATTTTTAATGAATTAGGTAATGAATCAGTTGTCCTAGAGAATATTATTTTTATTTGGGAAAAAAAGAGAGATAGGACTATAATATTCTAGTGCTAATTTTCTTATGCAGTTTTAGAAATGATTCTGAAAGCAGTATGAAAACTTGCTTGAGAAAAAAATGTTATGCACCCACACAAAATGTCTGCTTCTTTGAAACACACTCATTTAAGATCTTATATACTTATTAAAAATTGGCCAGTGCCCAGATTGCAGAATGGTTTACAACATGCAAGAGATATTGATTGTGCACCTGCTACATGGCAGCCAAACACTGTGTTACACTGGGGATCCAAGCATGATCAATATATATCAAGAGGATTATAATATAGCGAGAAGAAAGCTATGGAAACAAACAATATCATAATGTGGTTGATATGGGAGAGTTGTACAAAGTGTAGAGAGTGCTGAATAATAACAGCTAACATTTACATAGTGCTTTCTATGTGTCAGCCTCATACTAAATAAATTAACTAATTTAATACTCATAGCAACCATATAAGGTCAGCATTATTCAAATGAAAGAGGCAAGAAGTGTTGTCTGAGGAGCAACATTCAAGCTGAGGCATGGTGAGTTGAGTTGGTGGAACATAACTGAGAAATACAATATATCATAAATGGTGAGTAAAGTGTGGGGTAGTGAGTAAATGGGATGGGAGCCAGAACGGGGCTGGGTATATATTTTACCTATCTATCTATCTATAATGTGATATATATATATATAAAGGGCCAGGTCATCAAGGGTCTTGAGTGACACCCAAAAAAAGGTTAGGATTATCATGTAGATAATGGGAACTCTTAGAGAATTGTGAACATTTATTCGAGCCAAATCCCACCTCAATAGCCAACCAACTAATGGGGGAGACTTACAAAGACAAAGGTAAGAATTAAGTGCTGAAATTGTCCATCGAGGCATCAACAAAATGGAGTAAGCCTGAAAGACCTCTGAACACAAGTGTTTGCTTAGAAGAACACAATGAATATGTGGAGGCTTGGCTCTCCTGGGAATCTAAGATAGTCCATTTAATTCTCCCAAGAGAGCCAGGCAATGTGGCCTTTGACCTAGCCTCAGCACTCCACTGAAGGCTCTTGGCCCTAACCATGGGAACTAATTCTACTCAGAACCAAAGCTTGTTTGTACAGTTAAATGAATAAATGTTTTTAAACCTAGACTCTGACTTCTTACCAGTCTGTGCTGCTAAAATACCAAAGAATAATTATAATAGGATTTCTAGTCAACAATTTTTTTGGTCTGCTGTAACATTTAAATTAGAGCAAATTCAGCTGTTTGAGTGCCCTCTGACAATATCTTTTCTCTCAACTCCATGGCTGTTTTATCACTCCATACTCACTTGACCTAATCGGCACCATTCTGCACTCTAAAATGTTTATCCTGTTAAATGAATTTTTAATCTAACTTTTATAGCATTCAATTTCAGTTTTATCAGCCATCCACAGTGTAATATCTAATGTTTTAAAATAATCTAGACAGTTTAAAAAAAAAAGCAGGGGGAGGGGGACGAATTGCCGTGTTATGAAGCAAATGATTAATTAAAGCAAATTAGATTCTGGCAGCTCTTGCTATCATTATCATGTGTTCCCCAACTCGACTAATAAATCTTTGTTGAGAATGTGTGTTTTCACAAGGTTCAAAAGTCACCTGGGAAAGGACATTATTGACTAATATTTTGTATTGCTGTTAGTTTTATATTCTATTACCCTACGGAATAACAACTAATATTTTTCAGACATTTAGAGTACATTCAGGAGTCTCACTTTGCTCACTATTCAAAGGGAGGTTTGAGAGTGGGGTGTAGGAGGGGGGAACCCAGTAATTTCTCTATCTACTAGAGTAAATTACAATTAACCGATACAGCTAATATGTCGGCAAATGCTAGAAAATCTAAAATACGCAACCCTGAATGCCTGCCGCATGATACCGTCCTGGCTGTGGCACGGTCCCGGGATTTCAGCAGCTGCAAACATTCTCTAAACCACACAGCACAGCGAGAACAGCACAGCTCTCCTCTGTCTCAGAGGTTTGCCTTCTTTCCCTTCCTAGTATCTGGCACTTCACATTGAGGAAAGTAACAATGCCAAGGAAAACAGCTCTCTCTAAATCCAACCCAATGCTGCTGCCATGCAAACTAGACAGTCTGCGTTGTTTCTGAAGGCACAGAAGGGAGATATTGACAGCTCTTTCAAGAAAGGGACCACATACTTGCCTTTATTTAGACTGCTTAAAGTGTTGTCACTTAAATCAACCTTTAATAATTTTTTTCTAAAATCAACTGTTGTATTTTTCAAACTTAAACTCTTTATTGCCTAATTCTTAATGTTTTAAAGTGTATTTCCTACAACTTTCCCATTTGCTTTACCTCAAGTTTAGCCAGGCAAATGCCATTGTAAACCGTAAGCAGGGTTCTTTGCGGTCTCCAGTCATCAGTGTGTCACGTTGTCTTAAAACTTATCGGGAGAAGGTGCAGATTTATTTGAAGTCTATGATATTGTGACAGGAAAAAAAAAGTTTTGAAACAATAATATAAATACCAGGAACAAATTTATCTTATTATCTTATCTATTTGTTAAATAAGGGGGAGGAATGGAACATAATCCCCAAAAGTGAAATTTTAGATTATAAAAATCACATGCAATTAAATATTTGTTTTGGTTTAGAAATAGTGCAACCCATAAAACTCTGAGCTGGGTCAAATGAAACTAATGTTACTCCAGACAATCCTATTATGTTTAACTTCTACCCCCCTGCCATAGCTTTGTAATAATTTGCATGCCTAAGTGAGTTGGTTATGCCTATAAAAAAAAAAAAACTATACATTTAAGTATGTACATACAGGTATTCATTTTTTGTTCCTTTAAACTGCAGATTATGAAGTGAGCTATGATGACCCATCAAAGTAATTTCCTCTACCCACTCCCTCTATCATCCTCCCACTCTCCACATTTGAACACGGTTCTCTTTTCCTTGGGGCTCTTTTCCTTCTCTCTGCAGCACAGCTTCCTGGTGCCTCCACAGCCTGGAAAACAGCCTACAGTGCTGCTCAGTATGGCAGCACATCCCCACGGCCTGGGTGTTTTCTCAGACAGTTTTAAAATGATCCAGTATTGCATGAGTTAAAAAAAATTCCCCCTGGAAAAGCTAATTATTGCATGCAGATACTTCTTTGTGTGATCAAGGAGGGGACAATTTAATAGGCTCTGTAATACAACCAAGAACAAAATTGCTTTAAAGGAAGTCTCTTGTTGAGTGACAACTCTGTTGCCTGAGCCAATTAGGTCCCAATAAAGAGTGTTGAATTGGCTCCTGCTTTCTCATTAATTATGTTCTGTCACAGACATGGGGCTTGATTTAGCAATTTTGTATTACATTAAGATACTGAAAGGCCGGGAACAAATGGCTCACTCTGATAATAGGCATTCTCTACACGGTGTGACATTTACTATCCAGCTGTCCGTAAGGCAGCCTAGCACTTCAGTTCAGGGGTTTATTTGTCATTGCTTCAAAGGGACACTCAGCTTTTCACAAAAAAAGAAACAGAGAGGCTAATAGATAGGACAAAATGTACTGCTGATATGCTTTATTAGAGATAGGATGCTAGGGTTTTGCTAACAAGCTCATCCGTTGGGACTCAGCCGAGTTTGCTGCCAATCATCCTACACACAAAGGCACACTAGTTAACAAGGAGAAATGAATTACAGACACTTATTCTGCCGGTGGGATCACAAATACACCAATCTGTGAAAGAGGCACAAACTCCAGAGACAAACTACATATTTGTCAATAACCTCCTAGAAAGAACCCTAGTAATTCTTTGAAGACCTTTGATTTAGCTTCCCTCTAAAATACATGTATAGGAAATGTTTTCATTACCATGACATTCTTTCTTTGTTATTTGTACAAATTTTCATCACATTAAAAACAGAAAACTGAGGAGGTCTGCAAATGTTTTAGTAGGTATCTATACACTACTTTTCATATCCCACCACAGGGAGCTACTATTTGGTTATTTCATTAAGAATAAGAGAAAATTAAATTTTTAATCTTTAGGTTTGAACTGTGATCTACCAATGCACTAGAATATAATCTGTAACTACGTATATACAAAAAATGTATACCAATCTTGTATGTGTGTGTGTATATATGTATATACATATATATAATATATGTATGTAATATTAGTATATATATATACATATATATATCAATTTAAAAAACAAATTAGAGACCAAATGAACACCAGATCCATCTGGTTAAATAATTATATGACTTTCTATCATAAATGTGTATATCTGTACCACTATGTGTATACACACACATATCTACAAAATCTTTATATAATACACATTTACATATACAGATATGATTTCATAATGCATAAACATGAACCTAAATCAATTTCTGTATATCAAATATAGTGAAAGATTTTACATATTTATGAAACTAAGCAAAATCTCTGACCTCAGCATTGATCAACATTTTGCCACTTCTATTATTTAAACATTCTCCTGAAAACATATCATAAAGAAAGGCCTATTGTTGATTGTAAAAAACAGTAACCTTCAACTCAAGTTTATCTACTGACCACATGAGATTAATCTGAATATGTCATTTGCAGGTTAATTACAAAACAGCTCTCCAAAATAGTTCCTACAGACAGTACACTGTTCATCTGATTGCAGGCTGCATCAATTCATTTAATTTATTCTGGCCACCATCTTGGATTGTAGCAACTCAAGGCTCAACTATGGAACATATAAAAGGATAGAAAGAAATAACAAAGATTTACCAGACTCTCTTTCCTCAGACAGAATCTCAAAGGATGTGAAGATCTCCTGTGTTCAGTTTCAACCTCAGGGAGAATCCATCCCTCCATCTTCACTGCTTTTACTCTTTCATGAAGCTCAAAGTATCCTCTCTCAATTGGTAAAGGCATCAAGGGAGCAGCATGGTGCCCCTCTAAGGAAGCTTCTTTTGTCTTTTCCCACACAATTCCCCAAATGGATCCTTGGCCTCCTCTATTTGCTTCTTAATTCCTCTGAGTTTGAGATCCTAAATAATTCTTTATCTTTATTGACCTACTAATAATTCCAGGGAAAGGATACCATGAAGCAGAGATGCAGGACAGCTATAAGCCCCAGATGTATGTGTGATAGATCCTTTTCTTCAACCCTCATCAGCAGAAAGGGGTGGGTAAAAATAATTTGTTTTAAGAAGCAGATCTTATCTAATATAATCCCTAAACATTCTTCCAATTTCTAAGTATTAAAAAATAATTTTTGATAAGGCATCCTCCAAATCATCTCCTTCATTTTAAAATGCCTCAAAAATGGAAGAGGAGGGGAAAAAATCATGTGAAAATACAGTGCTGATTTCCTTTCCATTTCTCCACTCCCCCCAAAAAACATGATATGCAAGAAAGCACTTGTACATTATTTCTCAACACCAACAATACCTGTGAATTATATATATATTTTAAAATGTGTATTGAACACAGACCTAGTTGAAAGAGCTTAGGGAATCTAAGGGAACCATGAAATACTTTCTTCCCTCTTTAAAATTTGCCATGTTTCTATTTTAGAAAAGCCTTTGCAATAAATAATATACATAATAGAGGCAAGAATCATTTTATCCTCACTTAGCAGGAGCTTTGTCTTCGCTATTCAGGTACTCCATAAGGCTGAAATCTTTCAAAAAGTCTGAGCCCTCCTCAGGCTGAAGCAAAGGTATTTATATAGACATTAAGTATTTATGCTGCAATTTGTATTTTCAGATCTCTTTGTAACCATTCATTAGTCCATCCAAATAACTTCCTTCTGAAGTATGTGAATGCTTTGTTTCCCAGGCAGAGAGAGTTGGGTTCCAGGAGGTGACTGACACGTGGCATGGAGGACTTAGGCCATACATAAAGAATGACTATATCTCAGAATGGGTTTCCTAAGGGTTTTGTGGAAACTTTTTCAAGTCTTTAAAACTAGGTTGGACCCCTACTGAAATGCTTTAGTTATGACTTTGTTGTGGTTTACTTGCAGGCAGAGGAACTGAGTAAATGATTCCAGCTTTTATAGCCCTAGCTTTATATACTCTTGGGACATTTATGCCACAGGACAGTTTAGGAGCAGGCTGCAAATCAGAGGATAAAACTAATATCTGCACCTAAGGGATCATGTATTGCTAACATGAAATATTATAATAGGAGAGTTGGGGGAACAGTATCTTTTAAAAGGTCTTCTTGGAGGGAGGTGCCTGGGTGGCACAGTCAGTTAAGCATCTGACTCTTGGTTTCAGCTCAGGTTGTAATCTCAAGGTTGTAAGATCAAGCCCCACGTGGGGCTCCACACTCAGTGCAGAGTCTGCATAAGACTCTCTCTCCCTCTCCCTCTGCCCCTCCCTGCATGCATGCTCCCTCTTTCTCTCTCTCTCTCTCTGTCTCAAATAAATAAATAAATTTAAAAAAAAAAAAAGGTTTTCTTGGAAATGTACTTCCCTGGTTATGCCAAAGTAAATGTAGAGAACAGATCCCTTGTGTAAGACTATGTTTATCTTGAAAGATCCTACTCTGTCACACCCATTAGTTGCCTGCTAATATGCTGATTCTGTATCTACTCTCTCACAGTATCATAGTTTGAGTCCAAAGATGGCTTCCACAATTCCATTCGTCCTCCTATGTTGATATGATTTCTAGCATCTGGGTTGCCTACAACTGCTTTGACCACTAGATATAGAATAAGTGATGCTGTCCCAGCTTCAGACCTAGGCTTCAGAAGGACTAGCAACTTCCTTCTTTTCTCTCTTAGAATGTTCACTCTTGGGGCCCTCCCTCATGGAGCACTCAGTCTCCATGTAAGAAGTCCAGGCTCCTCTGCAAGAGAGAAAGAGACCACATGGAAAAGCACTGAGGCACCAGACAAGGGAAGTAAAAACAAAAAACATTTTGGACATTAACTCTGTCAAGCCTTCAGATGACTCCATCCCCAGCCACCATCTGATGCCAATCACCTAAGAGATACCCAAGTTAGACCCTAGTTGAGCCTAATCAATCCCCAGAACTATGAGATCATAATAAATTATTATTATAAGCCACTGTTTTGAAGTGGTTGGATTTAGATAACCAGAATAACCACTACAATGCTGTCTTCTCCTTTTCCCTGTGTCTTCACAAAGGTATGTGAGAAAAATAGAGGCTGGGCTGAACTAGGCTAAGCTAGAAGAACAGGGCTATTAAGAATTGGCAGCATAGTATAGAGGACTAGAATCAGTCTTGAGAAATCTTGAGCAAGCTATTTAACCTCCCCAAGTATCAATTTCCTCATTTATAAAATGGGACTAATAATATGACCTCAAAGGGCTATGAAGATTTAATGAACTATAGGATGCTAAGCACCTAACAGAGTGCTAAAACAGGCAGATCCTGTATAACTTGAACTATTATCATTGTTATCCTTATTAGTATTGCCTAAGCATGCTAGACTCTCTTCTGAATATCTGCTCAAGCCACAAGTCATTACCCTTCCCCCAAAATGTCCTTAGACTCATTAAAGTGGACATCCAGAAGACATGACCCCACTCCTAGACCATAGCTAATTAGACTAGAGGAGACAAGAGAAGCCAATTCGTTTCTGTGTGTAACTATATTGACACTGGCTTAAGAAAAGAGCTAAAGGATGTCCAAATTTCACCCGGTGGACTGAAAACTGAGAAAATCACACCAGAGAGACACAGAATATAAATATAAATACAAATTTCCTAAAACCCTAATTGTTTCATGGCTCTTTCTGAGACCCAACTGTAATCCTTTCAGGTATTGCAGGATGTATCTATATCCTAGGATGTTCCCCCTTTTCTTTTGAGCCAACTTAAGTTGGTTTCTGTCATGCATCCAAAGAATCCAAGCAAAAGAAGAGGGAATAAAGGAGGAAACCAAACAAGACACTGTCAGTGGCCTCCCAATGCCAGAAAGCAATCAGGATCCAGACTGGATCCACTGAAGTACTGCTTAAGCTTTACACATCTCCTTTCCATGATGAAGGCTCTGCTTATCATTGGTAGAATGGTCCAATGTTGTCTTCTTCTTCTTCTTTTTTTTTTTTGTAACAGCTTTATTGAGATATAGTTTGCATAACATACAATTCATCCATTAAAAGGATACAATTGAATGGTTTTTAGTATATTCACAGAGTTGTGCGGCCATCATCATAATTAATTTTAGAACATTTTCATCACCCCTAAAACAAACGCCATACCCATTAGCAGTCACTTTCTATTTTTCCTCCCACCACTAATGCCACTCAGTCTAGGGCAACCACTAATCTAACTTTCTACAGATATGATCATTCTAGACATTTCATATAAATGGAATTATACAGTATATGGACTTCAGTAATTTGTTTCTTTCTCTTAGCATAATGTTTCACGGCACATCCATGTTGTAACATGTATCAGTACTTCATTCCTTTTTATTGAGCAATAATCCTCCATGGTTTGGATATGCCACATTTTATTTATCCACTCATCAGCTGATGGATATTTGGATTGTTTCCATTTTTGGCTACTATGAATAATGATGCTATGAACATTCACATACTAGTTTTTGTGTGGATATATGGTTTCATTTCTCTTCAGTATATATCTAGGAATAGATTTGCAGGGTCATACAGTAATTCTATGTTTAAACAGCCAGACTATTTTCCAAAGTGGAGGCACCATATTGTATTCTCTCCAGAAACGTAGAAAGTTCCCATTTCTCCACAACATTTGTTATCTTGTTTGTTTTTTTTAAATATAACCTTCCTGGTGTGTGTGAAGTGGTATCTCACTGGTTTTATTTGCATTTCCTTGATGACAAATGATGTTGAGAATATTCTCAAGTGTTTATTGGCCATTTGTTTATCTTTTTTAAAGAAATGTTTATTCAGATATTTTGCCTATTTTTTAATTGGGTTGTTTGCCTTTTTGTTGTCCAGTTGTAAGAATTCCTTACATATTCTAGCTACAAATCCCTTATCCAATAAATGATTTGTAAATATTTTCTCCCAATCACCGAGTTCTCTTTGCACTTTCTTGATGGTGTCCTCTTAAGAAAAAAAGATTTTAATTTTGATGAAGTCCAATTTATCTATTTCTTTTCAGTTGCTTGTGCTTTTGGAGGCTTATTTAAGAAAACTTTGCCAAAATCAAGATCAAAAAAATTTCCCTCTATTTTCTTCTAAATGTTTCATAGTTTTAGCTCTCATACTTAGGTCTTTTATCCATCTTGAGTTAATTTTTTATATGGAGGTAGGGATCCAACTTCATTCTTTTACACATAGATATTGAGTTTTCCCAACAGTACTTGTTGAGAAGACTATTCTTTCCCATGTTGGACTGTTTTGGTATCCTTGTCAAAAATCAGTTGACCATAAATATGTGTTTGTTTCTGGATTTCTAATTCTATTCCACTGATTAATAGGTCCATCTTTATGCCAGTATCACACAACCTTGATTATTGTAACTTTGTAGTAAGTTTTGAAATTAAGAAGTATGAATCCTACAAATTTGATATTCTTTTTCAATAGTGTTTGGCTATTCTAGGTTCCTTGAATTTCCAAAAGGAATTTTAGGATCACTTTCTCAACTTCTGTTAAGAACTGAACCGGGATTTTGATAATAATTGTCCTGAAGCTGTAAGTCAACTTAGAGAATATTGCCATCTTAACAATATTAAATCTTCCAATCTATGAACATGGGATATCTTTCCATATATTTGTCTTCCCTAGTTACTCTCAACAGTGATTTGTGGTTTTCAGGATTTAGTTTCCTATTTATTTTGTTAAATGTATTCCTAAATATTTATTTTATGCCATTGTAAATGGAATTGCTTTCTTGATTTTATTTTCAGGTTATTTATTGCAAGTGTATAGAAGTACAGTTGATTTTTGCTTATTAATCTTGTATCCAATAACCTTACTGAGATTGTTTATTAGTTTGAATAATTTTCTGTAAATTCCTTAGGATTTTCCATATACAAGATCACACCATCTGCAAATAGAGATAGTTTTACTTTTTCCTTTCCAATTTGGATGTCTTCTATTTCATTTTCTTGCCTAATTTCTCTGGCTAGAAGTTCCAGCACAATGTTAAAGAGAATAACAAGAGCAGACATCTATGTCTTGTTCCTAACTTTGGGGAAAAACATTCAGTCTTTCACAATTAAGTATGATGTTAACTGTTGGTTTCCAATGTCTGGCCAAATATTCTAGTCACAACACACATTTTTGAGATCTTGATATCAAGTGTTCATGTTTACAAATATAACTAAACATTGTTCATTTTTTATAGGGTCTTAAAAAAAACCATTATCATTCTAAATTCCACAATACTCCTACAGATATATAATAGCAACAGTTTATTGGGTTGTGAGGAAAAGTATACTGGAGTGAGTCTAATAACACAGTCCTGGCTATCCCTTTCATTCTTGGGTCTACTCTGAACCTCACTCTTCTGCAAATTGTAGATACCAGTCTGGTTTCTTCAGAAATTCTTTCTGTGAGAATTATGTGAGTAAACACGAGAAGCGCTTTAGAAAAATGCAATGCTTTAGGCAAAGAGATTATTATTTCTCCTAAAATATATCAAGTTTTTTCATTTATATCTACCAAATATTTTGATGAAATCAACTCCTTTCCTCCCTTATATGTATAATCAGTTATTGTCATGATTAACATAGAAAAGGGTTTTTTTAATTTCCAGATAAATTTCTAGATAAATGAAAACTTTCCTCAAAACTAAGTCCCCTTACTTTTAATGAAAAACTAGAACTCAACTTCTACACATCTTTAAATGACGAAGATTTTTTACCTAAATTAGTAGATTTTTTTTTAATTAGGCACAATTGACATATAACATTATATTACCTTCAGGCGTATAACATAATGATCTGATATTTGTATATATTGCAAAATGATCATGATAATCAGTATAATTATCACAAGTCATCATACTTAGTTACAAAAATATTTTTTCTTGTGATATGGACTTCTAAGGTCTACTCTCAGGAACATTTAAATATGCAATAACATATTATTAACTATAGTCACCATGCTGTACATTACATCCCCATGTCTGATTTATTTTATAACTGGAAGTTATCCTTTTTGACCCCTTTCTCCCATATTGCCCACTCCCCTCCCTCAACCTTTGGCAACCACAAAACTGTTCTCTATATCTATAGCTTGAATTTTTTTTTAAGGTTCTACATATAAGTGAGATCATACAATATTTGTCTTACTCTGACTTATTTCACTTAGCATAATTCCCTCAAGGTCCATCCATGTTGTCACAAATGGCAAGATTTCATCCTTTTTAATGGTTGAATACTATCCCATTGTGTATATACTGTACATTTTCTTTATCCATTAATCCATCAGTAGACATTTAAGTTGTTTCTTTGTCTTTACTATTATAAATAATGATATAATAAACAAGGGGGCACATATATCTTTTCAAATTAGTGTTTTCATTTTCTTCAGATAAATACCCAAAAGTGGAATTCCTAGATCAGATGGTAGTTCTAGTTTTAATTTTTTGAGAAACTTCCATACCATTTTCCATAGAGGCTGTACCAGTTCACATTCCCACCAGCAGTGCATGAGGGTTCCCTTTGCTCTACTGACTCACAAACATTTGTTATTTCTTGTCTTTTTGATACTAGCTATTCTAATAGGGGGAGGTGATGTCTCATTGTGGTCTGATTTTACATTTTCCTGATGATTACTGATGTTAAACATCTCTTCATGTACCTGTTGGCCATCTGTATGTCATCTTTGGGAAAATATCTATTCAGATCTTCTGCCCATGAGTTTTTGATACTAAGTTATCTGAGTTCTTTATATAAAGAATTTTGGATATTAACCCCTTATTGGATACGTGATTTGCAAATATTTTCTCCCATTCAATAGGCTACCTTTTCATTATATTGATGAATTCCTTTGCGCGCAGGAAATAAATTTTTGAATGACTCATCAATTTTTTTCTGAAATACTTTTAGACTTGTGTTATTGCTAGAATTATGTCTATTAAGATCTTTGCCCCTCGGTTTCATTATTTGTAAACTGAGGGGATTAAAGAACATAACTATAAAATCTCTTCCAATGATAAAATTCATAACTTTCAGGTTATGAAACAAGATCTTATGAATAATACTACAAGGTTTTTAAACTGATATGAAAATTTTCTAAGGATGAATTCAAGTAACTGTCTGCTTTATTTATATTGCCTTTGTATTTCAAATATTTTTGAATTCTCCATTAAATGGGTTTATTTAATTTTTTCAGAAATCAGCACAATTTTTTCCTTTAAACAAATTACTTGCTTTCCAACATTTAATTATCTCTATCATAAAAAAAAAAACTTTTCACTTAATGGAATTATTTAAACAATATGATATTGGAAGGAGCTAAGATGGCAGCAGAGTAGGAGGATCCTAGGTTTGTCTTGTTCCTCAAACACAAGTAGCTAACTATCAAATCATTTTAAATATCCCAGAAATCAACCTGAAGATTGACAAAACAAACTCCACAAGTAAAGAGAAGAAGCCACATCAAGGAAAGTAGGAAGTGCAGAGATGTGGTTTGGGGAGAAATAGATTGTGGGTGCTATGGAGCAGAAGGAGGCATGGTTGTGGAGAAAGGAGAGAGAGAGAGAGGAGTGCACAGGGGAACGCACAAGGAGAACATTTCCATTGGCTAGGAAAATGAGAGGGGCTGATTTTCATGAGTTCTTGCAACCAGAGGGGCTTAAAGACTAGAATTTTAAAGGTCAGCAGGCTTGGCTGAGATAGACTCAGAGGGCATTGCCCTGCTCCTGGAGAGAAGGCAGGCAAGCAACCTGGGAGGCAGATGGTGTAGAAAACACTGATCTGAAGAATGCCTGCGGCACACAGGGAGGAGATTATTTGCTCTTTTCAGAGTGCTTCCCTGAGAGGCAATGTTCAGGGAGATGTCTCTCTGGGGAACATAAGAGCTGGCTTCCAACATTTCCTTCCCCTACCCCTCAGCACAAACACAGAGCCACCTGCAGTAAGCATACAGCACCAACACTGGCTGCCTAACCTGCTTACATCAAGTCCCACACCCCTGCACTCTGGCAGGACTACCCCTCTCAATCAAGCTTGCCTCAGTCCTAGTATGGTTGGCCCCTTCCCCAGAAGACTAGCACAAAGCCCTGCCAATACCACATCTCCTGACCAGAGAGTTCTGCAGGGCTTCAGTTCTAGTGGAAGTAGTATCAGGTCTCTTTTGACAAGCAGACCAGAGCACACCTAGTTAAAACTCACCACATTCTGGCCAAGGACCAAACACTCCCCACTGTAGGCAAGGAGAGCCCTGCAGAGGCTGGCCTGAAGAACAGAGCAGCCAAAACACAACAGCAGAGTGTAGACAGCACACAACAGAGATGTTCCCTGAAGCACCAGGCCCTGGACACTATATGATCTCTTCTTCATAAAACCATTATTCTCAGGAGCAGAAAATATAAGAGGCTTTTCTAACATACAGAAGAAGGCAGAGACTTAGACAAAATGCCAAGATGGAGGAATTCATCCCAAATGAAAGAATAAGATAAGGTCATGGGCAGAGATCTAAGCAAAACAGGCATAAGTAACATGCCTGATGGACAATTTAAAGCAACAATCATAAGGATACTCACTGGGCTTGAGGAAAGAATGGAAGACTCCAGGGAGGCCCTTACCACAGAAATAAAATTTTAAAAGAATCAGAAATCAAAAATGCAATAACTGAGATTGGAAACAAGTTTGATGCAATGAACACAAGGTTGGAAGAACCAGAGGAACAAATAAGTGATACAGAACACAAAACTATGGAAAATAATGAGGCTGAACAAAAGAGAGAAAGAATTATGCATAATGAGAATACACTTAGGGAATTCAGTGACTGGATCAAATATAACATTTGTATTATAGGAGTCCCAGAAGAAAGTGAGAGAGAAAGGGGGATAGAAAATTTATTTGAGGAAATAATAGCTGAAAATTTCCCTAATCTGGGGAAGGAAACAGACATCCAGATCCAGGAGGGACAGAAAACTCCCATCAAAATCAACAAACGCAAGCCAACACCAAGACATATTGTAATTAAATTTGCAAAATAAAGATAAAGAAAAATTCTTGAAAGCAGCAAGACAAAAGAAGTCCTTATCTTACAAGGGAAGACCCATAAGGTTAGCTGCAGATTTCTCAACAGAAACTTGACACACGAGAAGAGAGTGACAGATATATTCAAAGTGCTGAATGGGAAAACCCTGAAGCCAAGAATACTCTATCCAGCAAGGTTATCATTCAGAAGAGAAGGAGTGATGAAGAGTTTTTCAGACAAACAAAAACTAAAGGAGTTCATGACCACTAAATAAGCCCTGTAAGAAATATTAAAGGAGATTCTTTGAGTAGAAAGGAAAGACAAAAAGTGAAAAAGACAAGAAAGGAACAGAGAAAATCTCCAGAAACAATGACAAAATGTATAATAAATGTCACTAAATACATATCTATCAGTAATTACTCTGAATGTAAATGGACTAAACATGCCAATCAAAAAGCAGAGGGTGTCAGAATGGATATTGTCTGCAAGACACTCATTTTAGACCTAAAGACACCTGCAGATTTAAACTGAGGGGACAGAGAAATATTTATCATGCAAATGGATGTCAAAAGAAAAATGGAGTAGTACTTATATCAGACTTTATATATATATATATATATATATAGACTTTAAACCAAAGAGTGTAACAGGAGATGAAGAAGAAAACTATATCATAATAAAGGGGACAATCCAACAAGAATATCTAATAATTATAAATATTTATGCACCCAACAAGGGCGCACTGAAATATATAAAACAATTAGTAATAAACATAAAGGAACTTACTGATAATAATACAATAATAGTAGGAGACTTCAAAACCCCACTTACATCAATGGACAGATCATCTAAACAGAAAATCAACAAGGAAACAATGGCTTTTAATGAATGACACACTGGACTAAACTGACTTAACAGATATATTCAGAACATTTCAATCTAAAGCAACAGAATACACATTCTTTTCACCTGCACATGGAACATTCTCCAGAATAGATCACGTACTAGGTCACTAATCGGGCCTCAACAAGTACAAAAAGACTGAGATCATATCATGCCTATTTTCTGACATTATGAAACTTGAAATCAACCACAAGAAAAATTTGGAAGGACTACAACTACATGGAGTTTAAACAACATGCTACTAAAATATAAAGAGGTCAACCAGGAAATCAAAGAATAAGAATACATGGAAACAAGTGAAAATGAAAACACAGCAGTCCAAAACTTTTGGGATGCAGCAAAAGTGGCCCTAAGAGGGAAGTACATAGCAATACAGGCCTACCTCAACAAGCAAGAAAAATCTCAAATAAACAATTTAACCTTACACTTAAAGGAGCAAGAAAAAGAACAACAAATGAAGCCTAAAACCAGCAGAAGAAGGGAAATAATAAAGATTAGAGCAGAAATAAATGATACAGAAACCAAAAAAACAATAAAACAAATTGATGAAACCAAGAATTGCTTTTCTTTGAAAAAATTAATAAAATTGATAAATCCCTAGCCAGACTTATCAAAAAGAAAAGAGAAAGGGTCCAAATAAATCAAATCACAAATGAGAGAGGATAAATAACAAACAACACCATCAAAATACAAACAATTATAAGTGAATATTGTGGAAAACTGTATGCCAAATAATTGGACAAGCTGGAAGAAATGTATAAATGTCTAGAAATATATAAACTGCTAAAACTGAAACAGGAAAAAATAGAAAACTTGAACAGATCAATAACCAGCAAAGAAATTCAATCAGTAATCAAAAATCTCCCAACAAACAAAAGTCCGGGGCCAGATGACTTCACAGGGGAATTCTACCAAACATTTAAAGAAGAGTTAATACCTATTCTTCTCAAACTATTCCAAAAAATAGAAAAGGAAGGGAAACCTCCAAATTCATTCTATGAGGCCAGCATTACCCTGATACCAAAACCAGATAAAGACTCCACTAAAAAATAAAACTCTAGGCCTATATCCCTGATGAACATGGGTGCAAAAATCCTCAATAAAATACTAGCAATCTGAATCCAATAGTACATTAAAAGTATCATTCACCACAATCAAGTGGGATTTATTACTGGGTTGCAAGGGTGACTCAGTAGTCACAAATCAATCAATGTGATACACCACATTAATAAAAGAAAGGATAAGAATCAGATGATGCTTTTAACAGATGCAGAAAAAGCATTTGATAAAGTACAACATCCACGCATGATAAAAACCCACAAGAAAATAGGGTTAGAGGGAACATTCCTCAACATAATAAAGTCCATATATGAAAAACCCACAGCATATCATCTTCAATGGGAAAAAAATGAGAGCTTTTCCTCTATGGTCAGCAACAAGACCGGGATGTCTACTCTCACCACTATTATTTAGCATAGGACTGGAAGTCCTAGCCATAGCAATCAGACAACAAAAAGAAATAAAGTGTATCCAAATTGGTGAGGAAGAAGTATTTGCAGATGACATGATATTCTATATAGAAAACCCAAAAGACTCCACCAAAAACTTGCTAGAACTGATACACAAATTCAGTAAAGTCACAGTATAAATATTCAGTGTATAGAAATCCGCTGCATTTCTATACACCAATAATGAAGCAGCAGAAAGAAAAATCAAGCAATCAATCCCATTTACAAATGCACCAAAACCCAAAAGATACCTAGGAATAAGCCTAACCAAAGAGGTAAAAGATCTGAACTCTGAAAACTATGAAACACTAATGAAAGAAATTGAAGATGACACAAAGAAATGCAAAGACATTCCATGTTCATGCTTGGAAGAATAAATATTGTGAAAATACCTACATTGTTTCCCCATGCTTGGTATGAATGAATCAATGAAGTAATACATCATTACCAGAGTATATCTCTACAACATTCCATTTACTCCTTTTTTATTACTTTTTCATCAATAATAAAAAACCTTAAATTCCTTAATGATAGAACTTAGATATTTCTCTTTGGGCCCACCACAGGACCTGGCACTTAAGGATTAACTGCAGAGAATGAAAAGAAGGGATGAAAGGCCAGGGATTTAGCTGAAAATTCTGTGTCAGAGCCCATAGCCACAGGAACAAGGCTAATTAAGGTTAGACAGGGTCATCCAGGGAGTCCCGAGCCACTGCCATGAAAGGTTCACCTGGCCTCCAGCTTCAGCAACAGTTCTTCTACTTCTTTCCTACGTCCTTGCTTCTGTCTTGATTTCTATGATGCAGCCCACTTGTTTTGGGAACTTTATGGTGACAACTTTCTCTGGACTCTGGTTCCTCTCATCTCTCTACTTTTGGCTCCCCTAGATTACTGACTAGCCACCTTTCCATGTGAAGAAGGTTTCTCAAGCCTCCTGGGCTCTAACTCTCTGCTGCCCCTACCAGTAGCAATCACTTGTGGTCACCTCCAGAGAATCCACCTGCTCAAACTTGGCCATTCTGATTTGGCTCAAGATACAGTCCTCAATATTTCCAACTTGTCTGCACATATAAAAATCATATTTAACTCAAATCTCACATGCTATTTTTAAAGCCAGTTTAAGCAGAGTAATAAGGATTCTTAGAAAGAGGTCCGCTGTACCCACTGAATAGTCTAGATTTACAAGGAAAGCACTGAAGATACTTGTTTCCAACTGAGACTATTCTTCCAATCCAAGTAATGGCAATGCAGGTGCTCGTCAGTTAAGACAATTTATGTACATTGATGGATTTGCTTGTCATCCTAACTAGAGTCGTGCACACTTTGATTTTGAACACATTTTATTTATCTAGAAAAAAAAAGTTCTTTGTTAAAATAACAGAATCCGTACTATTGAAACACAAATTATACATCTTTTACATTATGGTTTAAAGTAAATCAAGGAACCACCACAAAATTAATAGTTGATTTGGGAAGAAATGACTGGGGAGAAGGCTGTCACTTTTTATTTTGTACCTTTCTGATCACTTGGAAATTTCTAAACCTGTACATCTACAACTTTTACTACTCTTAAATATCAGCAGGGGCTAGATTGGAGAGCATATTTTCAATACCTTTCCATATTTTCACATTTAAGAAACTAATATTCCTCTTAATAAATAAATAAGGCACAGATTTTTTTAAATTAAGGAAATATTTAAAGGAACATGAAGCAATAAAACTATGTAGGTTATAGATCAGGCATGTCCCAACCAATTTAAAATGTGTTTACTCACTATCTAGTGATCAAACATTGAAGACCTAGCTCACATAGTCTCCCATTGAAATCTTGCAAAGCAGTATGAGGCCTCAGTTAGCACAGAGGTCTTGCTGAGAGGTAGGGTAGCATTTAGATGAAGTTAAAGAATAATAAGAATTCTTTAGATGAAGTTAAAGAATAAAAATTACTCAATAGTAAGCATTAGGCCAGGTGCTGGTTTCGTGCTATCTATACAAATATGACAGTGGTGGTTCCTGTACCTAAGTCACCTAACAGTCTAGTGGAGGAGAAAGATGCAGTAAAACAAATAACTAAAATACTCTATTACAATTCCAAATAATTCTATATAATTAAAATAGTCTATGTACAGTATGGGTGTACAAAAAGGGTGCACAGAAGAGCTATCTTCAGGGGAGAGGACAGAAGACAGTACATTGAAAGATGCTGCCCAACATCTTATGATGAGGCTGGAAATCAAACTAGTTAAACTGGAAACAGTTCAAAATATGCTAACATAAGAGCATGACACTCAAAATCTTCCCCCACTACCCTCAAGTTCTGTTTCAAACCTCATCTCCTACTGCATGTGCTCATAAATACTGTGTTCCCACCACATGAAAATATAAGGGTCACCAAACACGCCATGCATTTTCATGGAATTCTTTGGCTAGTACTCGTTCCTGGTGTGTTCAATGTCCTTCTTTTTCTCTGTCAGAATTCCTTATTATTCTTTAACTTCATGTAATTGCCACCCTACCTGATGCTGCCAATTAAAGTTTCTCCCTTCTTCTTCTAAGACTTTTTGTATTTACTAAGTGCCAGGCATTGTTCTAAATCCTTTACAAGTATCTAAAATAACCATTTTAGATAAGTACCCAGATTGGTCCCATTTCACGGCTTAACTGACACATAGCAAGGTTAAACAACTTGTTCAAGGTCATAGAACAATAATGACTTCCATTTGTTGAGAACCAATTGGTTTACACAGTTGACTTATTTACTTTACTAATCACCACAACTTTTTGAAGGAATTATTGCTTTATTCCTTTTTAAAGTGAGGGAAGAAGAGTGAAAGAAGTTAATAAGCTCCCACTGCAGTAAGTGGGTAGAGCCAGGATTCAAATCCAGTTGGCTTCACAACCTCAACCTCATCATCCACCTCACTCGCAACACTGACATGACATTCCCTCTTTTTACCCCACTTTCTAATCAAGTTCAAAGACATCTTGGACCAATGACTCCCTCACTATATGGATGTGAAAACTGAGGCTCAGAGTCTTGCTCAGGTTTTATTCCCAGGCCATGTTTCTCACCAACATAATGCCTTGTCTCCATCAAAACCTAGGAGGGAACTGATAATCAGTCACTCTGAGTGCTGACCTCCATTATTACCTCCACATTCTGCGTGACCGCACTCTGACTATTCCTCAGGGCAAGGTAGTGCCTCCTAGAAAAGAAGATAGCAGATTCTATGGCAGATGGCCAAGAACATGAGACCTGCTATTTAAACATGCTCACATACATGTGCCAAATTAATCTGTGGGCTATCAGGATAATTAATTTTAATGCATGAATAAAATAACACAGATTTATGATAAAGGTGAGTAAATAAACATATTTTGAGCCAATATAAAATCAAGAATATGTGCAACACAATGAAAGAAATATGAAAAGATCATCTGCATATGCCTCAGTTTCAAGTGAGTTGAGCTGCAAATCTTACTTATTCTGTCAACCTGCACAAATGATTTTAATTTTTTACTTCTTCCTCTAACATAATGCCTTATTTTTAAAAAGGACATTCTTTTATGATTTCCAAAGCTAAATAAAATACCACTGTTAAACCCTCAGAAATCCTTTAAATCTCTTTCATCAGCCTTTAAGTGGATTTATTGCACCTTATGGAGTGGTATGTTGCTATTCAGAAGGGGGGTTGCTTGACACACTAATATGTCCATGAACTTGTTTAAAATGAACATATGATAGAGTGAGGTCTCTGTAAGCAAGACTTCACATTCAGGTTACACAATAATATGAATATGGCATGCCTAGGTGGCTCAGTCAGTTAAGTGTCCGATTCTTGACTTCGGTTCAGGTCATGATCTCAGGGTTATGAGACTGAGCCCCACGTTGGGCCCCACGTTCAGTGTGGAGTGTGCTTGAGATTCTTTCTCTTCCTCTCCCTCTGCCCCTCCCCCCACTTGTACACTCACTCTCTCTAAATAAATAATCTAAAAAATATGAATATGTGGTTAGAATAAATGTAAAACTTTAATAGCATCTTAATTTTCATAGCACTTCAGTTTATAAAATACTTTCATAAATATTGTTTCCATTTGACTATCACAACAACCCTATAAGGCAAAGAAAGTAGGATTCATATTCTAACATTACATGTGTGTGTATCTGTATGATGATAACCCTGATTTACACAGCTAATGAAGTGGCAAGGCCACTGAAAATTACTTTTAGTCAAGTTTGTTTCCACATGCTATTTATCTTCCTAATGGCCATGCGGGATTTTAGAAATCATTTAATCCAATTCCCACATGTCAGATATGAAGAAACTGAGCTTCACAGAGGTTACTAATCCAAGGTTACTGGCCAGTCAGTGGTAAAGTCCTAGAAAACAAAAGCTCCCTGGTCTTTGGAGCATTTTTACTAAACCACATTAATTCAACTTGAGGGCATCCCATTATGAGAGAAAGTAGAGAATGTTACTGATTTGGTTATTCATTGCCTTAGAGTTCCACCCCAGGGACAAGTCTTTAGATGTGACCACATTTTACAACAGTTCTACAATGTCTTGTTGGGCTTCTCCTAATGATGCTAAAGATGCAATAATTTTAGGAAAGAAATAACCCTGCAACCACCATCCACCCACCATGCCCTATATCACCTCCTCCATGAAATTCTAGACCCCAGCAGCATCTCCAGATGCAGAGGGAGCTCACTTGAAGAAGTATGGCAAGAAGAAAAGATATGACAAGGCTAGGATAAAGTTTAAAAAAGAAAAGAAAAGAAAAGAAAGGCAATTGTCCTCGTTGTGCTTACAGAGATCTCATGTCTCTACACAGACCTGATCACCTACAATGAGCCCTGCTTTTCAGCAGTATGCCTGAGCTCACCACCCCCACCACAACTCCTCTGCTCCCCAGTTAAAATTACACTCCTGTCCAGCACTGTGGGAATGAGACCACAGCCTGTTCTGTCTGACCAGATGGGTTGAGAGTCTCTGTCAACACCAATACTATTTTGTACCAAGAACTAAAATACTTTCAACATTATTCTTAGCAATTTTTTATTACACAAGTAAAACTCTGAAAGCTTAATAAACTGTTTCTTTAAAGTTATTGGCTTTTTTAAAAAAGTCTTATTCACTATTCTGTGTACAGTCAAGGGAACAGGCTTTGGAGTTTGACAATTCTGGATTTAAATCCTAAATTTTCCATTAAGCCTAAATCTCATCATCTGGAAAATAACATCCGCATTTCAGGGTTATTGTGAAGATTAAATAAGACTATATATATATATAAAGCTATTAGCAGAGTGTCTGGCATTGGATGAACAGCAAGTAAATAATAACTATTGTGTTTTTCTATAAAGTATCAGGGTTCACAAAGATATAATAATTTTTTGTTTGACAAATGACTGAAGCTAAATATGTCCACTGGGTAGTTAATTGACATTTATTCATTCTCTCATTTGGCAAACACCAAGAACCAGCCGTGTCCTAAACTTTATGTTGGCTGAAATGATGACTAACACTCCCTCCATTATCAAGAAGTTCAAAGACTAATGGATATTCAATTCAATTATATACATTGAAAAACAAATCCCTTGTGCATCACTTCCATGCTTTATAAACGTTTGTCTCCCCCACTACTGCAAAGTTGCTGACAGCGGACTGCATCTTTCTTGCTCAGCATCATGGTACTTAATTAATATGCTCTCTTACACTTAGTTGGAATTTAGCAATATTGACTTAAATGAAATAGAATCATTGTTCCTAGGAAGCATTAATATTTATGATTAAAATATTCAGGTAATATTTTGGATCCATATAACTTTTTTAAAAAAACTCCCTCTTCCTATGTTATTTCATTTCAAACAAATATCTCTTTAGGAAAGATAGGAGTTGACATTATTATTATATATATAATTCATATATTTCTATATAAAATTAACTGATAAAGTTAAACTAGTAAAGAAACTGACATATTTAATATGATAATAACATGAAACTCCACTGTAGGATACTGAAATATTCAAATATTAAAATAGTACACTGATCAACCAAATGGCATTCTGAACCAGGTATGACATTTGTCACCTACTGATAATCTAATTTGATTCTACTGACCTAGCTGGCCAAGAGGAGTCCTTTACCCAGAATTACATAGATATCACACTGCAATCAATGGACTCCACTGTGAAGGATGACTGCCCTAGTCAGGTGGATTATTCAACAAAGAACTATTCCTGGTCATAAACTTACTCCTTGATTCTATCTCTTACAGGTCTTGATTTTTAAAGGTCTCTCCCCACTCTCCTGCCAATACAGAAATTAGTACAATTTCAGACAAAAATGTCTGTGGCTGAGAGACTAAAACATTCTATTTGAAAGCTGTGTGTTAGTAACACAACTTCTAGGAAGGGGACTCACACTCTGTAGTGAATGTTGCCTGGTTCACTATAGCCCCAGTACACATACACACTCTACTATGCAAAGGAATCTTTCATAAATTAGAAATTAAAATCCACTGATAAAAGAATATAATTCTACTAGGTACCCAAAGCCTCTAGCAATTGATTTCAAGTAGATGCTGCCTGATTGCTTCTCACTTTATTTATATGCTGAAATCTCAACTTCAATTCATTTTAGCGGCAATCTTATTTGCATGACTGCGCATCCTACATTAGTGACTGTCTTCTTGGCTCACTGTGCCTCTAAAACTAACTTCATGATCCACAAAGTGGAACACGGGACTGAGGAAATGGTCTCACTGATTCTGGCAACATTCCAAAATTTGCCACTTTCACTGTAGATGGTGTAACAAATATACATACATATATATATTCTGGTTACCTAGGAAAACAGTTCCAGGAAGAAAATTAATTTTCATAATAAGAGAAATGCAAGGAAGACATAGGGAGACAGGATGAAGATCTGTTTGGGGCAAATCCCACAAAATGAAGGCTTACCCTTTGGGAGATTAGGAGTTCTCTTCTGAAGAACTCATTCCTGTTGCTCTACTATTTTCTCTTTGTCCCAGACTGAGGGCTTAAACTGAACCTAAAGACATGGAACCCAGGCTGGTAATGGGTTTCTAGGTGTTCATTACATGACTGGAGACACCTGAAGTAGAAAAATGAATTTAAAACAAGTGTGCATACTTGTTGCACTGGATCCTTCTTTTTAAAAAATATACATTTCAAGGGACTAGAAAATATGAACAGGAGTGTAACAATTATGAAGCAAAGGAAAGCAACACCTTGAAGCAAAGAACAAGTGAAATGTTTAATCTATCTTAGAGATTTTCCTGAAAGAGTTTCCAGGATGCTTTGTTTGAAGTACAAATGAAGGGGTAAAGTTTCGAAAGATTTAGCAAATCCCCCTTGTAATTTTGAACGGCTAAATAACTCTGGTATGGAATTAAAAATCAAAACATGCACTGAGGTCCAATGTAAAGTAATGCTAAAGGATTTTCTTAAAAGATGGTTGCAAGGGGCGCCTGGGTGGCTCAGTTGTTTAAGTGTTTGCCTTCGGCTCAGGTCATTATCCCAGAATCCTGGGATTGAGGCCTTCGGCAGGTTCTCTGCTCAGTGGGGTGTCTGCTTCTCCCTCTCCCTCTGCCTCTTCCCCCTGCTCATGCTCTCTCTCTCTCAAATAAAAATAAATAAAATCTTTTTTAAAAAAGATGTAACTATAGTCTACCACAAATTAGAATTTTTTAAAAAGTGCATTAAATATTTTAGTTTATCTGACTTGATTTCTGGGTTTGGAAATGAGTTTTTATTGTTTTCAATAACGTTAGTTAATTCCAATAAACATTAATTAAATATTGGACATCTCTGCTACATGCCTCAAGACATAGGACTATGACCTCCTTGAGAGCAAGAATGGGGCCTTATTTATTTAGTTGAGGAATAAAAATAGTAGAGAAACTAAATTACCATGCATGGTATATATAGTGGGAGAAATGTAGAAAACAAATTACTATGCTGTTCAAAGCAGGGGAAAATCACCACTATTTGTGAAGACCAAAATAGGCATCATTGAAGGCAGCATTTATATGGGCCCTGATGGATAGTGAGGATTTTGATGGGCACCGAGGCATGGTTAGGAATTTGACAAAAAGAGAAGCAAAGAACATAGTGACAAAGAGCATGGACTCTGCCTGGATTCCAATTCAGGTTCTACTATCATAGTCAGGTATGCAATTTAGGGCAAGTGATTTAAAAAACTCTCTACCTTTGATTTCCTTATTATAAAATGGAGCTAGTAATAATACATATCTCAGGATAATTTTCATAAGTTATTATAAAAAAAGTGCTTAGATTATTGCCTGAAACATATTAAGTCCTGTAAAAGAGTTAGTCATTATCATTCTGTGCAAAGCAAAGGCATGGTTAAAAGAAAATGTGTATAGAACGATGAATAATTGGGATGGCAAAAATAGGAGAGTGGTAAAAGAAAAAACTAGAAAACAAACTGATAGTCTATTGTAGAGACCATCAAATGCCAGAGAAGAGTTTATTCTAAATTATGTAGGAAGTAGGAAGCCAATGAAGTTTTGCTTTTGTTTTTGTTTTTGCTTTTAACCTGGGGGCCAGGTTAAATTAGAGTTGCACTTTAGGAGGATTAATCTGGCCTTAGGGCAAAAGATGGATTAGTGGTGTGGCAAACAAGATGTGAGGAAAAGCTATTACAGAAAGCTGACCAGAAGTAATGAGAGATTTTGCTAGGGGAATGGCAGGAGAGCTGGAAAAGAGAAAACAGATTCTCTCATCTGTTTATGATAAAAATTTTAAAAAGGGAGCATTTTTTAAAAGTTACTGATGACTCTTTTAATTTTCTTTTAAGATTTGAGAGAGAGAGAATGAGCAGGAGGAGGGGAAGAGGGAGAGCGAGAGAATCTCAAGCAGACTCTGTCCTGAGCACAGAGCTCAAGCACGGAGCCCGATGCAGGGCTCAATCTCGACCCTGAGATCATGACCTGAGCTGAAACCAAGATTCAGACACTCAACTGACCCAAGTGCTCTGTGACTCTGTTTTAAATCTAGGACACTTTGATGTCATTAAATAAAGTAGGAAAGTCAGGATAAGAAACTCTCATGCAGTGACAATGAGCAGCTTACCTTTGGATATATGGACTTTAAGGTGTCCAGAGGACAACCCCACTGGCACATAAAACAATGTATCTGGAGATAATAATCTGAAATTAACTGAATAATAGCCAAAGAAAGAAGAATAGATAAGACCTCTGGGAAAGAGTAAGAAAGAAAGAGAAATGACCCCAAGAATGAAACCTTGGGAAATCCCATTGTATAAGGAGCATGAAGAACTCAAAAGTAGGCAGGCACCTAAGGGCATGAGCAGAGGACATGACAGGTATCAGTTCTTTATCACCATCTTATTTCCTGTGGAAATAAACCCATCTAACTGAAATTTCATAGCTTTGAGAAAAAGAGAAACATTCTTCCCTAAGTTGATACACTTTTCATGGCTTTTTTTTTTTTCACTGAGTAGAAGTAATAAATATCTTCCCTGAATGCAAAACTCTGAACCTGTAAAAACTAAATTATAGAAGCATCTCTTACACTTATGCTTAAGGACATAGAGATCACTCTTTCTGCTCTGACCTAAGTTTATTACCAAAGGATGATGATGATGATGATGGTGATGATGATGATGATGATGAAACAATATCTAGAGCGGTTAACTATCTATGCCTTACATGTATCTGTTTTTACAAGTCATTACATATAACCTTTCAAGAAGAAAGTATTTCTTATACTTTAACTTTCTGTCTTTTTGATATGAGGAATGTTCCCATAGCAGAGTCTATAGAATTAAAGGAACATGAAGTAGAGAAAAATCCTTTTCTTCAAGGAAAGTAAATTGGATGTGCCAACTCCAAATGGGCATTGGTAGCCCCTGCATTCTCTCCATCTTCCTCCCTCCACATATTCAACCTTTTTTCTGACATTAAAATTGATCGTATTACATGAGCTTCCTATTAACCTCTCTCCAAATCCCACCAATGCCTACCTGTCATCCCAGACCACTTGTTTTCATTGACTCATTACCTCTAGCATCTTTGAAGTACTTAGTCCACAGAATTTATGCTGAAGTAACCATAACTCTTGTCTTTTTCCCTTCCCTTTTCCCCTTTCTACCATCAGAAAAAGACTTTTCATTTTAATGGGTCTCCTCGGTTATTTTATAAACTAAAGCCTTGCTCATGCCCTATTACCCTTGATCAGTTCCTACTTGTGTGATTTTTTAAGTTTACTTTTCTATGTTTACTCTTTCATTTTTATTCAACTAGAATATATATAATATCTATTGTAATAGATATTTATTGCTTTTACATATATTTCTTCTCTTTGGGGCCCCCTAATTTTGCTTTGAGAGAACAACTTAATTCCTACTCTTAATAGAAACAGTTTGGATAGGGTCCCAGGGGTAGAATATATGACCTGTGCTTATGGCAATCATAGCATTTTATAATCTGGAACCACAATCACTGGTACAGGGATGAGCTAATGAACCAATTCAGGCCAGTAAGAGCATATCCAAGAACTTCTCTGGGAGAAAAAACAAAGACAGTCTTTGTTCTTAGGGGCTGAATGCTGTGATGATAGGAGTCTGAAGTTTCTTGGAGTTAACCCTGAGATTTTCAGGTAAATCAATCAATATATTCCCTTAGGAAAAAAAGAATCTGATTTGACCTGATTTTCTGTCACTTACCCCCATTCCTACTAATGTATCTACTATGGGTGAAGCACCATCTTAGGTATTAGAGAAACAGAAATGAGATAGATGTATTTCTGCCCACAAAGAATTCACAATGTAGTAGATAAAAAAAAAATGTAAAGATCAAAATCACCACAAAGCAAGGACTAGAAGGCACCTTGGACTCCAAGGCTTAAGGACTGCTTGAACTACTTTGTTTTCCAGGTGAAGATGTTGGGTTATATTCACATGCAAGGGAATTTTCCAATTGGTATCATTCCATCAAAAATGTAAAACTAAGTAAATAAATATACCCCAAACTGGACAGGAGAATGCATAAAATGTTATGTAGTCATAAATTGGACTATAATTAGGCAAAGAATTAAAGAATTCACAACTATGTGAATAATAGTGAATGAAAAAAGTAGATCACAGAATACAGGCAGTATGATACCATTTATAACAAAGTTCAAAAACAAGTAAAACTCTAAAAATAAGTAAGTTATACATAAATATACATGTACTAAAATTATTTTTTCAGGCACAATTCAAGCTAGTGGTTACCTGGGTGAAGGGTGGAGAGTAGTCAGAGGTTTGCAGTGAACAAGTAACCTAGATGGAGCCTCAATAACATTGGTAATTTCCACTGGTTAAGTGTAATGGTCGCCTCCTGAGCATCCAGTTTATACTTATGCTTTGTAACTTACACATAATATATATTTTTATGTAGCAAATACTTTTTAAAAAATATGCTCTTACACTGTGAATTGTGTAAGACTGATGAATCACAGACCTGTACCCCTTAAACAAATAATACATTATATGTTAATAAAAAATATGCTCTTAAAAACTATCTCCCAAACATGCTGACTCCCTCCTATTTACTTCCCACATTTATAATTTAAAAACCTATTATTAGACATGTTGACCCACATTTGCTAAGGTTTTAATAAGTCTTACTATGATTACTGATATGAATCCCCTCTTCTAAATTTATGCAACTATATTAGAGGATGGCTTTAAGTTCAAATTAACATGTTTTCTTCTTGGTTCTATATTTCTACAATATGATTTATCTTTCCAGGGTGATTCGATTTTGATACTGAAAAGGAGACTCAGAAAATGACATTTACATCATTAATTCAAATAAACATACACACATCCCCAAAACCCTTGTCCATGAGTTCCAGAATCCCTTGAATAAAAACAATAGAGGAATGATTTGATGACAGCCACAGCTGCAGTTATGTTGAACTCCTGGGTTTGTTTCATTTGAGTTTAATTATTTCTAATGAAACCTCTCCCTTTGTTTGGCCCTAACTAAGGTGTAGGATCACTTGAGCTGTGCCGGCAGGTCTCAACTTGTAAGCACAAGTGGCCTCTTTAGCCCACAGGCGTGCTGCCTTACACCTGGTACAGAGAGGGAGAGATTAGGGCCTGTTGGTGTAACTCAACTGTGTCTGTCAACATCAGTCAATGCCAAGCTGTGGGGACAATTGTGGAAAATGTAGGATCAGGTCCTGCTCATGAATTAGCTTTTCATCATTCAATCATGTTACCAAGTACCTACCACATACAAGGCACTCAACCAGGTGTTTGGAGTAATTAGAAGGATGAGATCCAGTTTCCACTTTGAAGAATTAGTCCTGAGGTATATGTTAGAGCAGTGGTTCTCAAACTCTAGCTTGCATCAGAATCACCTTGAGTGTTTGTTAAATACCTGGGCCCCACCATCAGAGTCTCTGATTCAACAGATCTGAGATGGGGCTCAAGAATTTGCATTTCTCACATGTTCCCAAGTGATGCTGACACTGCAGGTTCAGGGACTGCATCATGAGAACCACTCTGCTAGATTGTTTCAGAGGTCCAAGAAGTCTCTCAAGTTGTTGGCATACTTGATTAAATAGTCACTGAAGAACTGACTTGAAAGAATTTTTCTTCCACGTGTATAGCCAATATAGTTTTTAAATACTGGCACTACTAATTGTAAACAATAATGATTATTGCTGACACTTGGTGAGTCTTTATTACATGTGCCAGGCAGTGCTGGTTGCTTTACATGCATTGCATCAGTGGATCGTCACAGAAACTCACTTAGGCTGATAATTAACACCTCCATTTTACAGATGAGGAAACTAAGGATAGAGATATGAAGGAACTTGCCCTAGACCATAGTTCCTCAGTCTAAACACTGGACACTTGGGCCTGGATAATTCTTCACTGGGGTTGGAGGGGTGGGGGTGGGGGACTATCCTGTGCGTTGTAGGCTGCTTAGCAGCATCCCTGGCCTCTATTCATTAGATGCCAGTAGCACTCACCCTCAGTATAACAACCATAAATGTCCCCAGACACTGTCAACTGTTCTGCCTCTGGATGAAAACTACTACCCTAGACACACAGTTTAGAAAACATCTAACCATTTCATATCTTCACCTACCAGGAGTTGCATGTATTTTTACTTCAGAAGCACAGACTGCTAAGCTGGAAAGAAAGAATTTATCTGAACAAATTCGCTCACTTTCAGATAAGGAACCCACAGGCCTCAGAGGTGTTTCAGTGCTCTGCCAAGAGCAAGGAGGAATTCAGATCGATACTGACTTGTTCTACAATGCACAAACTTTTCCTCATATTGCAGCTCCATTTATTCTCACGAAATATTCCCAGCCCATGTGCACTCATGACAAGTGTGTTTTATTCTCTGCCAGCAAACACTCAAAAAGCAAATGGCCTGCCTCCTTCTCAATTCATGCCATAGAATGGATGAGAAAACGTATTGGAATCCCTAGGGAACTTTTATAAAAGGGCAGGTACAAACAAAACAAATTAAGGAGAGCCGAAGACACTTATATAAACCTTCCTAGGTCTGCCTTTCAAAAACATAGCTCTGTCAGTGAAAATACAGAGTTTGCCCAATATGAAGAAATCTGGTAATCATATACAATTACAAAACCTGTAAATGTTAGCAAGTTGAATCACTCATCCAAGTAGTTTTCCTTGTCCAGAGTGCAAATTGTAATAATTGGATGAAGACATCTGCACTATTTTAACATGTCATGTTAAATATCTATATTTTGTAACTCATACTGATAGCTAATTTTCATGGAAGTATGTGTTAATTGAGCAAAAAAGACATCTTTAAGATGGTTATCATAAGATAATCACACCCTAGGGCATTGTAAGGCAAGAGGTACTGCTCTGAATCTGTGATTCTCCAAGGATATGATTATCACATGATAGCTGCCACACCTCCTGAAGCGCTACCTCTCTGAGCCGCCTCCATCTGACTCAGGTGGCTGGTATCCAGTCCCTTCGCTTCTCACAACATCACATTCATCTCTTCCCAGGAGGTTGTGTAGTTTCTCAAAAATGATACCTTAGGGCAAGATACAGTGAAAAAAAATGGTACTCTTCAGAACAAGATGATCACAGGAAAAGTTAAACTTGGTTTTTTGGAAAATACACACACACACACACACACAGATTCTGATGCCATGTCACTGACCATCTTTACCAAACCCCAAATGCTCACTCTTGCTTTATATGTCTTCATATATAACTTTTACGAGATCCTTGCTACCCAATCACCCTCTGTTTATAAAACCTATCACTCCTTTAAATGAAAAACCTGTTTGTTTTTAACTAGCCATGTGTTTCCCATGCAACTAGCCAAGTATCAGGATTTTACTTTCTCCCAAAGATCCTTGCTTAATATAGTGCATTTTTCCTGTTCTAAAACCATGATGCAAAAGACAACTTAATGGATTAAATCAAATGTATCAATTTGTAGTGCTGAAAATGACCCTTATTCAGTTATGACAGTTAATTCCTGCAACCAGTCAACTTGTATAGAAAAGATTTGGAGGTGTTAGCAGGTTACTGGGTTATATACTCTGATGAGCAGCAAGAGAAGATCTGTTCTACTGATATAAACACTAGCCTTAGGAGTTCTAAAATCAACATATAAGACACAGCAATATTTCTTAAGGTGGTGCTACAGAAGTCAATATGAAATGAAAACTACATTTTCTTTATTTAAGCCTTTCACTTTTTTCAAATGAAAAGTTGCTATTATTGTAATGTTTACTTTTGAATACATAAACTGTGAAATAATGGCAAAAACACTTGAAAAGTAGCCAGAAGATAAGAAGAAAAACTCCCTATCTACTGTATCCTAGATTTTTAAAAAAATGTGAAGTGTTTTAAGGCTGTTCTTGAAAACTCCAGTTAGAGAAAGGAAGGAGACTGTCAATCTACAGTAATGTATAAAGATTTGAGGTGATGCATTTTCCTGCTTTGAGTGCATGAAGCCGCCTTTGTTTCAGGTTTCCTTGGCAACCCTTCTCAGAGTATTTACAGGAAAAGCAGGTCCTAAATGGAGTCTGGTCTGAAGAGGGCCTTAAAAAAAAAAGAGCTGAAGTTCCCTATTTTTATTCCTTCAGAAGTGCATGTGTGTAATGAAGGATGTACAAGAAAAGAGAACACATCATTTTCCATAGTCGTGGCCACCCATGTGAGAGTGAGATGACAATGATTTTTGAAAGCCTGTGTTGTTTTCCTGGCTACGAGACATCTAAGGAGACGTGGACTTCCTAGAAAGTTCCTTTCAAAGACCATCTTCATCTCAGAGCTGCCTCAGGAGTCAAAGATGAGTGGGAGCTATTTGCTTTTGGTGATACTCTAACTCCAAGTGACTTCATAGGAAATTCTCATGATGTCACCCTCAGGGACAAAAGCTTATTGAAACTGTTAATAACTGGCTTTCTCATTTATAAAAGCAATACCTTACTTAATCATTGTCTACATCTCTGGCCTCTACTTTCTAACCTCCCATTCAGACTTTACCTCTACTAGATTATTGCTCTGTTACCATACCTTGCCTAGCACCAGGCCCAATGACTTCTATTCATCAGAGTTTATCCTATGCTTCTTCTGTTGATGCCCTTCTTAAAACTTTCTTCTTACTTGGCTTTATGACCCTGCTGTTTTCTCTTCTTCCATTTCCTTAATTTGCTGGCAGGACCAGGACCAGGGTAAGGTAAATCAGGCACTTGCCTTAGGCACAAAATTTAAGGGACCATCAAAAAACTTGGTGATAAAAATAAATGACATTTTAATGCAATATTTCTTTAAATCAAAATTAAATGCTAAAAAAAATCAATGAACAAAACGTCAAAATTATAAACAAAACAGGATCCATGCTGATTAGATCAAGTCACTATACATTAGAACACTTTTACTTCCCTCTTTCATCATCTCACTATGTCACACCAAAATCCTAAAGTTGGCATCATTAAGTCATATTCAAAAATCCTTATGCAGCACTTATATTACACGTCCCCATCATGCTAACATTATCCATTCATACACAGACACATGCACACTTACACATATATATTCATCATCTTTTTTCATTCAATTATTACTTGTTAGAGGTTTTCTTGAATATTCTCCCCAGATACAGTATGTAGATAATACATCCTCTGAATTCTTACACAACCCCAAATATTTTTCTTTTGCCCAAACAAGTGAGGAGTATCTTGGCTAGATTTAGGATTCTTGGATCGTCTACTTTCCTCTTGGTAATCTTTAGATATCATTCTATTGTCTCCTATTTCCCAGTGTTGTATATGAGAGGTCTGATTGCCAGTTTGATTCTCACTCTTTTTGAAAACAGTTTCTTCCTTCTCTCTGGAAGTCTATATGATCTTCCTTTTATCCTTTGAGCTCAGAGAAATTATCAGACTAGGCCTAGGTTGTTTTTCTTGACAATCATGCCTGGAACTCAGTGAATCCTTTGAATCTCTGGGGCAAATCTTCCTTCAGCACAGGGAAATGGTCTTCTATTATATGTCTAATTATTGCCTCTTCTCCATTGATTCCTATTTCTCCTTATGGAACTTCTATTGTATTTTGAGTGCCCCGTACCTGTCCTCAAAAATTGCTCATCTTTTCTCTCCTGTTTTCTCTTTCTATTTTTATTCTCAGGTGTTTTTTTCCACTTCATTTCCAAGCCACTGATTCAGAATTCAGGGGTGACTATCTTCTCTTTCAATTTATGTATTGACTTTATTAACTCAAAAATTGTGAGTTTTTAATTCCCAGAATTTGAGAGATTTTAAACTATATTTGAGCCTCAAGTTCTCTTAGCAATTTTTGTTCAAGTTTTTTTCAGTCACACCAGCACACACACACACACATACATATGTAATTTTATATATATATAACTTAATATATAACATATATATACATATATATATAGTTTTTTTTAGGAACTATATATTGTGTATCCTACTCTTCCTCTATCATTGCTAGATCCCCTAGTTTTCTTTGCCAGCTTGTGACTCACTCTCAGATCTCACATGCAGAGTTTGGGTGCCCTAAACAGAAGCATTCTGCTTCCACAAGTCATCCCCAAAAGTCAATTTGTCAGTTTGCTACCTGGGCACTGAAAGGAAGATCCTCATTTCCCCTCTCTCCCTGGCAATCAAAGTTAGGGTTTCTACAGCCACCTCAGCTTCCCCTCAATTCCTGGGAGCTGGTAGAGTCACTTCCTGAGGGGAGGAAAGGCTGTCCTTCCTTGGGAGGCAGGTGAGGGTGACCCAAGGATGTCCACAAGCTGAGCCTTCTTCAGGATTCAATGCATTCTGGTCCTCATCCCTAAGTGTTCTGTTGCGATTTGCAGGCTCGCCTCAGGCCCAGAGAGCAAAAGGTTTTGTACTTGCCCCCTGCCCCCATCTAACCCTAGAGGAGGACTTGCTCACACCTTCCACATCCTGCATGCAGCCAAGCAACTCCTCAATGTGTCAAGGGTGACTGGAACTGAGAATGGAGTTGGAAAAGGAGGCTAGTACCTATCTGTTCCAGCTCCATCTTTCCAGAACTGGCTGGGTGCTCAATTTTTCAACTCTTAAAATGCTTCTTTCCTCTCTTCCTTATTTCAGTTATTGTCATCAGGATCTTCTATTGTGCTGATGTAAAACATGAGTCATTTTTGATAGCTGCTCTTACTTATCATCCTCTTTCAATTGCCTTGCAAGTTTTTTTTAATTGTATCTCTATATTATCTCTTGAATCCATTTCCTCCTTTACACTTCCACCTGCCATATCATTTTTCAAGCCTTTATTGCCCCCAGCCTAAATTTCTGCATTAACTTCAGATTTATCTCACTCTAATTTAGTCCATATACTATTGGCAGGTACTATACTAAAGCACAATTATGACTGAGTCATTCCCATTATCTACTGAAACCAAATCATCCAAAGTCTTCTATCATATATCTTCTTGAATTTATCACACATACACACACATACACACACAAACAAACACACACATCTTTTCCTCCTAAGACACTTTTTTAAAAAAATTTTATTTATTTATTTATTTGAGAGAGAGAGAAAGTGAGTGGGAGGGAGAGGGAAAATCTTTTTTTTTTCTTTAAAGGTTTTATCTATTTACTTGTCAGAGAGAGAGAGAGAGAGAACGTGCACAAGCAGGGGGAGCGGCAGGCAGAGGGAGAAGCAGGCTCCCCGCTGAGCAAGAAGCCCGATGCAGGACTCAATCCCAAGACCCTGGGATCATGACCCAAGCCGAAGGCAGCCGCTTAACCGACTGAGCCACCCAGGTGTCCCGAGGGAGAGAGAATCTGAAGCAGACTCCGCACTGAGCACAGAGCCCGACGAGGAACTCAATCCTACAACTGCAAGATCATGACCTGAGCTGAAACTAAGAGTCCGACGCTCAACTGACTGGCCACCCAGGCACCCTCCCCAATACACTTTTTAAATTATGGTCTAGCACTTTCCTAAGTCCTGGCTAGGTTTATCTTGTTCCTTTCTCCTCTTTCTCACTCCATCTCCTCTCCAACTTTGATTTATCCTCCAAGGCTCAGCTCAGGTGTATCTTCCATGAAGCCTTTCCCTGTCCTTTATCTTATTTAATACCTACCACTTTCATATCCTGTAGCATTTTCTTCAAACTTTTATTATAATTTGCATTTCACTCATTCGAACTTGTAAACTCTTTGACACAGTGTGTGGCCTGCCTTTACTTCCTCCCCATTATCTGGAAAAGATGTGTGTGTTTGTGTGTGTGTGTGTGTGTGTGTGTGTGTGTGTGTGTGTGTGTCTGTGCACATGTGTGATAAATTCAAGAAGATATATGATAGGTACTTCTTTAATAGTGAATTGAATAGAACTGTTTAGATCAACATTTATTTGGCTTCTCCAATATGCCAGGCAGTGAGATAAACACAGATCCTGTCCTCAGGGGTTCAAATGCCAAGTTCTATATTGCAATTAAATGATTGGATATGTATCAGTGGATGTGTGTGTGTCTATCAGATCATATATAGATATCTCCATCTAAATGGAGAAATCTTGGGGCACGTAGGTGGCTCAGTTGGTTAAGCCTCCAACTCTTAATTTCAGCTCAGGTCGTGAGCTCAGGGTCATGAGATCGAGCCCTGCATCAGGCTCCACACTCAGGCGGAGTCTACTTGAGATTGCCTCTCTCTCAAATAATTAAATAAAATCTTTAAAAAAATAAATTAAAAAAAATAGAGAAATCTTCTGGAAAGTGCCGCCTGCCTGGTTTGCCTTGTTACCTAATTTGCCTTAGGAGAGCGGTTGTTATACCAGGTCCAGAGATCACATCAAGGCAGAGGAAGGAGATCCACAAAGAAAATGAACATTCAAGACACTTTTGAAATTGGGAATCAGGTAAACAACACATTTCAAGTCAATGTAAATAATTAGGTTTAAGAAGAGAGGGCTGGGAAGAAGCAAGTAAGAATAAAAATAATCTAAGGCATCTTGTTGGTATACCTGTAGCTCCCTTAATTTGGTTCTCACCTGTAAGTAATTCTATTTGGAACTTCCCTAGAAAATGGTAGGGGGTAGAGAGACAAACAACAGGTATATGGTGAACATGGGGCTAAGGATTAGATAAAGGCCTTTTCCAAAGAACAAACTGCTAAACTAAACTGCTCTATCAGCTCCAAACCATCCCCCTGCCATTTCCCCCCAAAAAACCTATGAACAAGGATATTTTATCTTTGGCCAATTTTCCCCTCACCACTGCCCTTTCAAGCCTTTATTGCCCCCAGCCTAAATTTCTGCATTAACTTCAGATTTATCTCACTCTAATTTATTATATATATTATTGGCAAGTACTATATTCAAGCACAATTATGACTGAGTCATTCCCATTATCTACTGAAACCAAATCACCCTCAGACAGGGTCTCAGTGTCCTTAAGGTTCAGACACTTCAACTACCTCCATTCAGCACCCACAGACCTGAACACCACCCAAAGCTTTCTTCCCTCCACCCCACTGAAACATTTATCTGCTTGTCCCTTGGGAACCTGTGCCACTCCGCTTGGCAATATGCAAAGATGATGAGTAGATTTCAATTCTCTTGAGTGAGTAAAATATTTAAATCCAGATAATGTATAAGATTCTTACTAACAAATTTTCTTATTAGATATCATAATGCCTTCAGCCAGTTAAACTGTACAAAAAGAGCTTTAAGAAGGATTATTAGCATTGGAAATTTCACATCTCAGGGTTGGCTAACAGTTGGGAGGATTGTTTGTCTTAGCCTCACAAATCCCACCACAGAGTATGGTCCAACACGAGCCCTGACTGAGCCTGCTGCCCAGCCCATGTTTTCAAGCAGTGACCAATGATTCCTTCAGTCTCTTTAGACTTGGAAACCAAAGATGTCTTGGGTTACATGCCAATATCCCCATCAGTTCCTACTACCCTGATTCACAATCTTTTGTTCTAGATAAATCCATAGGCTATACTTCTCTGTGGATCATCATTGCTCTGAGTTGCTAGACTCACTGAGGGTCTGTATTGGTTCTTGATTCTGGCCTCACACTGCGAGCCTGGCAAAACTATGCAGATACTGAGATGGACAGGCAAACATATAGTTTCTGAGAGCACAGATGAAAATCAGGACTCTGAAGAAGGAGTAGGGACAAAATATCCTCTTACTGATATTTGGAGATAAACTATAAGCCTGGATAATACTTAGATCTGATCTAGTATAGAACTGTTATTTTCAGGCTTGTCTAAAAAGTAATATCATAGAGGTCATAAATTCCTGCTTGAGAGGAATTAATGATATGCTAAGGTCTAAATTACATTAAATGGTATGAGTTAAAATCACTTCCTCTTGAGCCATCTGATTTAAGGCAAAGTATTTAACTTCTATGGTTTTAGTTTCCCAATTTGGTAAGATGGAAGACTAGAACCACTGACCTTTTAGCTATATAGAGTGATAGGTGGTAGTTCTATAATATGTTCCAGAATTAGAAAATGCTAGTTGAACATGAATCTGCTGAGGACAAGAGAAGGGAAAGACAAAGGGAAGTCAAAATTCCATTTCAGAGATTTGGGAGGAACTGAACTATGAGGCAACTTGTTAATTGCTGACTACATAGTCATAGGAGACAGAATTCTGGATTCTTTTATTTACCATTCACTGTCTAATGTACCAAGCTCTTTTGTTGAACACACATGGATTATTCCTCTAACTTCACTCAGGCAGACATGATAGAAGATAATACCAGAAGTAGCATAACTGCATTTGTCAAGAAAGAAATGGGTTAATGTCAAGAAGCCACTGACTCTTTTGAATTCCAGTATCTAAATGGCTATTGTTCCTCTCAGCACAGAATTTTCTAGAAGACAAAACACACACTAAAGCTCTAAAAAAGAAAATATCCATTAAAGATACAAAGAGGCTGGGGCTCCACTAATGTAATATGAAAATTCAACTTGCAAGTAAGATGCCAGAGTTGGATTGATTGCTGTGTACAACAGTGACATGAATATAAAGACTCCCTAAGGTTAAATTGGGCTCCTGCATTGAAATTCTAATTAGAAATATGAGTGCCCCAACTCTGTGAAAGTACATGTGTGTTTAATTATTCTCCTTTTTCACCTTATCTCTTCCATTATTTTATACCCTTTTCCCTCCTCCTTTCTTGCTGTTCTCAAGCAACCCGCGCTCCTCACTTAATCTAAGTGTAGGGCCTTTCTTTAAGTTGGCATTAATTGACAAGCAGTGTTTAATTATTATTTTTCATGTCTGAAGAGGGCTAATATTAACTCTCCATGGGCCTGAAGGCGACCTCAGCCCCCTTGTTTCTGGTGGCACCACTCTGCCATCATCACTGGCGTTTCTTTAATCAGAGAGACGTGCCACATATTCTTCTTCATCTTAATGGTATGTACTTATATTTGTGCTAATTAAAGCTGCTGGGGAACTTACTTGTCTTCTACCATTATATTTGTAAAACTGGCACTTTGAACAACTGAAGATTAAGTCATCTTTACATGACCCAAGAGGTATATGGGAAATAAAATGCAGCCTTGAGGACAACTACCTGGATTCTTCTTAACACCAGGAATGTGCCTTGTAACACTGGCATCCTCGGCTGGCAACCAGCAATGGATACTGTCATACTTTTGGCTGGCCAATAACTAATATCTCAAAGGACTTGCAAACCATTTGCTTATGCACTGGTGCCCTGGATTGAGTGGGGACCTTACATATTCAATAATTGTAATAATCTGGCTTTTCTCTAAATTCATCAGTCACACTAGAAATCTAGCTCACCTACCACCATAATGGTCAACTTTCTGAATCAAAGCTGGAGAAGTCTCTACTGATATTAAGTAAGAGAATATTTGCTTTTCAAAAACAGACATTTTATTCAGTCTTCTTTACCACTCTATGTTGAGTTTTAACCTCAAAAGTAGACTTATTGAAGGGACTTTCTGACTCCAAAATTAAAAGGTAAAGAAGTTCATGGCCTGAAATCTGAGTCTTCTTTTAAACACTTCTTGGTTATGACAGGACCTGAATTACCAGACAGAAAAGGCAAATGAAAGTTACCCTAGTAAGTCAGAAATCAAATCCAATAAGGACAGCTAAAGTAGAAAAGTGTAAAAGATTAGGTATAAGGAATAAAGGAATAAGTAGGAGATCTAGTCCAAGATCAACAGGTGCTAACCCAGGAAATTCAGGAAGGGTCAAAAACCAGCCAGGTTCATAGGCTAGGGCTTCCAGCACAGTCATACATTCCCAGAGTCCCAAGGTCCCTGGTGACACTTAGAAGTATGCAAGTGGAAAGGGCATGGGGTCTAGAGTCAAGAAGTCTGACTGCATGACCTTAGGCAGAACATACCTTTAAAGTTATTATAATGAAGATCTTTCTAATAGAATTTTTGTGAGGATTAAATGAGATATACATATGAAAGCACTTTGAACATCTTAATTTGTTTTATATATTTCAATTATTATTAACTTGAAACACATATTTCCTTAGAAGTAGTGGAAAATAAGAGATAATTGGTACTGTGGTTCAGGCACATATGGATTTAATAGGCTTTTTTTTCTCTTTTGCTAGTTAGTTCTGCCATCTGTGGAACATTCAAAAAGAAACAACAAACTTTGGAAAACAAGCCATTCATAAACCAGGAACTGCATTTGTGATTGAAAGCCTTCGACCTATTAATACTCATAAGGGGTAGAAACTTGGAAAGTATTCTATGTTGAACATTCTTCTTTCAATCTAGACCTATTAACTTGCCTTATTAGTCATCAAGTAAATAAATCACAGACTCAGTTTACCTCTGCCAGGCTCCACAAATACGAACTACACTTTAGTTGTGCTAACAGCATCAACTAAAACAGTAACTGTAATTTAAAAAAATTCATCTGGGGGGGGGGGCAGAACAAGATGGCGGAGGAGTAGGAGACCTGGAATTCGTCTGGTCTCAGGAATTGAGCTGGATAGGGATCAAACCATTCTGAACACCTACAAACTCAACAGGAGATTGAAGAAAAGAATAGCAACAACTTTCTGAACAAAAAAGACACCACTTTCTGGAAGGTAGGACGTGCAGAGAAGTGAATCCAAGGTGATATTCTGGAGGATAGACGGCGGGGGAGGGGGCCTCTGTTGGCCGCTTCTGGCAAGTGATAGAGTCGCGGAGCACAAAATCAGAACTTTTAGAAGTCGGTTCCGCTGAGGAACGTCGCTCCAGGGGCTAAGCGGGGGGTGGAACCCTTGCGGGACAGTGTGGTCTCAGGGCCCTCAGGGTCACAGAAAGACCGGGGGTGCCTTAGGGCAGCAGAGCTCCCAGGTATTGGAGCAGAGAAGCCGGCTGCAGAGATGGAGCCGAGGAGCGGGCTCTCAGTTCGAGGTTGCCATAAACTGTGATCCGCGGTACAGTCGGGCCACTGCTCCTCCAGCAGGGACCCAACAAGCAGCAGAGCCAGGGAGACTCCCCTTCCTCCCCTGGGAGGAGCAGCGCGGGAGCAGGGATCTGCTGGGTTTGGAGACCACACCGGGTCGTGTGCCAGAGATAGAAACGCTCAGTAACAGGCCGGGTGAGCACGGAGTGCTGCTGCAGACCGGGAGTCAGGAGTGATTGATGACTACTTTTCTCTGGGGGCGCACTGAGGAGCGGGGCCTGAGTTCTCGGCTCCTCAGGGGGGAGACTGGGAGGCCATTTTCACTCTCATCCTCCAAAGCTGTACCGAAAGCTTGCAGGGAACAAAAGCTCACCAACAAACCCGAGCAGATTATTTAGCCCAGACCTGGCAAGGGTGGGGCAATTTCGCCTCCAGCAAAGACATTTGGGAACCACGGCAACAGGCCCCTCCCCCAGAAGATCAGCAAGAACAGCCAGCCAAGACCAAGTTTACCAATCAATGAGAACGGCAGAACTCCAGCGCTAGGGGAATACTGCACATAGAATTCATGGCTTTTTACCATGATTCTTTAGTCTTTCAAAGTTAATTTTTTAACTGGTTTTTTTTTTAATTTTTCTTTTTCCCTTTTTCAACCAACATCTTATCCATCCCTTTTTTAAAAAAAAATTTATTTTTCATTTGTAGAGTCATATTCTATGCCTTCATAGTAGTTACCCTTATTTTTGGCATATATATATATATAAAGTTGTTCTCTCTTTAAAATTTTGAGATACAGTTTCTTCTAACAGATCAAAATATACCCTAAATCTCTACTGTATGCCTTTGTTCTAGTCTCCTGCCTAATCACATTCTCTCCCTTTTTTTTAAATCTTCTTTCTTTTTTCAAACAACTTATCTTACCAAATCCTTTTATAAAATTTTTTATAATTTTCATTTTTACAGTCATATTCCATCCTTTCATTGTATCAACCCTTATTTTTGTACATATATAAGTTTTTCTTTCTTTAAAATTTTGAGAGGCACTTTCTTCTACCAGACCAAAATACACCCAAAATCTAGTGTGTGGCACTGATCTATGCACTAGCCTGATCATATTTGATCGTATTTTTTTTGTTTTGTTCTGTTTTTGTTTCTTTTTATCTTTTTCTTCTTTTTTCTTTCTTTCCCTTTCTTTGCCCCTGGCTTCAGGTCTTTTCTGATTGTTTAGAGCATATTTGCTGGGGACGTTGTTACCCTGTTAGCATTTTGTTCTCTCATTCATCAATTCTCCTCTGGACAAAATGACAAGACAGAAAACATCACCTGAAAAAAAAGAACAAGAGGTAGTACCGTCTGCCTGGGACCTACTCAATATAGACTTTAGTACGATGTTGGAAATAGAGTTCAGAATCATAACTTTAAAGATACTAGCTGGGCTTGAAAAAAGCATGGAAGTTATTAGAGAAACCCTTTCTGGAGAAATAAAAGAACTAAAATCTAACCAAGTCGAAATCAAAAAGGCTATTGAGGAGGTGCAATCAAAAATGGGGGCGCTAACTGCTAGGATAAATGAGGCAGAAGAGAGAATCAGTGATATAGAAGACCAAATGATGGAAAATAAAGAAGCTGAGAAAAAGAAAGATAAACAACTACAGGATCACAAGGGCAGAATTCGAGGGATAAGCGATACCAAGAGACGAAACATTAGAATAATTGGGATCCCAGAAGAAGAAGAAAAAGAGAGAGGGGCAGAAGGTATATTGGAGCAAATTATACCAGAGAACTTCCCTAATGTGGGGAAGGAAACAGGCATCAAAATCCAGGAGGCACAGAGAACCCCTCTCAAAATCAATAAAAATAGATCAACACCCGGACATCTAATAGTAAAACTTACAAGTCCCAGAGACAAAGAGAAAATCCTGAAAGCAGCTCGGGAGAAGAGATATGTAACCTACAATGGTAGAAACATTCGAATGGCAACAGACCTATCCACAGACCTGGCAGGCCAGAAAGGACTGGCATGATATCTTCAGAGCACTAAATGAGAAAAACATGCAGCCAAGAATCCTATATCCAGCTAGGCTGTCACTGAATATAGAAGAAGAGATAAAAAGCTTCCAGGACAAACAAAAACTAAAGGAATTTGCAAACACGAAACCAGCCCTCCAAGAAATATTGAAAGGGGTCCTCTAAGCAAAGAGAGAGCCTAAAAGCAACATAGACCAGAAAGGAACACAGACAATATACAGTAACAGTCACCTTACAGGGAATACAATGGCACTAAATTCATATCTTTCAATAGTTACCCTGAATGTAAATGGGCTCAATGCCCCAATCAAAAGACACAGGCTATCAGATTGGATTAAAAAACAAGACCCATCGATATGCTGTCTGCAAGAGACTCATTTTAGAACCAAAGACACACCCACATTGAAAGTGAGGGGGTGGAAAACCATTTACCATGCTAATGGACACCAAAAGAAAGCTGGGGTGGCAATCCTTATATCAGACAAATTAGAGTTTAAAACAAAGACTGTAATAAGAGATGAGGAAGGACACTATATCCTACTTAAAGGATCTATCCAACAAGAAGATCTAACAATTGTAAATATCTATGCCCCTAACATGGGAGCAGCCAAATATATAAGCCCAATTAATAACAAAAGCAAAGAAACACATTGACAAAAATACAATAATAGTGGGGGACTTTAACACCCCCCTCACTGAAATGGACAGATCATCTAAGCAAAAGATCAACAAGAAAATAAAGACTTTAAATGACACACTGGACCAAATGGACTTCACAGACATTTTCAGAACATTCCATCCCAAAGCAACAGAATACACATTCTTCTCTGGTGCACATGGAACATTCTCCAGAATGGATCACATCCTAGGTCACAAATCAGGTCTCAACTGGTACCAAAAGACTGGGATTATTCCCTGCATATTTTCAGACCACAGTGCTTTGAAACTAGAACTCAATCACAAGAGGAAAATCAGAAAGAACTCAGATACATGGAGGCTAAAGAGCATCCTACTAAAGAATGAATGGGTCAACAAGGAAATTACAGAAGAATTAAAAAATTCATGGAAACAAATGAAAATGAAAACACAACTGTTCAAAATCTTTGGGATGCAGCAAAGGCAGTCCTAAGAGGAAAGTGTATATCAATACAAGCCTTTCTCAAGAAACAAGAAAGGTCTCAAATACACAACCTAATCCTACACCTAAAGGAGCTGGAGAAAGAACAGCAAATAAAGCCTAAACCCAGCAAGAGAAGAGAAATAATAAAGATCAGAGCAGAAATCAATGAAATACAAACCAAAAGAACAGTAGAACAGATCAATGAAACTAGGAGCTGGTTCTTTGAAAGAATTAATAAGATTGATAAACCCCTGGCCAGACTTATCAAAAAGAAAAGAGAAATGACCCAAATCAACAAAATCATGAGTGAAAGAGGAGAGATCACAACCAACACCAAAGAAATACAAACAATTATAAGAGCATATTATGAGCAACTATATGCCAGCAAATTAGATAATCTGGAAGAAATGGATGCATTCCTAGAGATGTATTAACTACCAAAACTGAACCAGAAAGCAACAGAAAACCTGAACAGACCTATAATCACTAAGGAAACTGAAGCAGTCATCAAAAATCTCCCAACAAACAAAAGCCCAGGGCCAGATGGCTTCCGAGGGGAATTCTACCAAACATTTAAAGAATTAATACCTATTCTTCTGAAACTGTTCCAAAAAATAGAAATGGAAGGAAAACTTCCAAACTCGTTTTAGGAGGCCACCATTACCTTGATCCCAAAACCAAAGACCCTATCAAAAAGGAGAATTACAGACCAATATCCTTGATGAACATGGATGCAAAAATTCTCACCAAAATACTAGCCAATAGGATCCAACAGTACATTAAAAGGATTATTCACCATGACTAAGTGGGATTTATCCCTGGGCTGCAAGGTTGGTTCAACAGCCGCAAATCAATCAACGTGATACAATACATTAACAAAAGAAAGAACAAGAATCACGATCCTCTCAATAGATGCAGAAAAGCATTTGACAAAGTACAGCATCCTTTCTTGATCAAAATTCTTCAGAGTATAGGGATAGAGGGTACATACCTAAGATCATAAAAACCATCTATGAAAAACCTACAGCAAATATCATTCTCAATGGGGAAAAACTGAGAGTTTTCTCCCCAAGGTCAGGAACACAGCAGGGATATCCACTATCACCACTGCTATTCAACATAGTATTAAAAGTCCTAGCCACAGCAATCAGACAACAAAAAGAAATCAAAGGCATCCAAATCAGCAAAGAGGAAGTCAAACTCTCTGTTTGCAGATGCTTTATGTGGAAAACCCAAAAGACTCCACCCCAAAACTGCTAGAACTCATACAGGAATTCAGTCAAGTGGCAGGATATAAAATCAATGCACAGAAATCAGTGGCATTCCTATACACCAACAACAAGACAGAAGAAAGAGAAATTAAGGAGTCGATCCCACTTACAATTGCACCCAAAACCATAAGATACCTAGGAATAAATCTAACCAAAGAGGCAAAGGATCTGTACTCAGAAAACTATAGAATACTCATGAAACAAATTGAGGAAGACACAAAGAAACAGAAAAACGTTCCATGCTCATGGACTGGAAGAACAAACATTGTGAAGATGTCAATGCTACCTAGAGCAATCTACACATTCAATGCAATCCCCATCAAAATACCACCCCCTTTTTTCAAAGAAATGGAACAAATAATCCTAAAATTTGTATGGAACCAGAAAAGACCCTGAATAGCCAGAGGAATATTGAAAAAGAAAAGCAAAGCTGGCGGCATCACAATTCTGGACTTCCAGCTCTATTACAAAGCTGTCATCATCAAGACAGTACGGTACTGGCACAAAAACAGACACATAGATCAATGGAACAGAATCGAGAGCCCAGAAATGGACCCTCAACTCTATGGTCAACTCATCTTTGACAAAGCAGGAAAGAATGTCCAATGGAAAAAAGACAGTCTCTTCAACAAATGGTGTTGGGAAAATTGGACAGCCACATGCAGAAGAAGGAAACTGGACCATTTCCTTACACCACACACAAAAATAGACTCCAAATGGTTGAAAGACCTAAATGTGAGACAGGAGTCCATCAAAATCCTAAATGAAAACCAGGCAGCAACCTCTTCGACCTCAGCCACAGCAACTCCTTCCTAGAAACATCGCCAAAGGCAAGGCAAGCAAGGGCAAAAATGAACTATTGAGACTTCATCAAGATAAAAAGCTTTTGCACAGCAAAGAAACAGTCAACAAAACCAAAAGACAACCGAGAGAATGGGAGAAGATATTTACAAATGACATATCAGATAAAGGGCTAGTATCCAAAATCTATAAAGAACTTATCAAACTCAACACCCAAAGAACAAATGATCCAATCAAGAAATAGGCAGAAGACATGAACAGACAATTTTCCAAAAAAGACATCTAAATGGCCAACAGACACACGAAAAAGTGCTCAACATCGCTCGGCATCAGGGAAATCCAAATCAAAACCTCAATGAGATACCACCTCACACCAGTCAGAATGGCTAAAATTAACAAGTCAGGAAATGACAGATGTTGGCAGGGATGCAGAGAAAGGGGAACCCTCCTACGCTGTTGGTGGGAATGCAAGCTGGTGCAGCCACTCTGGAAAACAGTATGGAGGTTCCTCAAACAGTTGAAAATAGAGCTACCATACGATCCAGCAATTGCACTACTGGGTATTTACTCCAAAGATACAAATGCAGGGATCCAAAGGGGTACGTGCACCCCAATGTTTATAGCAGCAATGTCCACAATAGCCAAACTGTGGAAAGAGCCAAGATGTCCATTGACAGATGAATGGATAAAGAAGAGGTGGTATATATATACAATGGAATATTATGCAGCCATCAAAATGAATGAGATCCTGCCATTTGCAACGACGTGGATGGAACTGTAGGGTATTATGCTGAGCGAAATAAGTCAATCAGAGAAAGACACGTATCATATGACCTCACTGATATGAGGAATTCTTAATCTCAGGAAACAAACTGAGGTTTGCTGGAGTGGGGGGTGGTGGGAGGGATGGGGTGGCTAGGTGATAAGACATTGGGGAGGGTATGTGCTATGGTGAGTGCTGTGAATTGTGCAAGACTGTTGAATCATAGATCTGTAATTCTGAAACAAATAATGCAATATATGTTAAAAAAAAAAGAAGAAGAAGAAGAAGATAGCAGGAGGAGAAGAATGAAGGGGGGGAAATCGGAGGGGGAGATGAACCATGAGAGACGATGGACTCTGCAAAACAAACTGAGGGTTCTAGAGGGGAGGGGGGTGGGAGGATGGGTTAGCCTGGTGATGGGTATTAAAGAGGGCACATTCTGCATAGAGCACTGGGTGTTATGCACAAACAATGAATCATGGAACACTACATCAAAAACTAATGATGTAATCTATGGTGATTAACATAACAATAAAAATTTTTAAAAAATTCATCATGGTTCTCAAAATATGATCCCAGACCTGCAACAGCAACATCACCTGGAAATTTGTTCGACAAGCAAATTACTGAACCCTATCCAGAACTACTGAATCAGAAACTCTGGGGATGGGCCCAGAAATCTGTGTTAATAAGCCCTCCAGGTGATTCTGATGCTCTTTGAGGTTTGAGAGTCATTACATAGGTTGAGAACAGAACTAGCCTCCTAAGCACAGTGTTTTTATTTGCAGATTTTTGAAGGGAACTAGCTAGTTTTAACATGTTTTAATATGGCTGAAGTTTCAATACAACATGTGCAATTAAAAATCACAACTAATAAATGCATGAGGCAGACTACATAGATCTTTAGTTTGTATCCATAGACTCACTGTTTAAGGAAGTTGATTTTTCCATCCTTAGTCCAAATAGATGAATGTCTTGGTCAAGTCTAATTTCCTGTAATACTTGAGCAATTCAAATACTCAAAGTTTGAGCATATTTTTATTTACTAAGAACTCTAATCAAGGTGGAAGATCTCACAATTAGTCTTGGTAATAGAAATGTAAATTGAACTCAGCTCATTAATTTTAGCAATACTCTTCCTTGTTTGGCTTTTATTAGTATTTAAGTCTAGCTTTTATGTTAATATCTTGCCTTGTAAAGTTTATAATATAATTCAATAATATAGATAATAAAATCACAATTTAATATGGTAAGGCAAGAATAAAACAGTTTTTCAGGATGGGGCGCCTGGGTGGCTCAGATGGTTAAGCATCTGCTTCGGCTCAGGTCATGATCCCACGGTCCTGGGATCGAGCCCCGCATCGAGCCCCGCATTGGGCCCCTGCTCCGCAGGGAGTCTGCTTTTCCCTCTCCCTCTCCCACTCCCCCTGCTTGTGCTCCCTCTCTCACTGTGTCTCTCTCTGTCAAATAAATAAATAAAATCTTTAAAAATAAATAAATAAATAAGTCTTATTTGACTGATTGGCGGTAAAAGGTCAATTTTTCTCCTCTTAATCTTATTTTAACAAAGTCAGTTACACAAGTACCAATGAATATAAAAATCTAAGTACCAAACACTTCTTTCATAAATAACATAATTTTAAATGTTATGTAAAAATTAAGCGTCATTGTACATTATTATAACAACAGTCATGTTGCATCATGTTTAGATGTGAGGGTAAGGACCAGAGCTCCCTGTTCTAGAATCCTAGCAATCTCCATGATACTCCTGGGTCACTGGAAATGATGCCCAGATAGTTCCTCAAGAAGTGTTATATAAATATTTGTACAATGAGTTACATTTTCCTGAAAGTTCCTCATCAACAATTACCAACATTAAATGCAAACCATAGTTTGTGAAGTTAAAAATAAAAGCAGGCCAGAGCAATTACTCCTTTAACTGACTCTCACCTACCATCCTTGTTATATATGGAACCAACATCAGGGCTTCCTTCTGTTTTCCTGTTCCTCAGGACCCAATAGCATCCTCTTGGGAGAGCCCAGCCCCACCCTCCAGCCTGACCATCATTTTGTCTCCATTGAAACTGCAGTAGAATTTCTAGCCCTTCACTATTCGCCCTTCATCAAAACGTTGCTACACCCAGCTTGGTATGACACTTCTTGCTTAGAGAAAATTCTGTTTCTTCCCAAATGAAAACTGGAAACCACAGAATAATATTTCTAGCCTTAGGGAGCCTAATGATGAGAGAAAATGGAGATCTAGGATTTAACATGTAAATCTTAGAGCCATGGTATTGAGAAAAGGGGAGTGAGCTGCTAAATTTATGAGAATACCATATATCATGAATAATGCAAGCATAAAACTTAACATATCTAAATATTTTTAAATAACTCTTTATAATAGCATTTTATAATTACAGTGGGCCCCTCTGGTGTGTGAATTATGGTGTATTCATGTTTAGTTGCATTGACTGTACTCAGCTTTTAGCCATGTGCCTAGCAACACACTGGGTATGAATTAATGTGCAATAATTCATGGCCTGTTGTGCCTTATTAAATATAGCATTGATTCGATTTTAGAACTGCAATACATAATGACTCAAATATTTTTCAGAATGCTAAGTGCCCCATACAATTTTCATTTGAGAGCCTGTTTTCACATTTCAACCCTCACTTACAATAGTAATATTTTTCTCCTGCAGAGAAAAAAAAAGGCAACTGCCCACCAAAAAGTAAAATCAAACATCATGAGGAATTACCTCCTGAATGGCCCTGTTTCCCCCAATAAATGAGTCTCCAAAATCTGCTTTAAATGGAAAAAAAACATATTTTTTTGTTTTTCAGGCCATTTGAAAAACTACTTTAAAAGACTCTCAATTTCCTTGTTCTCCATTATTCTGTGATTCAAAGCAAAATAATAATATATCACATTTGGAGGGGACAGTGCCCAGCAGCAATTTAGGAGAGCTGTGGTCCAGTCCTTATTCTACTAATTTACTCTCTAATTGCCAATAAGTCACACAATCACTCAGTGATTTAGTTTCCTCATCTGTAAAATATTTTCCTATTTCAGGGGGTGTTGTGAGAAATAAAAAAACATACACAAACCCTTGAAGATGCTATATAAATATATAAATTAGTATAGGCAATATGCCTGGCCTCACACTATACTTTTAGCTAAAGGGCTTTCATATCCACTATCTCACTGATAACTCCCAATAATGTTGTGGGTAGATAGGTACTATTATTCCCACTTCACAGCTGAGCTTCAGCCACGGAATGCTCTTTCTCTCAGTGACAGATACACATGAAGCAGTAAAACATCTAAACTGAATAAACCATGATTTCCAATTTCACAGTTAGAGTGCCCTCACATCCACTGGATAGAGCAAGAAACAGAGACAAACTGGAAAATATAACTTAGTGGCAAAGTTAAAACCCAATCCCAGCCTACTGTCTTTCAGGCAGACTAGAGACTACATTTATGTTGAAAAGGTTGAACAATTACCTCACTTTGTAATTTCATCTTGAGCAAGTGAGAAGCCTTTCACCACAACCTCATACAGTATTGAATGCAACTGAATCACTGTTTCAAAAATAATAGTGTTAGACCAAACCTCATACTGCAATACTTTTCCAGTGGATATCCTTCCATGCCTTCGTGTTCAGAATAACATTATTAAATGACTCTTTGTTTGTTTTAAACATATTAGAAGATCTACATCTTATTAACTGAAGTTATGGAACTTTCCTTCAATTTCTAGTTAGCTATCATATTGTTTGCTATATGTTCTACCTCTTCCAGAATTCCAATGTTCTACAAGGATGAGCTGTAAAAAAGCAATGACAAAACCAGTATCCCCATACCCAGCTTATGCATCTGACACTGCCATTTTTACCATGAAATCACCTCTGGCACCAATAACTACAAATAATTTTTAAATTTTGGCCCAAGACAATTTCATTATTTCTTTTGTGACATAAAGAAACCTAAGGAAAAATAGTTTTGGATCACAACTCTCACCAGCCTTCTGGACAGAATGTGCTCTACACTAGAGGTCAGTGTATCTTGGTATATCCATCTCATAGTAACATGGAATTCCTTTAAAATATGTCAGACCGAGTTTCTAACTCCAGCTTCATCATCACTAATACATGGCACTGGAAAAGTGGCCTACTCTCTCTAAGCACATTATTTCATTGTAGATTGGGCTAATAACAGTTTCTATCTCCATAGTATGAATGGAATATGCTATAACCACTGACGACAGAACCTGAAACATAGTAAGCATTCAAAAGTGCCAGCTAATATTAGTTTGGAGAAACTATCGTGGTCCAGATTTCAGATAAGATGTGGATCCAATGCTAGTTATTATAGGCCAAATATATCTCAAGCCTCATCTTTGCTCCCATCTTATCATAGTCATCATCACAGAATTTTAATAAATGTATGATTGTTCTTAGCATTCTCTTATGTTATCATTATACATAATTCCCATTCCACTCAGCATATACCTACATTACAGTTCACGGTCTACCTTATACTGAAATTATTTATACTTGTCTCCTCCTCCTAAGAGAGCAGGAAGCACAACTGACTCCCTCTCCAAGTTCAAGGACTAGGACGGTGCTGTGCATCAACCCAGCCGGACTCCCATAATGGTCAGCTGAATTGTATTGAAGATAACTAGTCTAACAAGGTATTTGATGCAAGATTTGGCGTTGGGACACCACAGAAAAAGGCATCCACCAGCCAACACTTTCTCACTATATCAAAGCAGATGCTTTTGGGTAATGCAATTATTGCTTTCTGTTATGACTAGTACCAGAGGTGCAAATGAAGACCATCTACGAATATAAGAAACATGGGGAAATTTAGACAGCTAGGCCAGTTCAGCCCTCAGTGAGCAGGGAATGTTATTTCAGGTCAGGCTTTTCAGAATTCCAAAAGATTCTTCTGAACCCTGGAAAACAAAGGGTTAGGCTCTCCATGATTCTGAAAACACCAGTGACTTTTTCACTCTTCAATGCAAAATAAAAGCCCATTTAGGTTTCCTTTTGCAATTATCACCTATTTGAATTCTGCTAACACTTATTTAGTTAGTAATCTAGCTCTTTCCCCTGTTTAAAAAAAAAAATAAACAGCTAAGTGGGGTTTATTTTTTCTTTAATACACTGATGAGGCAGCCATGATTTTGAACTTCTTTAATATGAAAACAGAGATTTGTTTAGCTGCAACAAGTCGTTTGAGGCCTGATCTCCTCTCTCCACTTGAGTGCACAGAGAACAGAAGGCAGGTAGATCTCTTGGCATCAGGCATAAATAAGGAAGCAGGCCCTGCTTCTGACAGCTCAGGAAGGTGAACTCCATCCTCCCTGCCCTGTTACACTGAGAGAGAACAATGGGGTGAGCAATTACAGAGGGGTGATGCCAATCCCTGAACAAGCGGGTGTCCCTTGTTTCTCCTTTACAGGGAATTCCCTGTTATTCTTGCCACTCTCTTTCTTATCAATCTTATCAGCCTGCTGGTTTGATAACTATGTCAAAATATAACCACACAGACTTTTTTGTGGACCATGCTTAGAGATTTTCAGAAGAAAGCAAGATGGACCAAGCTGTCAGTATTATCCCTGCCTCAAAGAAACCCTTAACACATGGAACATGGAAATTCAGCTGTCATCACCCTGCCTCCTTAGAGAAGCCTGTACCCTATTCTTCAAAGCACTGGAGTACATATTAGGGAGAGCAGCTAGTAGCATTGCTAAAACACTCTGACAGGTGTGGATAGACTTTACTGCTTTCCCCACCACACACACACACACACACACACACACACACACACCACTCACCTCTTCAGACATCTCTACTCATTGAAAAGATTTTCCAGTGTTGTCTGTCATCAAATCTCAGAGATCTTGCTTCTACCTCCATTTCAGGTGCCACCATTCTCCTGACCTTCAACTGAAGCCTCAAGCCAATACCACTTCATGCTTCTTCTGGAAGTTATCCCATGGGGTTATCAGAGGCAATGAAACATAATGGTTATGCATGTAGACTCTGGAGCCTGACAGCAAATCTAAATCCTGGCTCAGTCACTTACAAGCTATTTGTTTTGAGACAAATTTCTTAATTTGTCAATGCTACAGTTTCCTCATTGGGATGAGAGTAATAGTGCTAAATCGAATTATTGTAAATATTAAATAAATCAATATGTGCTGAGTACTTAGAAAATGCCTGGCACACCGTAAATGCTCAATAAATGTTTTCACCTAACGATATTCTACCCTTTATCATCTCCATATTCCACTTGATAGGACTCTGTTCTTGGTATTTTACTGATCTTAATGTAAAATTCTGAACTTCAGATTTCTTTCTTTTGTGTGATATATTTCTAGAAGGACATTCTCTTTTTTTCTTTTCAGTTCAAGGTACTTAATTTGCATGGACTTCTTATGATGGAATATGAGACAGAGAGAGAAAAACATAAAACTGCAACTGCCCTGAAAGCTTGATTTTCAGAACAAACTCACAGAATTATAATTTTAAGGGTAAAATGGAGCGTGTTATGCAACAGGCTCTCAATAAATGCTAAAACAAACAAAGGCATTTGCTCCCCCTTTCTCATTGAGCAGAGTGGCTAATCCCAGAAGAAAAAAAAAATGTTCTTCTATTCTTTCCCCAATTTCTCCACCACAACTCTCAAGGAATGTTCCAGTCAAATACAACTGACTTATCTCCCCAGATAGGCACATGGGCATAATATCATATCTTATAACTCTTTGGGTTATTTGAGTGCTTCCTAGATTCTGGGGCCTAATTCATTCATTTAGCTGCAAACAGAGATGATCTCTCCCTACTTCTTGGAACATTTTCTTGCCTGGGCTCCTAGCCACCAAACCCTTCTGCTGTTCTTCCTACCTCCAACCACTCCTTTTCAGTCTCATTTTCAGATACTCCTCCTCTATTCAAACCCAACGGTACACCTTCTCCCTCAGCACCTTCCTCTTCAAATCCCCGTATACTTCTTATATGATCATCTCCCATCCCATGGCTTCATAGGCAGTCTACACATCCAGGACAGGCCTCTCCCATGAGATCTAGACTTCCATACTCAATTGCCCTCTCACCCTCTCCACTCAAATATCAATCGCACATGTCAAGCTCAACACATCCAAAACAAGTCTTGATTTCCTACTTAAACCTGCTTCTCCCTTGAGCTTTGCACCGAGTAAGTGGGAACACCATCCTCACAGTTACTTGGACCCAAAATTTAGGCCCCATCACTTTTCTCTATCATGCATACTCCACATTCACATCACTTCAGGAAGTTTTCTCCACCTTCAGTATAGTCCCAAATCTAAATTCCTCACTACTTTCTCTTCTACCAGCCTAGTCCAAGCCACTATCATATCTCATCCAAGTTGATGCTTTCTGCTCCCACTCTTCCCTCCTGTCCCACCCTAACAGTCCACTTAATGTAGCAGCCAAAGTATTTTTAAAACCAAAGTCAGATCAGGTCACATCCTTATTAAAACATCTCAACTTTTAGATTTTCCCACTTGAATGGAAGCTCCAAGAAGACAGAAATTTTATGTCTTGTTCACTGCTTCTCCCTGGCAAATAGAGAAGTACCTAGCATAGGATAGGTACTTAATAAGTATTTGTTGAATGAATAATAACTTAATTAAATACTCAGTGAGGTCTACTTGGTGTTTGGCCTTGTGCTGAGTTCGGGGTACATATCGAAAAAATAACAAACAAACATGGCCCATGTTTTCATGCCTAGTGAGGACTGCAAACATTCACATGCATAACTAGTGACAGATAAGATAATGTTACTTGGGTGTGACGGTTAATTCTATCCATCAATGGCTGTGCCATAATACACAGATATTTGTCCAAACATTATTTAGGATGCTCCTGTGGCAGTATGTTTTGGATAAGATTAACATTTTAATTGGTGGACTCTGAGCAAAGTGGATTATCTTCTATAACTTGGATGGGCCTCATCCAATCTGTTGAACAAACAGAACAAAGAACTGAACCCCCTCAAGCAAGAAGGAATTCTGCCAACAGACAGCCTTTGGCTTTGAAGTGTACCAATGGCTCTTCCCTGCATCTCCAGCCTAACAGTCCACCTCATCAGATTTTGGACTCCTCCAATTTCTTTATCTCTGCCCACCACACATGTATCCCTCTTATTAGTCCTATTTCTCTGGAGAAACCTGACTAATACAATATATCAGGGGGTCTTCCTAAGTTAGTTTGGGAAGTCAGGAAAGGTGTCTTTGGGATATGGCATGTAGGCCAAGATTTCCACTGTGGGTAGATGTCAGACAGAACCAGTTTTACTCTGGTTTCAGGGGAGCCAGAACTATTCCAGGCAAAGGAAATCACATTTTCAGTGGCCCTACAGTAAAAGAAGTGCTTTCTAGGCTCTAAGAAGTTCGGCATTGGTTGGTTGATTGCCCTTGTATGAGACGTGTGACCTATATGCTTTATTTGGCAGGCCTCATGCTAAGAAAATCAAGCATACTGTCACACAATCCCTCTCAGCAGAGGTCACAGTCAGCCTGATCCAAAGAAAAACACCATACATATTCATCCCTCCTGTTGGCAAAGTTCATGCCCTCCCTCTCTACACAGGGATATAATCCGTGAAGTCTGACATAACTCCAGGCTGCACACACCCAAGAAAATAGCAAAGTCCTTACAAGGAGAGACCTAATTCAGCCTCAGAGTAGTCCAGTCAGCAGTCACTCCATTCTGAAACCTGTCAGACTGTGATGCTGCCCAAGGCTGTTGTTTTGACATTAGCTTGACACATTCACATGTCACCCTCATTGTGTGAACTCCTATTCAGTGTTTTGTAATAACAGCAAAGGCAACAATATTTAAAAACAATCAAATGTATGTTTGGTTTAAATAGGCAGTTGAGCCACAATCACTTATGAAAAGTCTTCTATGTGTATTTGCCTGTTATATATTTATAAGGATTTAAATTAATCATTCATATGGAAAGTCTCTTATCTGCTTTAATTAACTACAAAGGGTCAATAACTTAGTGGGTTCTCTTAAAAATATTGTAGTCTAAATTATTTCCCAATTTATATCCTGCTTCCATTATCCCTTTAAAGACGATACAAGATTTTGTAGATGAATGCTCTGAAAGCTACTCATAAGGTACAAATACCTTAACAGACATTTCCTTCATGGAGGCAAACTGCTAAACTCGTTCATTTTGTTTTCACTCTTCTCTCTGGCCAGTGGAGATGAGGACTTACAACAGGTGCTTATGGAAGTGGCTTAAGTGCCACCCAAGTCCCAACACCTATTTCCTCAGGCCCCTGAGGTAAATAAAAGGCATATTTCAAAAGACTGATGAATAAAGACTTGCTTAGAAATTGCCACATAGGCTGAATTTGCCCACCCAGATCACTAACGTTGGGTAAAACCATTTTAATCCAATATTCTCTCTGTGGTGTCAAGACTGGAAACTTAAATAAAATGGGATGGTTAGAAAGAGAGTCAGCTAAACAACCAGTCTTGTTGGTTGCTTGAAAATAGCCTTTGGATCTTTAGGCAGAGTGTTGAACTACCCAAGGAAGAGGTATACCCCATCATTCATCCCAAGATGTTGGCTGAAGCTCAAAAATCCCTCTAGAAGGGTCTCCAAAGGCATGATGTGGCTCTCCATATATTCTTAACCCCAGTAGACCCCAGAAAATTTTTGCATCCTGCATTCCTCAATTTTGCATTCCTCAAAGGTTGAGTAAAAGCAGAAACAGGCATTGTGAATTATATTTAGTATTTTGAAATCCTAATGGCAAACATACATATAACTAAAATAAACATAAATACACACACCAGGTTTTCTTTCATTTTGTTTTAAATTTTACAGCATTACAGTATTAATAACATTGGTGACCTAGTTATCATATGTCAATCAAAAACTTTGATTTTCAGTTATCCATAGCTTATCTTAATAAACAAGAAAAACAAAGCCATTATTATTTGATAAATACTGTTTGGTAAATAAAATTGTTAAAGTATGAGGTCCCTGAGGGAAGAAAGCCATATTTTAAAAAGACTTTGATGATGAAAAAGGGAGGAACCTTTGTTTGCCCTGACTGTACGTATGTCTCCAACTGTCTGCACTACCTCCCTGGATTCACTTCACTGGAAATGATCCACTTAGGCTGAGTGACTCTGAATGAGGCACACACGAGGCTTAACCAAGTCCTTCCTGGTCCCCATGTGCCTTCTCTCCACCTACAAAGACCTACAAAGACCAAGTCTAGAGCAGAGGCAACCTGGACATGAGAGAAACAGATTTCAGAGAATGACTACAGTATTCCCTTATGAGTCAAAATTATACGAATCCTTTACAGCTCTCCTCTGACACATACCTTCAGACAAGACCTGTGCACAAAAGGTAGAAATGAATGACTTTTGAGAGGTTACTGCTCATAATCAGCAAATGAGTAGTGATCAGTCTCTATGGATGGCTATCCTCGATTCAGACCCAACATCAGAAATGCCAAATACTGAAGCAGAACATGCGCAGTGGCAGATTCATGTGAAAATACATGAACTTCATTTTCCTTTCATTATTTGGTCTACTTTAGCTACAGTTACCTACCTCATTCCTGGTTTTTCTTAAATTTTGCTAACAGTGAGACTGAGCCGGGCCATCGTAGAGTACAACTGCGAAGTTGTCAAAACTGGTTTTAGTACCCTTAACATTTTCCCCTGCCACCCCATCTCTTCCATCTCAGGTGACCCATATTTTCCAGCTCCTCTCCTAGCCAAGCATGCTCCTAGAAAAATATCTTAAAAATTCTTTCATGTGAAAGTATAAATGGTAGATATGACTTAATCAGTTTTTCATCCTAGGGGTACTCTTCTCTGGACTAGAGCTGATGCTCTTGGTAAATGGAGCTGGGTGATCCCTTCTACTTTGCCAATGTTTATTTGCATAAATAATATTCATGAGGGCTTTGTAGCAGGTCCCTGAGAGAAGTCAGATAAAGTCAAGGCAGGGAATGGCACGGTCTCTATCCTCACCTGACTTCCTGCTACCTACATAAAAAAACCTAGACTGACGGTCTGATTTTGAGCTCCTGTAAGAAAGAGGTTAATTTAAGAACATGGATATCTATGTTTATGGAAGACTAGGAGAGAGAACTACTTTGCCAGCTCTGCCACAGACCATAGCCTGCATGGTCTAGACAGCCCCTCAAAGGAAGGGGAGTTGTACCGGCAGGGTAGCATTCTTATAGAGCCACCCGGAAGGAAGTAATGTCAAGGTCCTTTGACCAGGAGACTAAGACATCTGAGGTGGTTCATTCTAAGGCACACACGAGACACCACCTGGTCTAAGGGCTCCAGAAATAACTAAAGAGGAATTTAGGGATGACAGTAGGGTGAGGTTAAAAGCCTACTGAAGCTTAATTAAAAATTACACCCCATGAAATTTTCCCCATAATTGTGTAAGTTAGGAAAAGTATTTGGGAGCCACACTGGCCAGTCTTGCACCTTAAGTTCACCCCTTGTGCCAATAACTTTGCAGGAAATCTCCCTTCACTAAATGTACCTTCCCAATAAAATGTATTACTAGCAGCAGCAACATCATTATTATCATTAGTTAATATTTACAGTTTCATGCTCTTTTCCATATCTTCTATTTTTCAGCTATGAGATAGTATGGCAATAAGTACTTTTGAAATTGGCATATCACTTTCCTTCTGCAGCAATTTAGTTGCCTGGTACCAAATCCTGAATTTAAATAAAATAATTATGACTGTACACTGGCCCTGTCCATTAATGCCAAATGAATGCTCTGCTATCAGTAAATAGCAAATTCATTATGGAGTGTTACTCAAGCTCTTACAAATGAGCCACTTGAGTCAGATCATTCCTCAATCTCTGTGCTGCCTTTGCGTGTCATCTACCTAGGAAGGTGATGCTTTGAAATCATGTTAAGAATTTTAATCACAAATAGTCTCAGCACGCTGTATAGATAGGGAAGAAAAGGGGGCTCCTGCTTCCCCAGACTTCTGTTCAACCCCTGCCGTTTTCCTCACCTTAGATGATGTATTCAAGACTTTGATTCATTTTTCCGTATTATAACCATCTCTTTCACAGCTGGGGCGAAGGGAAGGAGAGAGAGTGTTAGATAGCTACAGGGAAAGTCATAATTTAAGAGTCAGAAAGCTTTTAAAACTGGTGTGCTAAGGTTTGGGGTTTTTTTCTTCTACTGTATTTAAGAGGGCTACGCTGCTGCCACCGGCCCCTCTGTCCATCACACCAAGCAAAATCCAGCCATGTGCTAGCGTCACTTAGCTAAAATTGAGCTGCCCACTCTGGCCTTATGACTACCATTATTTGTTCAAAAATTATTTCATTTAATCCATTCGCAGCACTAAGAAGCCAGGCACTATTACCAGCGCCCACTTTACACAGGAGAAAACAGGAGCTTGGAGAACATAAATAACCTCATCTGTGGTCACACCAGCAATAAGGAGGAAACCTTCAAACCCAGGTCTGTGTGCCTCTAAGATCAAGTACTAAATACTGTACTGGTCAGCTACCCAGCAGCTCTAACAAGGGGAATGAAATCCAGGACCCACCTAATCACCACAGCATCACACTGACTATGCAGCAGACACAACTCTCTCCCCCAGATGGGAGCCCTGGTTTGGATACATTCGGTTCACATTTTTAAAGTAGCAGCCCTGAGACTTGTACTTTGCATATGGATTGGTTCCCAAAACTTGAACCCTCATCTGGTGTTCCTGAGACCTGCCATTCCTCAGTCTCTCAAGAGACATTGATTTAAACCATTCCTTCTCTCTCCTTCCTATGTATTCTTTATGAAAACCTCTGGGTTGTTATGGTTTTACAAAGGTAGGGATTTACTAGTGATAAAATGACTTTCCAAGGATTAAACCTATATGAAATATAAAAATTATGACAATGGTTGTCAAATATATGTACTATTCCACAGCCTCATAATACCCCTATATAAAGTGAGTACCAGTAGTGTCTGTACCAATCAAACCAATGATACTGGTCCACATATAGGTGTCAGTCCACAAATTGTTACTGGTCTGCAGTATAAAACAAAATACTACAGAAATTGAGAGTAAATATTTAGAAACTTTAAAAACAATTTGACAGAATCATTTTATATCTGTTGAATTTAAGAATAAAATGTTTAAGTATTTCTAGGAATTCATTTTTACTGTGTCATACTGTAAATACATATATAGTCTATACATGAACTGGTAACTTAAAAAAAAAAACTGATTCTTCAGCACAGTTTGAGAAATACTGGAATTTACAGCTAAAAGAACCAAGATTTAATTAGGGAGGTTAAGTAATTTGCGCAAAGACACACAGCATACGGAAAGTGGAGTCGTAGTCACCTTCCTCTTAAACCCTTGGGACTGAAATTGTAGAGCTCATCAAGTGCCTGTTAGGGGGCTATGATAAATCTCTAGATTCGAACTTGACTACTTTGACTAGCACACAACCGGGAGGTCAAAAACCAGCAGCCCTGCTCATTATTTATATTCAGCAGCTCCTCCACAGTTCCCTCCCTCTGTCCCTCAGATCCTATGCAGTCAGGCCAGTTTGGAACATCAGTCCCACAATTTTCATTTACCTTATGGTTTAGGGTCATGATGCTATGCTGCACTATTTTTACTCCTTGAGTGGGATGATTTCTGGCAATTGGATTCTAAAACCCAGTTGTCAAATAAAGGACACCAGAGGGAATCTCTGCATGAACCACATCAACATTCTTCCCTAACCCCTGTCCATTAATGCCATATATTAAGGGCATCTTAATTAAGGGCAATATATTAAGGGCAAAACAACCTTTCCTAACTGGGTGGGATATGCTACAGAGAGTCAATGCCTTTTATAATTTATAAAAGCATTCAAGTCCCCACCCCATGCCTGTTTTGACATTGTACTTTGACAAAAGTACGTACTAATATGGCCAATGTTATCAAACATCAGTAGAGCTACTTTTTAAGACTGTGGTACCTGTCCTCTTGATTTGAAAGTCATTAGAGAAAATCTGCCAAATCAACCAGGAGAAATTTAAACCACCAACAGAAATCAAACTTGCAGACAGACTTGTCTATATTCAGAACCCCTGCTCCCAAACACTGGGCAAAGCAAAAGAACTGAGCTGTCAGGGTATAAACATGCCTGTCTCCTACCTACTCAATTTGACAGGATTAGGGCTCTAAGCACAAAAGACTGCCTTTTTTAATTAATTTATTTTTTTTAACAAAGGTGAGAGATGAAACCAAAGGAATATCTAGAGTAACAAATCCCAAATTATGTTTCTGGTAGTCTTGGGGTTTCTGGGAAGATGTCATATGATCATGGGAGATGGAGGAGGGAAGGAAGGAGAAGTGAACCAGGTGAAGGATAGGTCTCTCTGTTCCTTCTTTCATCATAGTAGCCTTGCTTTTATCCATTTCCAATTTTAGACTCTGTAAGATTCAATGTGAAGAAAAGATTCCACTCTTTTAAAATTTTTTTGAAAACTACTTATTTAACTACAATTTTGTTCCTAAACATTTTGGTTTGATTTAAATCAGCAAGTTTTAAGCCTATTTTAGAATTGAATTGGATTTTGATTTTTTTTTATTTTTGTAACTCCAAACTTTTATTTCAGAAATATTTGGCTGTAGAAATGAGTCAGACATCTCATTTTAACTGAGACATTTTTGCCAAACAAAATGAAAGAAAATATGAATATTCTGTCCTCTTGAAAGAGAAATGTTGGTACAGGATCTGATTTTCTTTTGTTATAAGAATTTCTTGAGACTTGTTGGGGGAAGTTTAATGCTGGAATGGGAAGAGAGTAATGCCCTGTCTCTATTAAAATTTTCATTTTCATTTTAAAAATTCATTGAAATATTTCATAACTGAAACTATTCTCTAACATCTTGATCTGCAGATAAGAAAAAACTTCTAGCCATGGAAGTGCTGGTCCACTGGGCTCTGTAGTTAACCTAAGGCCCTATGTTGGTAACACTAGGAATTCTATGAAATTTATTCAGAAATATAAGTGGAACAAACTAACCTATGACATTCTAGGTCTGCAACCTAGAAATTAATAAATCCAGGTGTGATGGAGCCATGCCCAGAGATATTTGCCATCTTGGGTAATTCCCAAGTTGCAATCTGGAATTTGATCAGTTTTAAAATGCAAGTATTAGTACCACATTAAATTTATCATCATCTTTGTAGAACAATCTGAACCCCGTTAAAAAGCTATTATCTTAATAGGCTTTCCACAAGAATCATAATTACTGCTCTTAATTCTTTATGTACATTATCTTTAATATTCAGGGTAATCTGGCACGAGAAGTATTATTATACCCACTTTACAAAAAAGGAAGCCAAGACCCTAAAAGTTAAATGATTTGCCTAGATCCTTTATAGCCAAATAAATGGCAGCTCCAAGTCCTTCTAATGTATCACAGGTCATCCCATGATGAGATTAGAGTCTAGATATACCTTGAGGGTATGAGGGAGGATATGAGTTGGCATCACTTTTATTGAATGCTTATGCCAGGTACTAGGCAAAGTATTTTACATATACTACCTTCTTTAATCCTCACAATGCCTACTATCCTATAGTAGATACTATAATTATCTCCATTTTAGGGGATGAGGAAATTAACTGAGGTTTAACATAGTTAAGCAATCTAGATCACACATCTTGAAACATATGAAGTCAGATCTAAAGCCCAGATCTGTCTGATTCCAAAACACAAACAAAACTAAATACTTCTTTATTTTTTTTAAGATAGATTTATTTATTTGGAGTGGGGAGAGGCAGGGGAGAGGGAAAGAGAGAAGCAGACTCCTCGCTGAGCGGGGAGCCTGACATGGGGCTCGATCCCAGGACCCCGAGATCATGACCTGAGCTGAAATCAAGATTTGAACACTTAACCAACTGCACCATCCAGGAGTCCCCCAAATTTATACTTCTAAATGAAGAACTCTTCTCAAGGGATTACACACCTAGTCCTCTGATGCTTCCACTGTTTATGCTTTTTTATAAAACTCATCTTTTAAAATTGCCTTCTTGGGGATGCCTGGGCGGCTCAGTTGGATAAACATCTGCCTTTGACTCAGGTCATGATCCCAGGGTTCTAGGATGAAGCCTCGCAATCAGGGTCCCTGCTTAGCAGGGAGTCCCGTTCTCCCTCTCCCTCTGCCTGCCACTCCCCTAGCTTGTACTCTCTCTCTCTCTGTCAAATAAATAAATAAGTAAAATCTTTAAAAAAAAAAGTAAGTAAAAAATAAAATTGCCTTCTTAGAATCAGTTTATGAACCAGCTGGGAACCAGTGGCCCCTTAAACTTACTTCATAGCTACATTACATTCCAGATGACTACTGGATTTGTCCATTTTTCTCTTAAATAAACATTTGACATCCCTGAAAATTAAAAAAAAAAAAAATGCCCCTGACTCCAAAGTAACTCCAAGAATGTTTTGAATAATTATAGCACTATTGGATTTATACGTTTATCGTTTCCCTGGATGCATATTGTAAAGGAGCAATACTCATTTAGGGACATAATTTACACATGTTCTTTAAAAAAAAATCAGTATCTCACAGCTCATGATTATCTTCTCAGTCCCATTGTTTGGCCAGGTTTCTTCCCCATTCCTACACGGTGTCTATCCCCAGGCATATTTTCTATGCCTCCCCTCACATAATGATTCATCGAAGAAAGTCAGGCATCTCTGTATGGAAGGAGTACCAACCAAGAGCAAGGAATCAGGGGCAGTGATTCTTTGGGAGAACTCCTAATCACCCAGAATTTTCTGCATGACAGCTCAGAAACTTTCCCTTCCTCGTCCTAGAGATGAAAAGTCTAATCTGGCAAAAGAGTCCCACATTCTCTTAGAAATGACCAATCACTTTCAATATTAGCCTGCATTTTGTGGAAATCTTCTTAAAGGGACAAATAAAGGTTGTATATCTGTAGCCATTGAGCATTTTGATTAAAATCAGCATAACTCTGAAACTCCAAATCGCTCATAGGATATCACTTTTGAGCTAAAATCCTACTAAGTTGGGGAGAGATTGGCATTTAAACAGATGTCAGCAGTGTTTTGGGAAATGTAAATTGAGGTACAGATGGTGACTGCTAGGGAGTTAAGAGCATCTGTGTTCTATGAAAAAAAAAACTATATTTGTGAAAAAAAATTTTAAATAATAACTGAAATTCCCAACTTGATTTTGAAAGAAGACAAGAAAATATTCTCGTTGGATGGCACTGTTTGATAAGTTTCTTATCATATCAAAGATGACTGGAAAATTTCTGGGTCCTGGATATTAATTAGATTCAAGGTGGGGAATTATAGCCTATGTCTTCAGCAAGCCAAAATCAGAACTTTTACTTCAAAAGAAAACCATATAACCCTGGGGAAAATTGCTGATTCTTCTATTTCAGCCAGTTTTGTACCTCAATGTAAGTTCTAAGGAAAATATCAGTTATCTGCCATATACTGGTAAAGAGCAGGAGACAGAAAGCCTGTGTTCTAATTCTGAAACTGCTACTTCATGGCTGTGTGACGTTAAGACACACTACTTAACTTCTCTAAGCCTTAGTTTCTTAATTTGTAAAATTAAGATAAAAATAATAGTACCTTTCTTCATAAGGATGGTTTTAAGGATTAGAGTTACATGTAAAATGGTTGGAGCCTATGGTAAACATCAATAAATACTAGCTATTATTATTATAGGCTTTCTTCCTGATCCTGGCAGATCTATGAAAGTCTGGTTATCACTGACCTATATTATCTCCCCAAGTACTACATCCCCATCCCCATCTAGACCCAGCATGAACAATGACCTAGAACTCTGGATTTCATGAACTGGCAGATCCACAGTTCATGCAATCATTAATAATCTAACAAAGGACCTTTGTTCTCCTTTTAACAGGACTCTAGACATTTTCCATCAAAGAATCAGCCACTCCAAACAAGAATACTTGCATTTTTTAGATTAGGTCCTTTTGTGATATGCAGGTGACCACAATAATTCAAAAAGTTACATTCCCTCTAACATGATTAGTATTCTAGGAACCTGAGTGTGCTGAAACAGTTTTCCATGAAAAACCTGGAAGAGGTTGAATCAAATATCTCTCTATTCTTTGTATTGATTTGTTTGTTTGTTTGCCTGCCTGCCAGCCTGTAAGGATTCTTATGCTCAGCTTCTTGTATTAATCCAGTTTTGCAATGAGTATTCTCCTTTAGGGAAAATCAAGAAGCCAAAAAGTTAACTGATGAAGTCATATTAGGAAACACTGTAGAAACCATATAGGAATCCAGACTCCCAGGTTAGAGTTTAATGTGCTATACACTCTGCCTGATTGGAATGAGTTTATGAATTAGATCCCATACACAAATGGATGCATTTATCTTCGTTCACAGCATATCCGCAAACTCATTTACCAGATCCATAAGCACTTGTAAACATTGCTAATGGAGTTTGCTAAATGAATATTATAAACGTAATCCAAATGAGCTCTCCACGGAAATTGCAAATCATATGAAAAATATAGTGCATTTGGTTACAGCACATTTCAGGAACGGTATATTTTAGTTAATTGTTTTAGTACATTATACATGGCTAAATGTCAGTGCTAGCACCTAGAAAAAAATTAGCTCTTTCTGCTTACTTTATACCATCCAACTTGGAAACTGAATATTATTTAATCCATCAATCAAGGTTCTTTATTGCTAAAGCAGATCTTCCTGGTTCACACTGTATCCTTCAGAGGAAACTAGGGCTCGTGAGAAGCTGTGCAAGCTCCTTCAGTCAGTTAGAATATCAATAAGATCCCTGAAACAGTTTCCAAAATGGTGCCTTGGTGGCAACTTTCAAGACAGCCTTATATATAAAGGAATTTGACTCAAAAGTTATACTCTTTAATTAATAAAACAAAAGTACAGAGGAAGTTGCAAACATGTGACAGTCTTTTTTCTTATTCAAATACGGTGATATTTTCAACTACATATTCTGTAATTTTAGAGTTAGTTTATTGAATGAAAATTGTATACTCAGGTCACTTCTTACCCAAAGCACAAGCAAGCCATAATCTGAGACTTCCAAAGGTTTTCTTACTTGGTGATGATTTATTTCAGGTATTAGAAAACTAAAAATCTATTCAAAAATCAAAGTCTGATGCTTTCAAGGCTCCAGGTCTCTGAAAATGTAAACTTCATTTTTTGTTTTATGCAATGAGAGACTGAATGTACAAATGGACAATGGTCAGACTGTATATAAAAACAGAACTTTGACCCACAACCTGAAGCAACTTGCCAAGGAAACCAACTCATTATCTACAATAGCCAGCCTCCTACAAGTCAAGACTGCTATCTCTAATAACAAACCAGGAAGCTAAACGATGAACCCTCTAACAGTCAGCCCCAAACATCCAGGTCTTAACTGATAGCTTCTCTAATTTTTGTCCCTGCTACCAACTTAGAACCAACTAAGAAAAGACAAATATGTGCCCCTAACCAATCACATAGGATGCCCCACTTCTAGTTAACTTACCTACAGCTTCTCCATGCTAAGAGCCTCCAGTTAGAACACATCTAAAGCCTTCCCTTTTTTCCACCATAAAGCTTTCCCATTCTTCTGCCTGCCTTTAAGTCTCTACCAAAACACAAATGACATAAATGGTTGATTCCCTTGCTATAGTAATGTCTGAATAAATGGACTTTGCTAGTTCTCATTTGGTTGGTCTTCATTATTTGTACAAGAGCAACACAGATAATGTTTTAGAGATAAAAATAAATGTTGAAATACATTTCATTTAGTTTATGGAAACAACTGTTGATGTTTGTATCCTGGTAGAGATTATCCTTTGAAGCAATAAAGGGTCTTTTTCATTCCAGAAGAAACCATTTCCAAGATGTTACTTGTTATATAAATAGTTTTCCTAGGAAAGGAAAGTATGAGCAAAGCTACTGTAGACATCATGAAACTGATTTCTCAGTGGCTAATGTTTCTTGGGTCAATACTCAGCCCAACTTTATTATTACTCTTGCTACCACGTACTAGATTCAGCTCTTTTTAAGCTCATCTTGCACATTTTTCTCAGTCCTTCTTCACAGTAAATTCTAACAGTCAGGGCTATGTGTATACATACAAAACACATACAAAATAATAATGGAGATAGAAACCCTCACTCCCCCACCTCCACTCCCTGCCCACAAGTCCCCAGGCAACAAGAGAGAAGAGCAGCAGTGTCTGATCTTTCCTTTTTTTGTCTCATTTGTTATTATATCTTTTTTTTTAAATCTATTTATTCATGAGAGACAGAGGGAGAGAGAGAGAGAGAGAGAAGCAGGCTCCCAAGGAGCAGGGAGCCTGATGCAGGACTCGATCCCAGGACCCTGGGATCATGACCTGAGCCGAAGGCAGACGCTCAACCATCTGAGCCACCCAGGCGCCCTGTTGTTATATCTTTATCTCATTTTTATTCTTTATGGAGTTGGAGGCTAAACAGAGACTAGAAAACAACAATAGTAACTTACCTTTGGTGGCCAAGGATGGAATGTGCTGAGGAAATAAACATTATGGTTAACAAGTTAGTAGACCAATGCCCAAGTTTTAGGAAAATAGGTCAAATTTTATTTATTCAGCTATACTAAATAAAACCTGTTTGTAATTTTTTTTAGTTTTTTTTCTGATTTTGTGTTTTCAGATCATGCAGTGACTTGGAATTATCATTGTGAATACCAATTATCACTAAAAAAGTGAAGGACAGACAAGCATCAGATCTGGCCCAGATAAGAGGTGTTTTCCAAGAATATATTTTTTTTTCTCAAAAAATGCCACCAACTTACACTGCCTTCAATGGACATAAGACACTATTTAAGGATAAAAATGTCTTGATTACCCAAGTCTAGAAACTAGAGTGCAAAATGTGAGTGCTTATTTTCTCTTTAATAGGCATACCTCAGATGCTGAGAGTCAGAAATGCCTTCTCTATCACTATAGGATTTTTGCAACAGGAGATCTTTAAATGTGACATAAAAATATACCCTTCATAATGAAGCTTATCCTACATTTCTAATCAGTTTAGCTGGCCTTCAGCACATTTTTCTGTTTCTTCCATTCCATTTTTATGATGAGGTGACAAAAACTCAACATAATATTCTAGACAAGGATGTGCTGTCAATTTATATAATGGCACCTTAATATTTTCCACATTATTCTCAATCCTCTTCCAGTGACTTATTTTTAGCACTGTTGCACATTGAGCAAAGCTCATGATCTTTTTCCTGGAAGGTTATGGCTAATTCAATATCCATCACTGTGTATGATTAGCTTAAATTGTTCTTTTAGATGTGCATCACCTCACACTTGCCTGTTTCAAATTTCATCTTCCTCATATTGTCCAATTACCTAGTTTTGTTAACTCTTGCTGGAATCCCTTGTGGTCCTTATTGGACTGAAAATTTAAGGTCACTGAATAATATCATTCCTTTAGTCACCTCATCTTATAAATGGTTAATAAATATATTCAACAACCAAAATCTTTTCTGGTACAGATCTCCAGGGCATTCTGCTATTAACCTCATTCTGCATCCACAACTGGACCCGACCCCCATTTGCTCAAGGCTCTTTTCTGGACTTTTTACTCCCTCGTCTGACTTTTACCTCTAAGGCTACAATAACAAAGTTTTCTTATCAGGTGCTTGGAAGGTAATTCATCAAAATTCCTGTGCAAGTCAAAAAAGCACATATGTACTCCTGGCAGCATTCCTGTGATCAAAACTTAAGTAGTAACCAATGTACACAATATTGCAGCCAAAGTTATACAGATGAGCCATTTTGTATTCTGTTATTCCTAAGCTCTAAGGTAAGTAGTATCTCATGTAATCACACAATTGACAGACACATAAATAAAGAGTGACAGATTTCATGGATCCTTGAGATTCTAGCAGCAGTTAAAAGAACTGAGAGGAAGAAGCAATTATCTGGGCAGGACATTCATTTCAAAACATGTATTACACTTTCAAAGATCCTAAAGTCACTAACGATAAGTAATTCAAGGGTACAAACTCTCTCCTTACCAAGGAACATCCCCTTTGATTCTCTACTTTGCCATCCTATGAAACAAAATACATAGAAGCAACGGAAGATTGCCCTTTTAAATTAGGAAAATAATGCACGGCAAGAGCAGATGAAATAACAATGCTTTCATGCTTGGGAAAAAGTACATCCCTTTGTACTCAAAGGGATTTTTCTCAAATCCCCTTTGAAACCTAAAATTGAGAGTTCAGTTTCGTACTCAGATAATGTAAAGATTCAGGCTATTGCAAAGCTGTAGTGTGTTATGAAATCTTTATTAATATCTTAAAACATACCTTTAGTATTTATAAATAATTATTTTTATTTTATCTTAATAAATTACATGTAGAGAAATGCTCCTTTAGCACTAGCATTGCTTCTACTAGCATAAATCAAGTACTTTTGGATTGTGCAAAGTGGGGAGAAAATCAAGCCAAGATAGCAAACCCCAAAAAGAAGGTAAAATTCTCAGATATAGATAATATCTTAAGGGAAGATGCCATGCCTTACATTTATTTCCTTCACTTCTCTATAATTTTGGACATTTGATTCAACAAACAGCTGCTTTAGTGAGTTACACAAGCTTGTGTCCTGGCTTTGCCATTCATTTTTTTCATTCAACAGATTATTGACTGACACTAAACGGCACCTCCCATGATGAACAGGAGGCCCCACGCTGTCTGGGTTTCCTCACCCTAATTTTGCTTTGACATTTCTATGATTTTTGGACATCCTGAAGATTGTTACCATACAGAAAATAGCGGTCAAATACTTTATTTTCCCTTGTTGGATTTTCCCTTGCCTTCTCTACCTCTTTTATAGAGCATGTAGTCATATTAACCAAAGAACCCAGAATGTAAAATGCAACAGCATGGAGAACATGTTTTGGTTTTGGCTAAACCCCAAAATCTTGAACAGTCATTGAAGATATTCACACAAAAACCTGGCTGATGTCACCCATTCCTGGCATCAGGATCCCTGAAATTATCAGTTCTAGTGAATTTCTATTTTCAAATCTATTTAGTGAAATGAAAAGTGTTTCACCATCAGTAAATTATTCTTTAATTATAAGGTCCTACTGAGTTTCAGATATCATCTCAAAGAGATGGGAGAAAGGGAAGCAGCAAAGTTCTAAGCTAATACTATCTATCTTGCTGGAGGGCCAGGAATTAGGAGGTAAATTCATTTCCTTTTGTGATGATACATTTTAGCTTAAATGCTTCATTTAATTTTTCTTCTTAATTTGAACTGACAGCATAAAAAATAGCCTGGATTATTGATCCTACTAAGTTACTTCTTTTTTATGAGACTTACATTGTCATATTAAGGCCCTTTAATTTTTTTTTTCTGATTACTCAATAACTCTCTGGTACTTATGTTATGATAGAATTCATGCCATTTATCCCTATATATAATAGATGATTTTATTATATTTTCTCATATTAATATATGAAACTATGATATTTTAATTTTTTATGAAAAATATTTCCAGTATGGGCACCTGGATGGCTCAGTTGGTTAAGCAACTGCCTTCGGCTCAGGTCATGAGCCCAGGGTCCTGGGATCGAGCCCCACATTGGGCTCCTTGCTCAGTGGGGAGTCTGCTTCTCCCTCTCACTCTCCCTGCCACTCCCCCAGCTTGTGCGCTCTCTCTGTCAAATAAATAAAAATAAAATCTCAAAAAAATATATTTCCAGTGATTTCCAAATATTACAATTATTGCTGCCCCCAAAATCTGAATTAAAATTGTTCCACATAGTGAAGCCACTATTTCCTCCCTGATGAGGACTCTCCCAAAGTCTAAGAGGGTCTCATAAAGTGTGTTTCTCCCAGTTACCTCTTTCCAAATCTCTGGCCATTCCTTTCATTTCCTCTCCAAAATTCACCTCAAGCTTTTTTAACCCTTTCCAACTCAAGCAACCAGCAGATTAGCCAGAACAGGATAAGAAAAAATAAAGAGGACCTGCCCAAAAACTAAGGAATGGGGAGAAGAAGGAAAAGAAGAAGAAATAGAAGAAGAGTTCTGAAAGATTGTTTCTGGTGGCTTTGATGACTAGTTAAGAATACTGACCTCGTGCTTCTGGATTTCCTGGCATTGCTTGATAAGAATGGCTAAGGTCTTGAGGTGCCTGAGTGGCTCAGTTGGTTGAGTGTCTGACTCCTGGTTTTGGCTCAGGTCGTGATCTCATGGGTTGTGAGACTGAGCTCCACATTGGACCCTGCACTCAGCAGGGAGTCTGCTTGAAGATTCTCTCCCTCTGCCCCCCCTCCATGTTTTCTCTCTCTCTCTCTGCCTCTGTGTGTGTGTCTCAAATAAATAAATAAATATTTTTTTAAAAGAATGGCTGAGCTCCTGGTAAGTAGCCATTGGGCCTCTGGCTCTTTGCTTGTCTATTATTGTATTTACACAGAATGCTGAAGTGCTGAAGAAGTGTTGCCGACCACTTGGTCACAATCCTTCTTTTACACTCCTTATTCCCCTGCCTCAATTTGGCCTCAAAAAAGGAGGGGAGAAAAGGCACCCAGGTGGCTCAGTCAGTTAAGCATCTGACTCGATCTCAGCTCAGGTCTTGATCTCAGGGTCATGAGTTTAAGCCCCACTTTGGGCTCCATGCTGGGTGTGGAGCCTACTTAGGGAAAAAATAAAGGAGGGGGGAAGAAGAGATTGGATATGAGGAAGTAATGGGTGAAAACCTATTAAATGGCCCTTTGCCACTTAAAAACATCATAAAGAGTTCTGTTTACAATGTCTTTAAGTCTATTTATTTTCAAGTGATATGTAAACCAGTAGAGGGACATTCCACCTATTTCCCAGAACTTAGCACAAATCCTGGTACAATCCAATCTTGGGGAAAAAGTAATATAAGGAAGCATATAAAGTTTGAAATGTAATATGAAATTGCAATAATATAAACTATATCAACAAACAAGTTCTCTATGCTAATATCATCCTTTCTCTAAAGCTCTCTGAAACTGAAACAAAATTCTTCCCCCAAAACAACAAAAAAAGTAAATGATAACTAACTACAGTGATTTGCTCCTGATTTTTTGACCGGCCTGTACTGTGTTAGGACCCTGCCCCACCCCAATCATAGGTGGTAGAATTAAGAATGACTCTCTACAAGCAGCTTGTTACCTAGGAACCATGTCAAGGTCTTGAGTGTCATAAAGCAGGCTAGCTTATGAATCTGTATTTGTCCTTTCAAACTCCCTTGGTTTTATCATCCTTGGAAATAATCTCATGACAGCTAAGTGAAAGAAATGAAATACAGGTTTATCATCAGGCAGCACTGAATGAGCTAAAAACTGAACAGTTAAATAGCAAAAATCAGTGAATGATATGCACAGTAAGAACAAAAATCACTGCAAAAAAAATGTGTTTGTTAAATGATTCCACCCTAGGGGTGCCTGGGTGGTTCAGTCGGTTAAGCTCTGCCTTCGGCTCAGGTCATGATCCCAGGGTCCTGGGATCAAGCCCCACATCGGGGTCCCTGCTCAGTGAGGAGCATGCTTCTCCCTCTCCTGCTCCCCCTGCTTGTGCTTGCTCGCTCTCTTTCTCTCTGTCAAATAAATAAATATAACCTTTTAAATAAATAAATGATCCTACTCTAAAGTTGCAAGAAAAGAATAAACAAAACTATTGGCAATGTTGTCCTTTATTCTTAACACTGTCCAGAATGGGTAAATTGTCCTATTTTAAAGTCAAGGCATTTACTAAAGAAGTCAAGAGTTTCAAGGTAGGATTGATAGTAGAACATGAAATAAGCGGTTGATTGATAGCTGGTAAAGACTTGCTGAGCTGAGCCATTAAGTTACTTTATTTCAAAGACTCCTAAATATCCAGTCTACACTCAAAAAATTTTTTTCAGAACAAGAATTGTATAAAATATACACAGAATGTAAGTTTGAGTAGGGAAAAACAATAGTGACATTAAGCCAATCAGCTCAGACATTCATCCACAGAACTAGAATTGTCTGAGCTCATTTTTTAATGAATGCAAGAATCTTTCATTAAAGCTTCAATATATCATCAAATATTCATTGTCCTTCAGATTTTTAGGAACTAATTTCTAACATGTTCTTCTACTGAAATATTGTGCTTTTGAATTAAAACAAACAAAACTCAGTACAATGTAAGTTGCTTCAGTAGAGGCTTTTTCAAGGCTCTGGAATCCTTGATCATTTGCTTTGGCTATAAAGGTGGTGACCCAGTACCCTAATTTTGGTCATCATTTCACAAAAAGCCAATTTAGTGACTTGATTAAAAAAAAACATTCAAGTACAGCATCTGAATAGTAAATATTTCTACTCAAAGTGTGAATACAAACATGTTTTCTTAACAGTTTATCCACTGGGAAATATTTTTAGAAATGGGTTGATGCCGTTCTTGCTCTAAGTGCCCCTAGAGCAAAAATGTGTATGATTTCTTTCAAAACTCAAGAAATAGCATTAGTTGAGAAACCAGGTGCCAAGAACCTGGCAAAATTAAACTGTGCTTCCAAGTGCACTTTGTTTCCTATGTTTTATTTTCCATGAGCTGTTCTGTTCTATGTTCAGTCCCTCAGGGTTCCCCTGTTGTTGGTTGCTTTCATTGTATGTTTTATCCTAGATAAGTCCAGATCATCATCCACATAAGCCCAGAGCAATTTTAATTAATAAAAAAAAGAGTATTCAAAAATGTGAAAATCATGACTTCAAAATGCATAGAGTAGTAATACCAAAAGAAGTATCATTTATTCTGTTGCTGGAGTCCAGGTGAAGTAGATTATTGTGGTTGTTGATGCTTTGCAACTTGGAAGGTGAAAATGTCAGAAAATGAAATATCTACAAGTGTCCATTTAAAATGACAAGTTGGGAGGGGGAGGAGTTAAGATGGCAGAGAAGTGGGAGGACCCTGGGCTTTCCTCCTCCTTCAAACACTGCTGTACTGAGGTCAGATCAATTGGAACACCCAATAAATCAATGTGAGGATTGGAAGAAGGATCTCTGCAGTTGGAGGGAAACAGCATGGCAGGTACATGGATGTGAACTGGGGGAGGGAACCCTTTCAGTAAGGAGAGAAAAAGGAAAGAGGGAGAAAGGAGTTGAGAGATTGCGGCCTCAGGTTGCTCAAGAAGAAAACCTCATGGACCACAGACTGGGGAGTTGGAGGAACTGAGTGTCACAGGTTTTTTGCAAACAATGAGTGGAACCCAAGCTCTGATTTTGGAAGTGCACAACTTTCACTAGAGCAGCTCTGTAGTGTGGGCTCTTGGAGGGAAGGATGGCTCTGGCCCAGGATCGTGCACAAAGTGGTGTAGACATCTTCTGGGTCACACTGGGAGAGATCGTTCCCCTTCCTAGAGTACATTTGGAAGAGGGTATATTGCCTCTCCAAGGACAAAGGACCCACCCTGCAGGTGCCAGCAAATGGTCTTTCAATAGCAGGGGACAAAGGTGGGCCCAGAGGGTGGATAACCAAGTCTCTGCTTTTTGAGGTGACACACCATAGATTCTGAGCACCACGCAGGAGGGAGGACTGTTTTTCTGGGACAAAAGGCACTAGTCAGAGTGCAGCGAGGCTCTAATCCAGAAGAGTGAGAGGATGTGAGTGTTGGCTCCTTCAAGATTTAGATTTCTGAATCCCAGCCACATGCCAAAGATAAAACACAGGAGAGCTGGGCGCCAGACACACCAATGGCTTTGCTCTTCTGTGAGGGCTTCCTGAACAGCAGGGCATGCGGGTTGAGATTCCCTCTCCAGGAGAAGAGAGTGGGGTGGCGCCACTTTACCTTCGCTACCAGAACAGTCAGACTTCAGAGAGCAACAGAGAGGCCCCCAGTGGAGGTGGGAATCGCTTACATCAAACCACTCCCCCATCGCTGCACACCCCCACACCCCGTGTCTGGCAAGTGCTTTTTCTAAAGGGGCAGGACTGACTCGGCCAGCATAGCTGGCCTCTGCCACCAGAAGAGCAACACAGTCAACACACCGCAAGCACCAAGTCTACAGATCAGACAGTGCTTCAAAGCATCCCCTTCAGTTCTGGTGGAACTAGGACCAGGATGTGTTTTATTTTCCTTAATCCTTTTTTTCCTTTGGAATCAGGCTTATAGTTTTTTCTTTGATTGTTTGTTTTTTCATTTCCTTTTCTTTTTTTGAATCAGGCTTCTTTTTTTTCTTTCCTTTTCCTTTACTTTTCTTTCCTTTCTTTTTCTTTGGAATCAGGCTTATAGTTTTGTTTTGTTTTTTATTATCTGTCTAGTTTTTTTCATTCCTTTTCCTTTTCTCTCTTTTTTTTTTTGAAAGCAGCCTTTTTTTTCTCTCTCTTCTCTTTTTTTTCTTTTTGTTTCTTTCCTTTTTTCCAGGCCTTTTTTCAACAAACAAATCAAAGCACACCTAGATAAAGGTCCAACCACTCCCCACTGCAAGAAAGGAGGAGCTCTGCAGAGGACTGACCAGTGGGAAAGAGCAGCCAAAACTAACAGGAGAGTGCACACAGCATACACCAGAACACTTCCTGAAGTGTCAGGCCCTTGACAGTCTATGACCTCTTTTTAATATAGAATTATTCTGAGGTGCAGGAAACATAACAAGCTTTCATAACATGTAAAAGACAGAAACTAAGCCAAAATGACAAGATGGAGGAATTCTCCCCAAAATAAAGGTCAGGAAAATATCACAGCCAGGTACTTCCTGGAAACAGATATAAGCAATATATCTGAACAAGTATTTAGAGCAAAAGTCATAAAGCTACTAGCTGGACTTCATAAAGGCATAGAAGACACCAGAGAAACCCTTGCTATAGAGATAAAAGACCTAAAAACTAGTTGGGCTGCAATTTAAAAATGTTATAACTGAGATGCAAAACAGACTGGATATGATCACGATGAGGATTGAAGAAGCACGGGAGAGAATAGGTGATATAGATGATAAAATTATGAAAATAATGAAGCTCAAAAGAAGAGGGAGAGAAAACTATTAGAACACGAAGGTAGACTTAGGGAACTCAGCAATTCCATAAGGTAAAATAATATCTATATCATGAAAGTCCCAGAGAGGAAGAGCAGGAGAGAGAGGGAGATTTATTTGAACAAATTATAGCTGAGAAAAACTTCCCTAATCTGGGGAAGGAAACAGGCACTCAAGTCTAAGAGGCACAGAGAACTATCATCAAAATCAACAAAAAGAGATCAACACCACCACATATCATAGTGAAACTTGCAAAATACAAAGATAAAGAGAGAAATCTGAAAGCAACTAGAGGAAAAAAGGTCCTTAACCTATAAGGGTAGGCACATAAGGTTAGCAGCAGACCAGTCCACAGAGATCTGGCAGGCCAGAAGAGAGTGGCATAATATATTCAATGTGCTGCATGGGAAAAATATGCAGCCAAGAATACTTTATCCAGCAAGGCTGTCTGTCATTCAGAGTAGAAGGAGAGATAAAGAGTTTCCAAGACAAACAAAAACTAAAGGAGTCTGTGAACATTAAACCAGTTTCTGCAAGAAATATTAAAGGAGACTCTTTGAGCAAGACAGACAGACCAAAAGCCACAAAGACTAGAAAGGAACAGAGACAATCCACAGGAACAGCAATTTTATAGGTAATACAATGGCACAAAATTCATATCTACCAATAATTACTCTGAACGTAAATGGACTAAATGCTCCAATCAAAAGACATATCAGGGAGGCGGAGCAAGATGGCAGAGGACTAGGAGACCTGGATTTCGTCTGGTCTCAGGAATTCAGCTGAATAGGGATCAAACCATTCTGAACACCTACGAACTCAACAGGAGATCGAAGAAAAGAATAGCAACAACTCTGAACAGAAAAGCGACCACTTACTGGAAGGTAGGACAGGCGGAGAAGTGAATCCGAGGCGATATTCGGAGGATAGACGGTGGGGAAGGGGGCCTCCGTCGGCTGCTTCTGGCAAGTGATAGAGCCACGGAGCACAAAATCAGAACTTTTAGAAGTCGGCTCCCCTGAGGGACATCACTCCAGTGGCTAAGCAGGGGGTGGAACCCTCGCAGGACAGTGTGGTCTCAGGACCCTCGGGGTCACAGAAAGACCGGGGGTGCCTGAGTGCGGCAGAGCTCCCAGGTATCGGAGCGAGGAAGCCGGCTGCAGAGATGTAGCCGAGACGTGGGCTCTCAGCTCAGGTTGCCATAAACTGTGATCCGTGGCCCAGTCGGGCCACTGCTCCTCCAGCAGGGACCCAACAAGCGGCAGAGCTGGGGAGACTCCCCTTCCTCCCCCGGCAGGAGCGGCACGGGAGCGCACCATGGGGATCTGCTGGGTTTGGAGACCCCACACGGGGTCGGGTACCAGAGATAGAAACACTCCGTCACAGGCCGGGTGAGCATGGAGTGCAACTGGAGACCGGGGAGACGGGAGTGACTGCTTCTCTCTGAGGGCACACTGAGGAGCGGGGCCCCAAGTTCTCAGCTCCTCCAGGGTGGAGATTGGGAGGCCACCACTTTCACTCAGTTTCTCCAAACCTGTAGGCAAGGGCAGGGCAATTCCGCCTCCAGCAAAGATATTTGGGAACCACAGCAACAGGCCCCTCCCCCAGAAGATCAGCACGAACAACCAGCAAGCCAAGACCAAGTTTACCAATCAAGGAGAACGGGAGAACTCCAGCGCTAGGGAAATACTGCACATAGAATTCATGGCTTTTTTTTACCATGATTCATTAGTTTTTCAAAGTTAATTTTTTTAACTGTTTTTTTTTTCTTTTTCCCTTTTTCAACCAACATCTTATCAATACCTTTTCTTAAAAAACATTTTTTATTTTTCATTTTTAGAGTATATTTTATCCCTTCATGGTAGTTACCCTTATTTTTGGCATATATATATATATATATAAGTTGTTCTCTCTTTAAAATTTTGAGATACAGTTTCTTCTAACAGATCAAAATATACCCTAAATCTCTAGTGTATGGCTTTGTTCTAGTCTCCTGCCTGATCACATTCTCTCCCTTTTTCTTTTTTCTTTTCTTTTTTTTTTAATCTTCTTCTTTCTTTTTTCAAACAACTTCTTATCTTATCAATTCCTTCTATAAAATCTTTTATAATTTTCATCTTTACAGTCATCTTCCATCCCTTCACTGTATCAACCCTTATTTTGTACATAGATAAGTCTTTCTTCCCTTAAAATTTTAGGAGGCACTTTCTTCTAACTGACCAAAATACACCCAAAATCTAGTGTGTGGCACTGATCTATGCACTAGCCTGATCATATTTGATCATATTCTGTTTTTTTTTGTTTTGTTCTGTTTTTGTTTGTTTTTATCTTTTCCTTTTTCTTTTTTTTTCTCTTTCTTTTTTCTTTCTTTCCCTTTCCTTTCCCCTGGTTTCAGGTCTTTTCTGATTTGTATAAAGTATATTTGCTGGGGACGTTGTTAACCTGTTAGCATTTTGTTCTCTCATTCATCTATTCTCCTCTGGACAAAATGACACGACGAAAAAAATCACCTCAGCAAAAAGAACAAGAGGTAGTACCATCTGCCAGGGACCTACTCAATACAGACATTAGTAAGATGTTGGACCTAGAGTTCAGAATCATGACTTTAAAGATACTAGCTGGGCTGGAAAAAAGCATGGAAGTTATTAGAGAAACCCTTTCTGGAGAAATAAAAGAACTAAAATCTAACCAAGTCGAAATCAAAAAGGCTATTGAGGAGGTGCAATCAAAAATGGGGGCGCTAACTGCTAGGATAAATGAGGCAGAAGAGAGAATCAGTGATATAGAAGATCAAATGATAGAAAATAAAGAAGCTGAGAAAAAGAGAGATAAACAACTACAGGATCACGAGGGCAGAATTCGAGAGATAAGCGATATGATAAGACGAAACAACATTAGAATAATTGGGATCCCAGAAGAAGAAGAAAGAGAGAGAGAGGCAGAAGGTATATTGGAGCAAATTATAGCAGAGAACTTCCTTAATGTGGGGAAGGAAACAGGCATCAAAATCCAGGAGGCACAGAGAACCCCTCTCAAAATCAATGAAAATAGGTCAACACCCTGACATCTAATAGTAAAACTTACGAGTCTCAGAGACAAAGAGAAAATCTTGAAAGCAGCTCGGGAGAAGAGATATGTAACCTACAATGGCAGAAATATTAGATTGGCAACAGACCTACCCACAGAGACCTGGCAGGCCAGAAAGGACTGGCATGATATCTTCAGAACACTAAACGAGAAAAACATGCAGCCAAGAATACTATATCCAGCTAGGCTGTCATTGAAAATTGAAGGAGAGATAAAAAGCTTCCAGGACAAACAAAAACTAAAGGAATTTGCAAACACGAAACCAGCCCTCCAAGAAATACTGAAAGGGGTCCTCTAAGCAAAGAGAGAGCCTAAAAGCAGCATAGATCAGAAAGGAACACAGACAATATACAGTAACAGTCACCTTACAGGCAATAAATGGCACTAAATTCATATCTTTCAATAGTTACCCTGAATGGAAATGGACTAAATGCCCCAATCAAAAGACACACGCTATCAGATTGGATTAAAAAACAAGACCCATCAATATGCTGTCTGCAAGAGACTCATTTTAGACCCAAAGACACACCCACATTGAAAGTGAGGGGGTGGAAAACCATTTACCATGCTAATGGACACCAAAAGAAAGCTGGGGTGGCAATCCTTATATCAGACAAATTAGAGTTTAAAACAAAGATTGTAATAAGAGATGAAGAAAGATACTATATCCTACTTAAAGGGTCTATCCAACAAGAAGATCTAACAATTGTAAATATCTATGCCCCTAACATGAGAGCAGCCAATTATATAAGGCAATTAATAACAAAAGCAAAGAAACACATTGACAACAATACAATAATAGTGGGGGACTTTAACACCCCCCTCACTGAAATGGACAGATCATCTAAGCAAAAGATCAACAAGGAAAAAAAGACTTTAAATGACACACTGGACCAAATGGACTTCACAGACGTATTCAGAACATTCCATCCAAAAGCAATGGAATACACATTCTTCTCTACTGCACGTGGAACATTCTCCAGAATGGATCACATCCTAGGTCACAAATCAGGTCTCAACCGGTACCAAAGGATCAGGAACATTCCCTGCATATTTTCAGACCATAATGCTTTGAAACTAGAACTCAATCACAAGAGGAAATTTGGAAAGAACTCAAATACATGGAGGCTAAAGAGCATCCTACTAAAGAATGAATGGGTCAACCAGAAAATTAAAGAATTAAAAAATTCATGGAAACCAATGAAAATGAAAACACAACTGTTCAAAATCTTTGAGATGCAGCAAAGGCAGTCCTAAGAGGAAAGTATATAGCAATACAAGCTCTTCTCAAGAAACAAGGTCTCAAATACACAACCTAACCGTACACCTAAAGGAGCTGGAGAAAGAACAGCAAATAAAGCCTAAACCCAGCAGGAGAAGAGAAATAATAAAGATCAGAGCAGAAATCAATGAAATAGAAACCAAAAGAACAGTAGAACAGATCAACAAAACTAGGAGCTGGTTCTTTGAAAGAATTAATAAGATTGATAAACCCCTGGCCAGACTTACCAAAAAGAAAAGAGAAATGACCCAAATATATAAAATCATGAATGAAAGAGGAGAGCTCACAACCAACACCAAAGAAATACAAACAATTATGAGAACATATTATGAGCAACTCTATGCCAGCAAATTAGATAATCTGGAAGAAAGGGATGCATTCCTAGAGATATATAAACTACCAAAACTGAATGAGGAAGAAATAGAAAACCTGAACAGACCTATAACCACTAAGGAAATTGAAGCAGTCATCAAAAATCTCCCAACAAACAAAAGCCCAGAGCCAGATGGCTTCCCAGGGGAATTCTACCAAACATCTAAAGAAGAATTAATCCCTATTCTTATGAAACTGTTCCAAAAAATAGAAATGGAAGGAAAACTTCCAAACTCATTTTATGAAGCCACCATTACCTTCTTCCCAAAACCAGACAAAGACCCCATCAAGAAGGAGAATTACAGACCAATATCCTTGATGAACATGGATGCAAAAATTCTCACCAAAATACTAGCCAATAGGATCCAACAGTACATTAAGAAGATTACTCACCATAACCAAGTGGGATTTATCCATGGGCTGCAAGGCTGGTTCGAAAGCCGCAAATCAATCAATGTGATACAATACATTAATAAAAGAAAGAACAAGAACCATATGATCCTCTCAATAGATGCAGAAAAAGCATTTGACAAAGTACAGCATCTTTTCTTGATCAAAACTCTTCAGAGTATAGGGACAGAGGACACATACCTCAATATCATAAAAGCCATCTATGAAAAACACACAGCAAATATCATTCTCAATGGGGAAAAACTGAGAGCTTTCCCCCTAAGGTCAGGAACATGGCAGGGATGTCCACTATCACCACTGCTATTCAACATAGTATTAGAAGTCCTAGCCACAGCAATCAGACAACAGAAAGAAATAAAAGGCATCCAAATCAGCAAAGAAGAAGTCAAACTCTCACTCTTTGCAGATGATATGATACTTTATGTGGAAAACCCAAAAGACTCCACCCCAAAACTGCTAGAACTCACACAGGAATTCAGTAAAGTGGCAGGATATAAAATCAATGCACAGAAATCAGTGGCATTCCTATACACCAACAAGACAGAAGAAAGAGAAATTAAGGAGTTGATCCCATTTACAATTGCACCCAAAACCGTAAGATACCTAGGAATAAATCTAACCAAAGAGGCAAAGGATCTGTACTCAGAAAACTATAAAATACTCATGAAAGAAATTGAGGAAGACACAAAGAAATGGAAACACGTTCCATGCTCATGGATTGGAAGAACAAATATTGTGAAGATGTCAAAGCTACCTAGAGCAAGCTATACATTTAATGCAATCCAATGCAAAAAAGACAGTCTCTTTAACAAATGGTGTTGGGAAAATTGGACAGCCACATGCAGAAGAATGAAACTGAACCATTTCCTTACACCATACACAAACATAGGCTCAAAATCGTTGAAAGCCCTAAATGTGAGACAGGAGTCCATCAAAATCCTAAAGGAGAACACAGGCAGCAACCTCTTCGACCTCAGCCACAGCAACTCCTTCCTAGAAACATCGCCAAAGGCAAGGCAAGCAAGGGCAAAAATGAACTATTGAGACTTCATCAAGATAAAAAGCTTTTGCACAGCAAAGGAAACAATCAACAAAACCAAAAGACAATCAACAGAATGGGAGAAGATATTTGCAAATGCCATATCAGATAAAGGGCTAGTATCCAAAATCTATAAAGAACTTATCGAACTCAACACCCAAAGAACAAATGATCCAATCAAGAAATGGGCAGAAGACATGAACAGACAATTTTCCGAAAAAGACATCCAAATGGCCAACAGACACACGAAAAAGTGCTCAACATCGCTTGGCATCAGGGAAATCCAAATCAAAACCTCAATGAGATACCACCTCACACCAGTCAGAATGGCTAAAATTAACAAGTCAGGAAATGACAGATGTTGGCACAGATGCAGAGAAAGGGGAACCCTCCTACGCTGTTGGTGGGAATGCAAGCTGGTGCAGCCACTCTGGAAAACAGTATGGAGGTTCCTCAAAAAGTTGAAAATAGAGCTACCGTATGACCCAGCAATTGCACTACTGGGTATTTATCCAAAAAATACAAATGTAGGGATCTGAAGTTGTACGTGCACCCCAATGTTTACAGCAGCAATGTCCACAATAGCCAAACTATGGAAATCTTGCCATTTGCAACGATGTGGATGGAACTGGAGGGTATTATGCTGAGCAAAATAAGTCAATCAGAGAAAGACATGTATCACGTGATCTCACTGATATGAGGAATTCTTAATCTCAGGAAACAAACTAAGGGTTTTTGGAGTGGTGGTGGGTGGGAGGGATGGGGTGGCTGGGTGATAGACATTGGGGAGGTTATGTGCTATGGTGAGTGCGGTGAATTGTGTAAGACTGTTGAATCACAGACCTGTACCTCTGAAACAAATAATACGTCATATGTTAAAAAAAAGAAGATAGTAGGAAGGGAAAAATGAAGGGGGGGAAATCAGAGGGGGAGACGAACCATGAGAGACTATGGACTCTGAGAAACAAACTGAGGGTTCTACAGGGGACGAATGTGGGGGGATGGGTTAACCTGGTGGATGGGTATTAAAGAGGACATGTACTGAATGGAGCACTGGGTGTTATACACCAACAATGAATCATGGAAAACTACATCAAAACTAATGATGTAGTGTATGGTGATAAAAGTAACATAGTAATAAAAAAAAAAAAACTTGATATGGTCTTTACTGCTCTTTTGTACTTTAATTGATTTTCTTTTTGAAGATGTTGAGTGGCCTATTTTGTCAATTAATTATTTTTTTTCCCTAAAAAGTCAAAGCGGGTATTTAGACAGTTCACACAAGAATAGCCATACCAGTTGTTCACCACTGCCCATCCATTCTGATTAGTCAGAATTAGTGTTTGAGCTAGGCAGCTGGTGAATATTTTGAGTATCAATCCTCTGTGCCTAAAGTCAATGTCTATGTTTACTTTTTCTATTACTTGTGTTCATTATTGGACCAGATGGATCTGATAGGAAAGCCAGACTTACCTTTGGCAGCCTGGATTTTAATCCCAGCTCCATCTCTTAATTAGTTGTATGACTAATTTCTGGAGATCAGTTTATCTATCTATAAAATAGAGGCAATAATATATGTCATTATCATATACATATATAATAGGTTTATTGAGAATACTAAACTAATTAATTCTTGGAGAGTGCTTTAATCTGCGTTGGCTTATGGTAAAGTACTCAATTATTGGCAGCTATTATTATTAGGCATTTATTTAAAGGTCAAACCTCAGGCTGCCTAAACTCTTCCCACACACTTTCAACATTCCCCTACTGATAAAATAAAGGAAGGGAGGATGTAAAACCAACTTCATGACAACGATTGCAGCTTATCTGACAGAAAAGGGGACAGCAAAATGCAATATTAAGACAACCTCTTAGGGCTCAGGACAGACTTCTTATAGAGACACCCCTACCTGGAGGTAAGATACAGGTATCAGGTAAGTTCCAAACATGATACATAATGTGCTTTCAAGTCATTTTGTTCCAAGGGCATTGGTATGTATTCTGTGAGAAAATCTACTTTTCATTTAGTTAGTTTTTGTATAACACAAGTCTTTGTAGAAATCTGAGAACTAATTCTCTCCTTAGTGTGATATATGTCCATCTGAGCTAAGTGACAGTTAACATTTATTGAATGCTTATGAAGTATCTGGCACTATTTTAAGTGTTTTAAGTGTATATAACAACTCACATAATTCTCCCAACAAACTTATGAGGTACAGGTACTATTATTATTCCTATCTTATAGAAGGCTAAGTAAACTAAGCCATAGAAAGATTTGAAAATTTACCATGGATTACACACCTAGCAATGTTGCAACTAGGATTCAACCTAAACCATCTGGTCCTAGAGCCCTTGCATTAATGACCATACTATACAGCCTCTCCGTGGAACACCACATATGTATAAGTTCTAAAAATCTTTTAACAGGCTTAATTATTATTTCTTTGACATTCGGCTTTAGATTCACAATTGGGCCCAAATATACACCTACCATTTAGAGCTTCCTGCATAGGTCATTCCACATAAGTATTTTAAATTCAACTGATCACAAAAGTCCTTGAAATAAATTTAGAAATGACAAAGCTGACCAAGTAAATTTAAGAGGTAGCATACTCAAAAAGAAATGAGAAAGGAACACTGTTCAAGCAAGATGTGCATTCTTGGTTTACTAATGATGTCCAAGAAAGGTATAACAAATTATTTTTGGATCTATTTTAGGTAGATTTCTATTATGATACCCTCATGGTTTTATTTATTAAATAATACTGGTTTAGATTAGAAAAAAGTGATCTGTGATCGTTGTTGAAAAATAGGAAATACAAAAAAGTACAAAGGATGAACTAATAGTCACCCATTATCCTTTCTCCCTAAAACAATCATTCTTAGTAATTTAGTTGAGTTCTTTCAACTTATATTTTTCTAGGTAACCAAAATATTTTTCATTGAGTATTGCTATTATTATTTGCAATAACATATTTTTAACTGATAGTCTTATTAACATATTTTTATGTTATGCTGCAATTATAGTTGAGAAGACCTGAATTCACAGTAATTAATTAACCATGCAAGGTTTAGGAAACAATTAATGTATTCATAAATACATGTATATGCAACAAATACATATGCAATTAAATATAAAAAATATACAGGCATAATTAAGAATATGGACTTTAGAGTCATGGGTTCAAAGAGCTGGCTATACTCTTTGCCAAACTGTAGAATTTTGGTTACGTAAGCTCTCTATGCCTCAGATTTCTTGTCTGTAAGGTGGACTCTGTATATTGTAGCTGTTTGGTGGGCGTTACAAGAGATGAGTGAAAAATCCTTAGAGCCATTCCCAGCATTCTCCTTTCCTCCTCTCTTGTGCTATTGGGCTCGGAGCACACCCGTTATCTTTAGTAGTGGGGGACATTTACTTCCTTACTTAATTATTTAGCTAGTAAGTCCAGTGAATACTGAATTCAACTCAAGCATGAGTGATCTCTGTCAAAGATCTATTTGTGCTAACTTTGTTTCATTCCACAATCATTTGTGATATCCAGCTTCCAAGATAGGACAGTGTGGATTTAAACCTGAAAAACTCACAAGTATATAACTGATGACTAGCTTCAATTACAATTATTGATCTAAATCTTCTATGTAAAACCCAGCAGCAGTCAGGTCTCAGCTAACTGTGTCAGTTGGTTAGGATGGAGAAATTAGGTAATTAGGGAAAACAATTTTTTTCTTCAAAATCTCAGGTGAACTACAACCTAGTTTCAGATACAATTAATCAGATTCACAGGCCAATATGTTATGGTTTTTTTTTAAAAATCTTTACTGAACATGGCTAGTTAATATCTATCATGGCCCTGCTTTAAGCATATTCTTCCTTGACCTCTTAGTTCTGTCAGGTCCTGAGACCATCTCTATTCCATACTGGTTGGTGTTTGGTCAGTTGCTGTATCAGAGCAGATTTCCTGATTACAGAGTTCTCAGGCTCTCTGCTGTAATTACTCAAATTTGGCATTAGGGCTTTTTGTAACCGCACAGACGTGGTCAGCCATATTACTATTGTTCTGACAATTTCTGATCCTATTTACTCTTACCCAAATTCCCGTAACAGGAAATTCTGGTGGCATAACACTCTTCAAGTGCAAACTTTCCCCCATTTCATTTTCTATACAAAATCACTCCTTTTACCAATGAATTAAACCTGTAGGTAACACTATGAGAAAAAAATGTATTATTTTTGCCCTCTTTAAATGGGGCAAGAATGAGTACCAAGCTGTTTCCTGGAAGAGTCTCCTCTGTTACTCAAAAAGTTTCCTCAGAGTTATATCCTTTTTGCTCTTATCAAATATCTCCCTTGCCCCTAGTTCAGCAGCTGAGGTTAAATTTTGTCCTTCTGCTGCCTCATATGACTTTACTGTTTAATGCTGATGTATATATGCAAACATACTTATATACATACAACATACATGTATATAATATACATATTTTACATACACACATACGCACATATTTACATATCATTAAATTTTACCATAAGAAGCAATGACACTTGCAGGAATTCAACTTAAATGACGGCAAAATTAGTTTTCTAATTAAGTCACTGCATGTTGTTTTTCTCAGCAGCTCTGCTCTCAGATGAATCCCTTCCTCTCCTGAATCCCACGCACCATCCATAGCTTGTTCTCTTCCTTCCCACTGTGCCATCCTTTATCAACCAGAGCAGTCAAATCAACCCTTGGGGTGTTCTTAAAAGCACCATATGCCCAACAGAAGAGCACTTGAATTACTCTGCATACCAGAACCTGCTGTACATCACAACAGATTATTAACAGAGACCAAAAACTAGGACATGATGCGATCTTATAACCCATCAGAAACTGTCACCTGAGAGCACGCTTTGATACATTTGTTCTAACTCCCAGAACCTCATTTCTATCAACTAAATGAGTGAGGCACTTACAGGGTTCTTGGATGCAAATGACTTCTGACCTAAAGCTTAGCCATCTTGCTTATTTCTTTACATGCACCATGTGTTTTTTAGAAAGCACTTCTGAACAGCTAGCTTCTACATAATGAAAAAAAATGAAAGCAAAGGAACTTTTCTAAGTAACTTACTTGAGTTTCTTTGTAGAATTTCCCCACAAAGAGGTAGTGACAGAGCAGACATACTAGTTTAAGAACTTAAACAAATAACAAGTACATTTTTAATATATAAATACTCCTGAAAGATTTTTTTTTCAGTTCTATGCTTTACCTTTTTTATTCAGGCCTAGCCCTGCCTTGTGAAAAAATTTCAGATTGCCTCTATTGTGCTTTCTAGCTTCCCTAAGCTTAAAAATTGTATCTTTTTTTCACAGGGGCCTGACAGCCTAAACAAGGCAGTATTTCATTCTCATATTAATTAATTTAGGGTCAGAGAGACTGGGTAGCTTCCCTTCACCCTTATCTGTTTCCAAAAGGAAGTCACTTTGAAAGGATATAGGAATGATATGCAATATATTGTGCTTACTCTGCAGACAAAGTATGTGATAAGTGAGATTAGATGATAGAATCTACTGAAATGCAGTTCAGTCTTGCAAGATGTGGCAGGTGAAAAGAAACCACAGAGGAAGGTTCTCATGGTGACAACAAAGAGAGAAGGCAGGATTGAAGATGGTCACTTGGAGCAGCCTTGAAAGGAATGGTTGTGTATGGACAAAAACATGGTGGTGAACTTACTCCAGTGAAAGCTATGATCGAAAATAATAACTTCATGGCCATGCTCTTTCTACACATAAATTTTTCCTAGAAAAAAATATATATTTTTTAAGATTTTATTTTTATTTATTTGACAGAGAGACAGCTAGAGAGGGAACACAAGCAGGGGGAGTGGGACAGGGAGAAGCAGACTCCCCGCCAAGCAGGGAGCCCGATGTGGGGCTCCATCCCAGGATCCTGGGATCATGACCTGAGCTGAAGGTAGACGCCCAATGACGAGCCACCCAGGTGCCCCGAAAAAATATATTTCCATAGGAATGAATAGTTGATCTAAAGTGGCTGTTAAGTGGAAGCATCTAAACAGTCATTACATCTTAAGATAAAAACCCACATATGAAAGTTGCTAAAGTTATACAAAGATTCCTCTGCCAGTTATATAAAACTGCAAAGGTGAAACTAAATTCTTTAGCATATCAAATTGTATTCCATGGGTATTTGTTTTTAGGCATTTCATATTCACTAGCTACATTAAAGACTTGAGTACAAATTATTAGTACTAACATTCCTCTAAGAAGAATATTAATCTTTCTTAGTATAATATAAAACAAATTTATTCAGAGTTCAAAGGCCTGGGTTTGAGTTCCACTCTACTCCAGGACTGAAACATGTTGTTTAACCATGCTGATCATGCCACATGTACTTACAAGGATGCCTTATACTTGTACTCTGTGGGCTACTATACAAATGAAATATACTAGTACATAAAGCTGTGGGTACTTAAGAAAAGTTAGGTAACTTAGCCACATGGCCATAATGGATGGATTACAGAGTCAAAATACTTTCAGTGCTGCGCCTATACTCTGGTTTTCCACTGAATCAATTTTTTTTTTCCCTCAAGAGAGTTGGATAAGGCTGTCAGCTTCAACTGAAGAGCACATTTCATACTGAGATATACAATATTTGGATAACATATTCATACACATTTTATTTTTGCCCTAACTGAAGCGACAATTAATTCACTATTAGCATAGTAAGCTGCCACATGAAATACACAGAGCTAGTCCCTATTAATTCAGGTAAGAAATAAAGATAGAAAGTACTCTCTTTTCTTGTAAGAGGGAAAGGCAGGATCAGCCGATGCAAAGATCTAAGTAATTCAGTGGCAACAAGTTGCTCAAGAACTAGAAGTAAGTTCCTATGCAAAATGAATTGCTAAGGAGAAAGGAAAAGTTAAATATAAGAAGCTAGAATTATCATTACCTATGTCCTCTAAGAAGAGGTTAGAGATCAAATCCCATAGAGTCTTGGCATATCTTCTAAGAAAAGCCAGTTCCTTAAATTTTCTTGTTATTCTGTATACAAGTCTTACATCTCCCTTTACTGAAGTTCCAATTAGGACAGAAAGAGCAAGAAGGTTTTGCCAGGGATATACCTTCAATTTAAGTTTTGTCTTTGTATGTCTTCCTGAACTGAAAACTGTATCTCTCAGGCTTCCTTGAAGCCAGGATTCTGGATACAAATTCTCTCCAATTAAATCACTCAGATGAGATCTGAAAGGAGGCAAGCACGGGGTTTTTCTGCTTCATGTCCAGTACCAATTCCCAGCTTCCTGGATATTAAGAGGCAGCTGCATCAGTGGTAGAAACAGTCATATTCTGTGTTCCTGTCCAATTAGCAGCTTCCTGGGTGTTGAGAGACAGGGGTGGTGGTAGCAGCTTCCAGATCCCAGCTCTCTGTTCCCTGGGTTACAGCCACAGCAGTGTGTACCAGAACTAGAGAGTTTTATTTGCAGCTTCCTGATTCCTTCCATTCCCAATTGGAGCAGCATTAACTGGAGGCCTGGTTCTGTAGCGTTCTACAAGTCATTGCTGGAGGTCAGGTCTCGCATTTGCTCCTGCAGTCTTCCAGCGATTTCTGTAAGCACCCAAGTCCCTGTATTATATACTTTTATGCCAAAAATATCTAAAGCAGGTTCTGTTTTATGAACTAAACACTGATGATGAAGGTTTTGACTTAAAAGCCTACTTCAATTAGTTGGCAATGGCTGCCTAGGGCAATATATTTAGAAGAATTTTGAGACTGAGGCCCAAATTCCATGAAAAAGATTGCTTTACTGGGTGTTATATTGCAACTGATGAATCACTAAATTCTACCCCTGAAACTAATAATACCGTATATATTAACTAAATTGAATTTAAATAAAAAAGAAAAAGAAAAAGATTGTTTTATACCTAGAATGGGAACATTACACATTTGCCACCTAAATATACACTTACTGAACAAACTGCTGTGTTTGAGGGTGTGGGGGGAGGATGTATCTGTATGAATAAATATAAAATTTGAAAAGACAGGTAAAATTTAATAATTTCATTTGTATTCAAATAGAGATATAGTGAAAATGAACTAGGCATACCAAATTAAACAAAGATTACATAGAGGGAAATGTCAGACTTATTCACAGGAATGCTAATTGTACCATATATGAGTTAAAATTTATTAGACTCAAAATCGCAGAAGTTACTTCAATACAATCCCTTTACTCTAAATCTAATATCAGGGATACAAAGGTCTGGCCATTTTGTTCTCTCAACTTGCTGAATTACTCACTGCTGGAAATAATTTTAAAGGATTAATTTTAAAGAAACTTCAAATAGAAAATCAAACTATCAGAAAAGAATGTAACAACAACAACAACAACAACCACCCCTCTGTTCCTGTGACTCTATAAATGTTTATCTTGGGAGGGCAGGTTAGTGAGGGGTTTTCTCCCCATTCTGAAAGGCAATCATTTTTGTCCTGAGAGTGTTAATACTTCAGTCATTTAAGCTTCCTAATTTGATGCGTTTTGGTTAAGAAGGAAACCTTAAGTGAGGAAAGGAAATGCTGAGAGGAAATTACTTGAACAGAACTTAATAGTTTTGTGATATGAAGCTGTGATCACATTTTTTTCACAGTATGAGTCAGTCATATAAATGTTTGGTTTACTTAGCTTCTTAATTTGATATGAGACTAAACTGGCCAAAACTTGATAGTAAAATTTTATTTTTCATGAGTTAAACTATATTGATTTCATTATTAATATAATATCTCACATTTGTAAGTGAAACTGGTGTAAGTGGGCTTTTGGTCAGCATAAAGCTCACTTTTAAAAGTACGTTTTTAAATGAATTACTGACCTGTGCTATAATTTCAATAACCTTGTCTCACACATAGAGATCTGAAGATCATGGTTATAGTTACTATTAGTGTCAACACAATGTAAGTAGGGTTCATTATGAAACTCTCTGGGGATTCCTAAAGTGATTAGATTCTCTTTGTAATCCACAAAAAGAAACTCTTCAAAGGATAACAATGAGATGAGATGAGATGAGAACCATCTGGTTCACTTGTAAATTCTACCCTTATTTTTTGTGGTATGCCACTGCCATTCTGTCCTATTAGCACCAGAGAATGAAACTCAGGAAGGTTGGTTTTTATCATTTTTTCCTTATAAAAATGGAAAAAGGGTTGAACATCAACTATGAGAGTAGCCTCCTGCCCAATCTCTGACAAAGGCCCTCATCAAACCCAACTCCCCAAACCACCCTTCTTCACACAATCAGGTATGTTCCCCAATGGTTTTATGTTATGAGCAAATATCCAATACAATTTTTTTAAATTTATAACCATCTTTTTTTCATTTTTCTATTTCTCACATATTATTCTCTTCAAGCACACTAATAGGTGATAATCAATTGGTACCTGGAAGATTCACCTGTCCTGAGTATCTCTGACTCAGGTGCCATAGGGATAGAAAGTCTACTATTACCAAAACAAACAAATTTAGCTCATGATAACAAATGCCAACCTATATTGCCCTGATCAACTTGAATTCAAAAAACTAAGAAATTCAGAGGTTCTATGTATGCCTTGGGTAAACACCATCCTCTTTTACATTAAAATTCTTGTGAGAATTCTCCTTCAAGTTTCTGTTCCAGTTCCCACCCCACCAGATCCTAAGCCCAATCCCATCTAACAACATGTTCTTTTATGCCTTGAGACAAAAAAGCGAAGTAGGAAATGCCTGGGCTTTGGATACAGATAGACCTGGGTTGGATTCTAAACTCTGTCACATACTGTATGATCTTGAGCAAGTTACTTCACTTCTGTGAAACTTAGTTTTCTCATCTCTGTAATGGGGTTAATAATACCTACTGCAGAGAGGTCGTGGTAGACAGAAGAAGGACACCCAAAAATGTCGACACGCTAAGCCCCAGAATCTGTGAATGTTACTTTGAAGGCAAAAGAGACTTCCAGAGAGGAACACAGCCCTGCTGATACCTTGATTTTAGCCCCGTGAGAACTCTGTCAGACTTCTGAGCTTTAAAACTATAAAATTAAAAATGTGTACTGTTGGGGTGCCTGGGTGGCTCAGTCAGTTAAGCATCTGCCTTCTGCTTAGGTCATAAATCTTCAGGTCCTGGGATCGAGACCCCCCTCAGGTTCCCTGCTCAGTGGGGAATCGGCTTCTCCCTCTCACTCTCACTCACTCTTTCAAGTAAATAAATAAGTCTTTTTAAAAAACGTGTATTGTTTTAAGCTACTAAGTTGGTGGTAATTTGTTTCAGGGACCATAAAAAACCAATACAGAGGTGTTGTAAGAAAGCATAAGCAGAGTTTACCACAGTGCCTGGCATAGAATAAGCCCTAACCAAGTATTTGTTTCCTCCTACAATTTATCTAGGAAATTCTAATTATTTTATTCACACACACACACACACACACACACACACACACACAAGACCACATTCTATGTGCCAGACACCATTCCAGGAACTCGTGGAATTTACACCCTAATCAAAAGAGCAAAATTGTTTTATATAATGGGGTTATTTTTCACTTTCTACACACACCAGCCTCAAGTAGGCATTTGTTTTTCTCAACTATTGTGCCACAGGCTCCCACACATTCACACTCATACACTTCAGCAAGACCTGCCCACAACTGTACATCTCCTAGTCTCTGACCTGCTTGCATAGTGAATTTGTTTCTGTAGAATTCTAAAGGAAGAATATTATTTATGTTTTGTTTTACATTAAGGAAGCAGATGACAACTGAACATTACCGATAGGTTTGGTCTTAGTGTACCTGACTCTGGTCATACAATAATACAAAACCCAGGGGTGCCTGGGTGGCTCAGTCGTTAAGTATCTGCCTTCGGCTCAGGTCATGATCCCAGGATCCTGGGATCGAGCCCCACATCGGGTCCCCTGCTCGGCGGGAAGCCTGTTTCTCCCTCTCCCTCTGCCTGCCTGCCTACTTGTGATCCCTCTCTCTTGTCAAATAAATAAAATCTTTAAAAAATAATAATACAAAACCCAAAGGCCCAGACTAAAATGCCACTATGATCTCACAATGGCCACAAAGCAGAGAGGCTCAAATGAACCTTGTTAGAGGTTCTAATGATGGGATATAGGGAGAGGAGGGAGAAAAGAATGGCATGGCATTGCTGCTATGTCCCTTAAAGGTTTCATAGATGAAAATACTGAACTAAACACCTATTTTGGTGAGTTCAGACTCACAATATTGAATGCAGGTGAGCCAGGGCATAAATTTAAACTGTGCTTCCAAAAGGGGAAGTATGACAGAAGAGTCTATTTAGATCAGCAGAGCTGCCTGGCCTTGCCTTCCCCACTCCACCTTTCCTAGAGTACTTCCTAATTTATATAATAAACTCAAGGCACCCAGATCCACAATGGACGTGACAAAATTCTCTGACCAGTTCCTGGGACAAAACGCTTTCGAATGTAAGGGAGTAGGAAGTGATTCATTATCTTGCCCATGCTGGATGCTGCAGGGTCTTCTGTGCCAGACTGACTCCTCCTGGTAAGACTAAGATGATTCTGCTTTTAGAAGTCCAAATTAAAATTCCCTTTCCAGAGGTAAGAATTCCACCCCACACATGAAAAGCTGAGAGATGGTACCCCCTGAAGAGCACTCAGAGAAACACATTCTCACTTTGTGATGACCTTTATAGCTTTACTCTGCTTCCAAGTATCCCTTTCTGCTATATTTGAATCCCAGTGAATGTAGGAAGACCTACTAGAGAGGTGCAGACTTTTATTAGAGCATGGTCCCTGGTTAGATAGGTTAGCATTTTCAGCAGGGGATTTGCCAGCCTCACAAAGTGATGTTTGCCCCATAATTGCAGCATCCCACTGTCCAGGAAAATCAAGCCTCACTGTCAGAGAAGGAATCCAATCACTTCACTCTGGAATGATTCTGGGACTCTGTTAGATTGGTGGAGTTCTCCTTGTTGTTTCCCTTTCTTCTCTGTGTGTAAATGTCTGTGTGGTTTTTTTTAATGTTTTTATTGATGTCAAGATGTTGGTACAAAAACAAAACTAACAGTGTATGATTCAGGCTCCTGGTTTCCCACGTCTCCCCATCTCCTTGAGCAAATGGCATAGCTGGAGGACTGTTTACTCTATGGCTTATTTCCCCCTTATCTTTGATGTCCCAGGATGTCAAAGGTTGTAAATTTAATATTGATTTTATAAAGTAGTTTTACTCTAACATGTCAGTTATGATTAGCTTCAACCCAGAAGAAGCTCAGCCACTGATCTGGATTTGCACGCAATGTGGCTCCCCAGCTTTCAGACTCTCTGGGTGAATGCTTTATTTATTAGAGTGGCAATGGTTTGTAAAGGCCAGGACAACCCTCAGCCCCTAGCTCCCTCTCTGCTCTGAGCCACCAGCATCTGGGCCATTTCATTAAGCTTGAAAATCTAAGTAGATCAGGGAGACATATCATTTGCTGGCATGTCAACAGACAGAAGAGTTTATAGATCACATTATACCCCAGTGGCTATAACTAGAGAGAGAGGAATGAGAAGTCTTACTTGGTTTTCCATCCCTCCCTTTCTTCAGTCCCCCAGCACCCTCATGCTCCACCACCAGGGTGGGGACTATTGCTATAATAATGGTAATAAAAGCTGACATTTATTGAACATTTTTTATGTGCTAATCACTTAATAAGCATCAGGCACTGTACTAGGGGTTTTCCATGCATCATCTCATTTAATCCTTGTATCAGTCCTCTGAAGTATTTATTATTACCATTATTATTATTTAATACTATTATTACATTTTATAAAAGAATCGTGGAACACCCAGGATCACACACTGCTACAACTTTTGAGGCTGGAATTCAACCCCAAAGCCCACATTCTCATCCCCAACACTATAAGGTATCCTTTATAAGAAAACAGGGAAGTGACATTTTTGTACCAATCATGCTAACACCTTCGGCCTAACATTTTCTGTTCTTATATTTTGATACAAACTGATCTTGAAGCAAAATAATAGAATTCATCACCAAATTCCATTTTCTTTCTTAAGAAGAGGTAGGCAACTGGTGTGTTTATCCTGCTGCACAGATCCTCTCCCTCACACCTTGGAATAATTCCTCTTTGGAAGATGAAGCTCAGGATGCTCACTGCTTTGTGGTGGGAAGTTCTTCCTGAAGCCTTATGCCCATGTTCCTACTTGCCAGGTGATACAAAGGGGCCACATGGCCTTCCGAGTTAAGGAAACAGATCACAGCCTTCTTACCTTGGGGAATCTCAACTCACTGTTGAGATATTTTAACAATGCTGAGGTTAATTCACCAGGAGGCTGACATAGGACACTTGGGTACTTTATCTCCCAAGTTAAATATACATCTTGAGCTTACCTGTGTGTGTGCTGAAGTCCTCCATTCCTCCCTCCAGGCTGAAACAGGCCAGGTGAGGAATCTATCTAGAACTGCTTTTCCTGATACTTTCCTTCTTCCCTCTTCCTAGATATTGACAATGGGGGAAAAGACAAATTAAGGCAAATTAAAGATAGTGCCAAAGTCTTTGAATGCCTTCCATCAAGAGGGGAGATCTCTATCCCATCCCCTTGATTCTGGGTGGGCTCTGCGACCACTCTGACCAATAGAATACAATGGAAATAATACCGAGTCCATTTCTGGGGCCAGTCCTTAAGAGACTGACAGCATCCACCTCATATAAGAAGTCTAACTACTCTGATGGAGAGAACAGACGGTGAGGCCCTGAGACTACAGGGAGAGGGGCCCAGCTGAGTCAGCCAGGAGACCAGATACGTTAGTAAATCTGTCTTGAACTCTCCAAATCAGCCCAGACACAAGTTGAATGTCACCAAGTGATGCCAATCAAAGCACACGCAATAGAAGTGCCTGAATTCCTGACCCACAAAATTGTGAGATATAATAAAATGGTAGCTGTTCTGCAGTGGTGGGTTACATAGCAAAAGAGAACAGGTATAGACATGTAGGTGCCTGACATGGATCATTTCAACTTTTAAGGCTCCCGTACTTTTGGCATGCACTCACAGATGGAAGCCTGCTCTATCTAGTCCAACTCAATGCATTCAAGCATAGGGAAGAACATACTGCTTTCCCCAGATAACTCTTAATTTGTGACTTGATACCATTTCTGGAAGACAAACACTGGTGTGCTGTCCTATGGAGCAAGTCTCCTCACCTGATTACACAATATTAATAAAGTATTAATCTTTTAGTATATTTGCATCTCATAATTCATGGGCCACTTGGAACCCAAGCATAAGCTAATCACACTGAGCCTACACTTTGTTTTTCCTTTTAATTTCCTCAGTTAGCACATATTTTTCAACAGCCAGAAGGTAAATCTTTTCACCTCAGAAGAAGTACACAGAAAGCCCTGCTCCCAGGTAGATTAAGAAACACGTTCTTTGTGGTAAGGCCTAAGAATTATGGTGAAAGGCATAAAGGTAGGCACTTTTAGTTAATGGCCTCCAAATATAATTTCATTCTTCTATTTAATTATATGTATTTCAATGCATACTCTAAATGACTGTGAGAAGACAGTATATTCTGGAAACATAATGCACTTTTTTGAGTACCCACAGTTTATTTGTCAGACCATAATATACTTTCATGGAGATGAAATAAATAAGAAACAACCCAAGAGAGAGAAGTAAAAGAAACTTGACAGGTAGCTTGGTTTTATCCTCAAACTACAATGGCCCAAAGTCTTTTTTGAAGTGAAACAATTTACTATGGATGTGCTTATTTTCTATACTAAAGTTTTCATTGTTGGTTTGTTTGGTTTATTGTCCAATAGACAGAAACACAAAAGCAAAAAAGAAAACTTCCTTCAAGAGAATCCCATCCTAGAATTCTAATAGACAGATGTGCCAACCCTTGACCTCACACATGCAGGTTATCATCTCTAGAAGTTTAAAGAACAGATATGTATGAACCTTTTATTTCAGACTTACCCTGACAATCCAGATCACAGAGCTCAGAGATCTTCACTGGCATGGAGAGATCAGTTTCTGCATCTGTAAAATGAGACTGATAATATCCAATCCATAGGTTTTTAGGAATTAAATTATATTTTGGAAGGAAGAAGAGGAGTTAGCCAATACACAAAGAAGGGAAGGGAAGAATCACCAAAAGGCAATGTCACATCGAAGTTAGGGAAGAGGATAACAATGTTTTATCCTGGTGGTGGGATTTGGAGTGCTTTTTGTACTCTTGTATTTTTGAATGGCTTAATTTTTTATCATTAACATGTGTCATATATTTAAAAAAATAAAAAACAAACTAGAAAGTAAGGAAAAGAAAATATTTCAAGGAAGTTTGGTCAAGAGGTTTTAAAGAGACCCAGAGATCTAAGACAATGACTTCTCAAAAGACAAGTATCCTTCATCCATGCTAAACCTTTTTATGGTGCATTGCTAGGTGGAGGGGAACCCTAACAGAAGCCAAACCAAAGAATGACTGGAAATACTGGTTTCCAAGATTCCCCCTTTAATGATTAATTGCTGTACCTTATACTCATAAGTCTTCCCAATTTCTTCCATTTTAAACAAATCTCTGTATGGAAGAAGCTTGGCCATTGTTGTAATATTCTGGATTCAAAACAACTGGAGGAGTTTAGGATAGTGATGCTAATTCCTTTAAATACAACTGTAAAGTTTTCAAGATTTGCAAGATATATTGGATAAAATCTACAAATAAAAACTTCATGTAATTTTTTTCATGGTCTGTAAATGCTATTCAATAAGTAGTTAAAACTCATTTTATCATATCGTAACACAAACACAGCCTAAATGTATTAAATATAGCCTATCTCCATCTAATTTCATTTTATAAAATGTTCAGTATTTTCCTCCTCCTACTAAAAAATAAGCTTTCAAAAAATTTAGGATGAACAATTTTACATATTCTGCTTTAAAATGTGCAAGAAGTTTTACAAAATTCTTTAGGCTTCAGTGGTTTAGTAAGACATACAGGTTTTGGAGGCAAAAAGTCCTGCGTTTAAAGGCCAGATTTGCCACATAGTGGGTGTGTAACTGAGCACAAGTTACTTCAGCAGCATTCCCTTAAAGTACAGACTGAATATTCTTTAAGCAGCAAGCATTGTGCTAACCACGGAAAATACAAAGAGAACAGGGTACAAATGAGATAATAAGACGTCATAATCTCTCTGGGTCTCCCCTACATAAAACACCTACCTGATATGACTGATGTAAAGACGGGGATGTACTGTGCAGGTCACTCGATACAAAGTTGATGTGGAAGACAAGCTATATTATTATCATTGTTATTGCCAGAGCAAAAAGAAAAGAGTTCGTCCCCTGCATAAAAACCATTGATCTCCATGATGGGAAAAGAAAGAGGAAAGCAGGCACGGCTTTCTGCCCCTGAACCCTGAGTTCCTCTCAGACCACCTTTCATTCCCCCCACCCAAGCTGCAACCAGCCAGGGCAGGAGGAGCAGCACCACGCATGCGGCCCACACGCATTTCCGGTCTGCCCCCCCCCCCCGGGGGCTATACAGCGCGCAGGCGCAGCCTGTAAAGGCCGAGCTGTTAGCCCTGAGGAGCGATTCCTGGCTAATGGGGGTGAGGGTTGAAACTTGAACGCCAGCGTTCTAAGGCTCTGTCGGTAAGATCCCTCAGACAGGGAGAACCCACTGGTCCACAGTGGGCACAAACCATACGAAGCACTATTGCGTGGACTTTCCTGCCTTCTCTGTGTCACTGTCCCTTGTCGCACTCCTGACCCCTGCCTGGATCACTTCCCGAATGAATGACGGGCATGCAAGCCCTTGTCTCAGGCTCTACGTTAGAGAGGAAACCAGGCCAAAATGCTATTTTTAGAAGGAAAATATTAACAGCAGAATTTTGTTGTTGGAGGAATATATAAAATGACCATACAATGAAATAATATGCAGCCATTAAAAAGAGTGAGGTTTAAAAAAAAAAAATGAGTGAGGTTTGGGGCACCTGGGTGGCTCAGTCGGTTAAACCTAACACTCTTGATTTCTGCCCAGGTCATGAACTCAGGGTCGTAAGATCGAGCCTTGGGTTGGGATCCACCCTGGGTGTGGAGCCTGCTTAAGATTCTCTCCCTCCCTCTCTTCCCCCCCCCAAAAAAAAGCGAGGTAAACTAAACCAGTTGACATAAGAAACTTTTTTTTTAATTTTTTTTTTAATTGAGAAAAAGAGAGGTCAAGTGGGAGGAGGGGCAGAAGGAGAGAGAGAATATCAAGTGGACTCCACAGGGCTCAATCTCAGGACCCTTAGATCATGACCTGAGCCAAAATCAATAGTGGACTTAACCGACTGAGCCACCCCAGTGCCCCTTCATCGGAAACTTCTAAGACATACTGTTGAGTAAGAAAAGGAAGATGCAGAGTAGTATATACAATACGATGTCATTTTGTAAAACAAAACAAATAGCCTCTCAAAAAGCTCTATATCTATACATAAATATACTTATTTGTAAATGTATATATAAGCATTTATTTTAAAATTATAAATGTATATAAATTTAAAAAAAAGGATATATGCTAGTTTGTTAAATGTGTTTGAGGTAGAAGAGAGGAGGTTAGTAAAATAAAGAAAAAGAGGTCTTTATGTAAAAACCACATTATTCTATTCAGGTAAAATCATACAAATATGAGTACGTGCTCATGACAGATGAAAGAGGGATAGTCACCAATATGCTAAAGATAATCGTCTCTGGAATGTGGGATTTCAGGTAGGCTTTTACTTTCTACCTCACACTTTTCTTGTTTTAAGTTTTTCAATAATTGTAGATTAAAAACAAAATATGGAGAGGCAGTTTGACATAGTGGTAAGGAATACAAACTCTGGGGCCTGACAACTATATTCAAATCTTGGTTCCGTCACTTATGGTTGTGTGACCTTGGGCAGGTTATTTCATTTCTTTGGGTGTTAATTTCCCCCTCTGTAAAGTGGAGATAATATATTACCTACTTCATTGAGCTGTTAAGAAAATTAAAATAGGAGGGCGCCTGGGTGGCTCAGTTGGTTAAGCGACTGCCTTCGGCTCAAGTCATGATCCCGGAGTCCTGGGATCAAGTCCTACATCGGGCTCCCGGCTCAGCGGGGAGCCTGCTTCTCCCTCTGACCCTCTCCCCTCTCATGCTGTTTCTCTCTCTCTCTCTCTCAAATAAATAAATAAAATCTTAAAAAAAAAAAGAAAATTCAATAGGAAATGTAGGTAAAGCTTTCAGAATGGTGCCTGGCACATAGTAAATGATACATAAAAGTTAGCTATTATTATTTCTTTATAGTTGACTGAAAAGAAAAATAGCTGGAGGGCTTAAATACACCATTAGTTAGGCAGGGAGGAAAGATACGCCTCACTGTAATTCTGGCCTGGGTAACCATTCACACATAGCCACTCTGCTCCTGTAAGGAAGTAGCTTCTACTTCTGGGAAGAAAGAAAAAAAAAAAGAAGGAGGAGAGAGGAAGAAAGGAGGTAGAGAGAGGAAGGGAGGAACAAAAAGAAAGAGGAAGGAAAAAGGAGGAGGACAAGGACAAGGAAAGAAAGAAAAGGAAAGAAACAGCCCCGAAGTTTCCACTTGGATGCTGGTGGGACAGGTCAGACTTCCCCCTCCTGCCAGGTGTCTGGCCTGACCTGAAGGATTCTCTATCTAGTTTCCTGGTAATCCCAGTTCTTCAAGAAGTGTGCAAGTTCATGTTGGTAGTCTATTTTTTTTCTTAATTGAGATATAACTGTTAGTATTATATGTTTTGCTGACATTCATGTCACATTCCTAGATATCAAATTAAAAAATACGTTTAATCAGTTATAAATGAGAATGTATACACAATAATTCTAAAACTGTGTCTTCATCGAAGTTTACTTCCAAGTGTGATCCATGTGGTTTTAGTGCCAATTCTTATTAACCGTGCAGCGCAATGTGCTGACACCCATGACACATTTCCCCTTATTCAGTCACAAAAATACTTCTAATTAGCCATAAATGAGAATGTACACATAACATTTCCAATAGCTACTGTGTTCCTATCAAAGTTCACATCAGAGAAAACTTAAACTCTTGCCACTGAGCTGCCTTGCTCCAATTCCAACAACTCTTATTTCAGAAATGCTTAGAAAATTGAATCTTTAGATCTTGCTGGGTAAACAGATCTGAGGTAGATTTATTTCAACTCAAGTCCTTTATTTGAGATATGTGTGCTCCTGAACCCAACTAAAATGCATACCATAGCCATTTCAAAGGCAGTGATAAAATTACTTGGTTAAATATTTTGGCTAGATTTCCTGTTTCCAGAGGCCTGGGCTTTGTATTCTGTGGCTTCTGCATTTGCATGTGGTGATGGGGCCAGTATTAAATGGCACCACATCTGCCAACCTCCATAAGTACCATGCCCCACAGGGAAAGCCCCGTGCACTCATCGCCACTGTGAGCCACACAGACAAGACAACGCCAGATCTCAGTTACCACCTTCAGACTCTCAGGCCTTTGGCTTTCTTCAGGAATCTAGGCTGTAAGCTTCTTAGGATTCACAAACCATAAAATACCTCCTCAGTTCAGTGTGAAGTCTATAATATCACTTTAGTTATAATTCAGATAATTCTCCAAACTTGAGGCTGTGAAGCATTCTGATCTGCTCTTAGATTTCTCTATAATCTCTCCTTCGTTTTATAACAGGCTTTGTCGTCTATTGCTCTGTGCAAATGGCAGTCCTTTACAAGTCATCAAGCCATGATTTGTGCGTGGCTTGGTATATTGAGGTGAAAGGGAAACTTTATGTGAGGGGAGGAAAAACGGTTCTGTTTGACTTTGCTTACTTTCACTACCTTTAAAAACTCATTAAATAGGATTCTGCCTTTTACTTGCCGAAGTGTTTAAAACCCTTTTTAATGAAAAATTCTAATCCTTTATAATCACACCATAAGTACTTTCTTTCTGTTCAAAGAGGAAACAGTGTTAAATTTTAATGCATACCTCTGTCAGGCTATAATAAAAGTATTCAGTCTGTTTTAAATCCGATTAGTGTAACTGTTACAGATTAAAGAAAAATCCCAAGTGATTGGAGCAAGTCCCCAGCTCAAGGGAACTAAGTTAGGGTCCAGGCCTGATGACACCAGGATCAAAGGGAACATGAAGACTCTTGCATCCAGTTTTCCCAAAATTTGTTTAGAAGCTAATAAAATAAGGTCCTGTGCTAGGTATTGCAGTAATATAAAGACAAGTTTTCAAACAGGAGGCAGATGAGACATAAGACAACACTAGACAACATGGAATGAGGGGAAGAGCAGGAAAAGTGAGGAGTCCTAAGAGAATTCAGAAAGGACTAAATCACATCCCAGGAAGAGAAACCCGGAGACTTCTTTGAGGATGTAATTTCTAAAAGAGGCTTTTAAGGACAGACAGAATCATGAGAGACTATGGACTCTGAGAAACAAACGGAGGGTTCTAGAGGGGGGGTGGGGGATGGGTTAGCCTGGTGATGGATATTAATTAACATAACATAATAAAATAAAATAAAATAAATAAAGACAGACAGACTCCATAGATGAGGAGAGAGGGATATCCCTACTAAGGTAGGAAAAATTATAAAGTTTTCCAAAAATTAGAGAAACTTTGTTTAGAACTTTGAGAAGGGGAGGGAATGCCACTTTGTTGAGCAGAATGTTGAGCAGGCACTATACCAGGCATCTAGATCTATTTTCTCATTTACTCCCCACAACATCCCAATGAGGTGGTTATTATCCCCATTTTATAGATGAGAAAAATGAACCTCAGCTTGTCAAACTTGCCTAAGGTTAAACAGCTAGCAAGTGGTGGCACTCAGAAGAAAAATATGGTTGAGCTTCTCTCAGTATTTAGTCTTAGGAACCCCCTGAGTCACACGTTCCTCTTATTCACCATTAAGGCCCGATTTGTTCTAAAAGACTTTCCTGACCACCTGAGTTAGAAATGATATTTCTAGGTCCCTGAATTCATGGCATTCTTATTGTTGTTACCCAAGTGGCATTTACTGTACCCTGGCTTCTATGGTTATTTTTTCTCATGCAATTGTTGACCTCAGTGCTTCTTAATTGGTTGGATAGTGTGGAGCAAGAATATCAAAAACATCTGAGAAGAAATGCATATATATTTAAATATTTATATTTTTGAGGCTATCCTTCCACCTACCTCACTTTGCCTTCCTCAGTAGTCTAAGACCGTCTAGAGAAGAGCGTAGTTATCTAAACCCTAAGAGTGTATGCCAGAACATGTGAAGGCACTAGCAATAGGCACTTTTAAATATTCCCTTAGTGGTTTGAATTCCCACCCCATCCCAGGTGAGAACCAGTAAGCTAGCTGGATTAAAAATCAGGTGATTTGACATCAGGTCCCAGCTCTGCAACTTACTAGTTGTGTGATCCTTACCCTCTTTGAGACCCACTCTTATCATGTATAAGTTGAAAATCATTTTATCTGCTTTACTTGCATTTTAGGATTAATGTAAGAATCAAATGACTAAGTCTGTAAAGTCTTATATAATGGGATGGTATTAACATGTCTGGATTAGAAACACTTTGAAACCTGGACCCTGCTCCTTGCTTTTATATGTACAAACTAAATGATTGCACTTAGTAGATATTTAGTAGTGGGTGTTGATTCACAGATATATGTCTCAGAAGCTCAGGGAAATAAAACATTCAACTAAGATGTCGGGGAAACGTGCTGAAATGTCCTCCACCTGGGATACCATTTACCTCCCAACTGCTTCCCCACTTGGATACATTTTAAAGACAATGCCTGTTTAAAAGCCATGGCTGTCTCTGAAATGAGGAGCTTTGGGCTCCAGATTGTCATTATCTACCATCTTTCTTCTTTCGCACTCTCCGTTCTGTACCTCCAAACCAAGATGCTCACTTATACCTCTTTACAGTCAAGGTGGAACTCTGCTTTAATAAATGAATGATTACTCAAGAATAGAGGATACTTTTTACCTTTCAAAACAAATCTTCTAATGAATGATAAGAAAAAAAATAATTTCCTCATTAAAAAAGGACCAGGAAGGGGAAATGAAAGCTAAATACAAACCCCCTACAGTAAGAGAAAGGATGGCAAAAAAATAAAAACAAGGATTCATGAATGCAGGAAGAAATTAAAACAAACCTGCAGGCCCTCATAAATATAGCAATCAGGCAGCTCCATGCATGCATCCCATATTTGAATTTTTATTTTACATGAAGTATTTTTGTATCTGCTTTGCCTAAATTTGGCCTCTTACCAAAGCCTAATGACTCTACTTTATGTTAAGCTTTTCAAAGGATCTAAACTTAAAACTAGGGGGGAAAAAACCTGTTAATTTATCTTGCAGGAAAAGGTGTTATAATTTGAATGAAAAACAGCAAGCAGACAGATAAAAAGGAGCTGGCACAAAGCTCAGGCAATCAGTAACATTTTTTGTACCTGCAGGCTGAGAAATTGTCTCCAGTGTTGTATGATGTTATTACCATTGCCTATTTTCACTTGTACATTAGGTTCAAGCATAATTGTGTGAAGATTTGAATGTTCTTCACAGATATACTATTTTAATAAGCTCATAATGTTAAAACACTGTATGTGTTGACAGTGGTACTTACACTGTATTAAGCAAACAAATCAAATCATTTTCTTTAAAATGCTAAGCAGCCTAATTTGACCTTTCTATAGGCCCTGGTCAGTTCGGAATGGTCCCAGATAATAGTCTTCTCTCTGACCTTTCTGTCTTTTATCCCATACATCAGCAAATGTACTGTCCTCACAGACCATATGACCTTATCACTCCAGAAACTGCTTTTACTCTGTTGAATTTTATGGGGCAGAGTGGGGCCACTATGTGCCATACTCCTGAATATTCATGGTAACCAAAAGTTAGCACAGGTACCAAAAAGCAAATGAGTCATCTAATTCATAAATCTAGTTTATGATGTAAAATTTAGGACTTGGTAGGATGTGGCTGTATTAAAATAGGAGACATTAAATCCATGCGACAAGCAAAAGGGAGAATCATTGGCATAAGTAAATCCAAAGTCAGAGGCAGCTGGATGTTGACACTGAGTTCAGTATTGAAACAAAGAGAGAGCAGTGTTCCCAATCTTAGCAGGTCCTATTGGTCTTTTCTTTATTTGAAGAAATAATTTAATAACATGTTTTTAAAATACAGGTCCTTTTTTTATTTTTTTAAATTCAGAAAACACACAAGCATGGAGGAAAGAAATCAATGATTCTGTCTCTCAGAAATGATCCTTGTTGATTTTAGATCTTATTATTCTGGGCTTCTTCTATGCATGTTTGAATGGGTTAATCTGGCACAAACTGATTTTTAAGTTGGTGTTTTTCTTTCCACTTAATGTTTTGTTAATAGCTTTCCATGTGGTTAAATACTCTCCAACTACAGTAACACATTAATAACTGTGTAGTGGGCGCCTGGGTGGCTCAGTTGTTAAGCTTCTGCCTTCGGCTCAGGTCATGATCCCAGGGTTCTGGGATCGAGCCCCGCATCAGGCTCCCTGTCCAGCAGGAGGCCTGCTTCTCCCTCTCCCACTCCCCCTGCTTGTGTTCCCTCTCTCACTGTGTCTCTCTGTCAAGTAAATAAAATAAATAAATCTTTAAAAAAAATAGCTGTGTAGTATTCCATTAAGGAACACTGTGTTGCCTATGGTGGGATATTTAGGTTGCCTTCACAACCCGATTAAGATGGCAATGAACTTTTTTTTTTTAAGATTTTATGTATTTATTTGACAGAGAGAGAGAGCACAAGCAGGCAGAGTGGCAGGCAGAGGCAGAGAGAGAAGCAGACTCCCTGCAGAGCAGGGGGAGCCCGATGTGGGACTCGATCCCAGGATCCCGGGATCATGACCTGAGCCAAAGCAGTCGCTTAACCAACTGAGCCACCCAGGCACCCAAGATGGCAATGAACTTATAGCAAGTTCTTTTTGAATACCAAAACCTCTATCTGCACTCCTCATAAGACATTTTACAGTTCTTAAAGCCTTTAACTCTTGTGAATTTAGTGACTTAGACTTTTCTATTGACTTCCATTTAATTTTAAGGATATATTACACAAAAACACCCCTGTTGTTTGAAAACTTGTCAAAATAATTGCATCTGCATCAATTAACATTTTACTTCTACCTACTCTGTAATGTGTACTTCATATATATTTGTTTCTGCAACATCATCCTTAGAATAAACACATGAAATAATATGCACACTTAAGAAGCACTGCACAATTACTTCCACCTAATCCAAAGACAATTCTCATTTATTTACTGATTCATTCAATAGGTACTTATTAATCACCTACTGTATAACATGTACTATGCCACATGCCACTGAAGAAATATTTAAGTATCTACATTGGGTATATCTTTACTTCAAAGTCAAAGCCACTAGGAAATGTTTATGTTTTTCCTATATTTTCTTCAGATAACAGAAGCAATACTTAATTTATGTTATATAAAGATGTCATTCTACTTTTGAGTGGCAGTGTAGACCTTTTTCACTTGTTGACCAATTAATAACAAGAAAGTCTAACAAATCTCTCTTTTTTTAAAAAGATTTTATTTATTTATTGGTCAGAGAGCGAGAGAGATCACAATCAGGGTGAGTGACAGGTGGAGGGAGAAGCAGGCTTCCCACTGAGCAGGGAGCCTGATGTGGGACTCAATCCTAGGACCCTGGGATCATGACCTGAGCCCAAGGCAGACACTTCACTGAGGGAGCCACCTCGGCATCCTGTAACAAATCTCTCTTGACAGAAATATAATCTATGCCAATTCGGGCCAAATCAACAGGACTTTCAGCAGTTCTGTACTTTCTGTGGCCCTTAAATAACAGCCAATAGATATCAGTTATGTAAGAGGCTCATCTTGAGATGGGCAAATGAGCAGTTATATTAACAAACTTTAAGGGTCCCGTCACCTCCACAGTAAGTTTTAGGACCTGCCCATCAAGATCAATATCTCTCTTGCATATCCTCAGGCTAACCTATGTTCCTTTATCCCATCATTTTGCTTTTTAGTATGTCTACCTTCTCATTTCTTCAGTGATTCAGCTCTAAACCTAAAACTTCACCCATTCTATCTGCCATCCTTCAAACACCCTCCCAAACTTCCATCAGACTAAACAATGGTCCTCTTCTAGTGAATACTTCAAAGAACACTCAAAGCTGGCCTCTTTCTCAAAATCTTTCCTGACTGATTGGAAGATAAAGCAGCTTTCCAAAGAGTTCCATCTCAACAGCATGCCATTCCCCATGGAATGTGTATTTGGATATAGATAGTGTTGTTACATATGTATGAGAATATGTTTTACTTATTCACCTGCCTTTTTTCAGCCTGATTGTGAGCCCCTGAAGACTAAGAACATGTTTTCTCTTTATTCTGTAATGATCCCACCCCCACAGAGTTACACTGCTAGATGTTGGTGCCACCTTTCTTCAAAGCAGTTATCGGTAATTACAACATTTTAACTAGCTAGGTCTTAGAATACAGATTTTTAGAGGTAGGAGGCAATGTTGGAGGTTACCAAGTCCACCACCTTTTTCTTTTTAAAGCTCACATTTATTTAGTATTTATTACATGCCAGATACTGTGCTAAGCTCTTTATGCAAATTATCTCATGTAGTCCTCTCAAAAATTGATAGAGTAGGAATTCTAAATATGCCCATTTTTGTGTGCATACTAAAACCCTCCTTACACCTTTTCACAATAAAGTATACATAAATGAATGAATAATAATAGCTTAACCTAGGATCAGGACTAGAATAAGATGGGGGGGTGCAGGACAAAATTTAAGGAGGCTCGCTCTTTCAGGGTTGTGCAAGCACTTCCTTAAATTTTGCCCTCTAGATGCCTCTCTTGCCTCACCCTAGTCTCAGCCCTAGCTAAACCTTATTGTATGTCAGGTACTGCTCTAAGTATATTTGTATAGTTAATACAACAATCCTATGAGATAGGTAGTATTATCCTCATTTACAAATAAGGAAATGGAGACTAAGTAATAATATGCCTAAGGTCTCACAGTTAGTAAGTGACAGGAATGGTATTCAAATCCAAACATCCTGGTTGGAGATAGATAATTAAATGAATACATGAAATAAGGAGTGAACGACTATTAAGGCCACACTGAAAGAATTAGGCAGAGCTGGGCCCCAAATCCTGATTTTCTGGCTCTCAATCTTGTATAATTCCCCCATATCTCTGAATATCGAAGTTTCTTTGATGGCTTATCAAAGTAAATGTAAGCAATTGTTGACTTTTCTCTAATTGAACAATTTTTTTTAAGCAGGTAATAAAGATACTTGAATCAAGCACATGTAAAAGGTAGCTGTCTATAATTTCTAACATTAATAGACATTTTTTTCTCCAAATTATTTAATCTCACAGTTGGGTCAAGGTCAAATTTCCAAACTATTGAAAAAAATTATGAACTACAACTAATGCTACCAGACTGCTCATTTTCTACTAAAAGTTGTAGATCCAAGTATTTACTCAGATCTTTTCCTGGCCCACTTTCTAGGTAATTTCTCTGGTTCTGGTAATATTTTCATGGATTCCATGATTCAGAGCAATAGAGATTATTTTCATAATGGGATCTAATACTTCATAGAATATTAAGTTGTTGCTGTATCTTCCATGGAATATTTTGCTCTGCCTTAAAGCTTTCTTCTCTTAATAAGAACATCCCTTCCCTGATTTTATGTTACTTTGATGATTCTCACATTGCAGGAAGTTCCCAGGTGATAGTTTATAATACTTGCTTGTCAACAAAAATCAGGGAGTCAGATAAATACTGCCACCTTAGTTACCATTGATACTAGGTTAGTTTTTTAATTTCCTAATCAGCTCCTAGAAATGAATCTGATTGGCCCAGATCATCTTTCTAGGCAGGCAAAATCACCTATGACTAGCTGCCTATGGACTAACTCCCCTTAAATTAAAGATCTGCCAGTAATCTAATCAGATGAGGTCAGGGGCAGGGACCCATATAAGAGATGTTGGCAGTTTAGGGAATATAAAATGGTATACATTGGAAATAAATTAGCAGTGAAATAAATAAGCAGAGCAAGGAATTTTTTGTATTCTTTGATGTGTATTTCAGAAACAAATTGGAAGAGGGAAGTCTATGTGAAGTAATTAGAAATAAATTGGTTTTTAAAAACTCCTCAGTGAGTGTTATCCTCTAAAAAACTAGAACAATAGGAAAACTTAGAAAAATCAGAAAAATGTTGTCTTCAGGAAAATCTTGAAGAGGACTTCAGTAGCAGCAACTGTCATGAATGGGTTAGAACATGTGACATGCTCTATACTGTAATACCTAGATATGAACACATGAAACTGACTTCAGTCCTGAGAGTACACCCAAGAAGTTCATAGACACGCCTGACAAAATTTCACATTTGGACTGAGGGTTTAAAACATCAGCCATTTTATTATTATTTTTTTTTTAGATTCTATTTATTTATTTTAGAGAGAGACAGAGACAGAGCATGAGCAAAGGGAGGACAAGCAGACTCCACGCTGAGCACAGAGCCCAATGCAGCAGGGCTCCATCCCAGGACCCTGACATCATGACCTGAGCTGAAATCAAGAGTTAGACGCTTAACCAGGTGCCCCAACATCAGGCATTTTATTTGAATGCATTTATATCTGTTTCATGTCCTTTTAGAATAATAGTTTCTGGAGACAGTGCTTTGCTGTTTAAGATTTGCCTTATGCAGCATCTAACCCCATACATCAATCCAGGCAATAAATAAATAGAACACTATAAAATGTTGGGAAATATAAATATCTTTATTTTTCATATTTATTTTTTAATTTTACCACTTCAGGGAAAAAATAACATGAGCCTTATAGTGAAATGGAACAGCTATAGATTTTGGAGCTAGACAGGACTGATTTTGAACAGTGCTTCTGTGAAGACCTGGGAAATCAATTATCTGCTTTAACCTGAGTGATCTCATTTTGTAAATTTTTATGAGGATTTGTAAATTTTTATGAGGATTACATAGAGTATGTAAAGAACATGCCGTGCCAGCACTTGTCAAGTCCTCATGATAAGGTAATTTTTATTATTTATCATACATATTTTTGGAACAGTAGAATCATAGTATAAAAACTGCAACAGATTGATATAATATATCTAATGTAAAATGTGGCCAACATAGACAAATCAAATATTGAAAAATCATGTATCAGTCAGAGTAGGCTAAACCAATGAATTAATTTAGCAGAGGCTCAGCTTCAGTTACTCAGGGACTAGGGCTGACAAAGATACTATCTTCTAACAGCTACTTCTTCTGGAACATGCAGACTCTTCAGTCAGTGGCAGGGTGAGAAGACACTGGAGGGTCTCACATTGCTAAGCACATACCAATATTAGAAATGACATGTATCACCTCCACCCACAACCAATTGCAAAAGCTAGTCAACATGGCCCCATCCAATTGCACAGTGGTAGAGAAATGTAAGCCTCTCATATGCTTGGAAGGAAAGGAGAATCAGATATGGTGAACACTAGAAGACCATACCAAAAGACATGTCCTTAGCTCAGAAGGCTTTCAGAAAGGAACCATATAAATGAGTTTATAATAAGATGGGGGGTTTTGTTTTTTGTTTTTAAGAAATGCATTTTTTCTTCATGGTGACTTGGCGTAATATTTGGTCAATTTGGGTGTGGAGAAAAACATTACAATTAATCATTGCTTGAGTTGCCCTGTGTATGCCAAAATAAAAGAAGTTGCCATCCAGAAAGGAACTTTGCACAACAAAGTGTTAAATGAAATACTACCAGGCAAAATAAGGCAATACTCTTTTGCTGTCTAGCACCACACAAGATGCTAACTAAAAGAGTAAATAAAAACATTCAACATGCATTTAGCTTTCATAATTTACCTTCTGCAAGGTTGATTTAGAGTATGCAGAATATGCCACATTATTTAAGCTGTAAAAAGGAGCTGCTTTACACTACCTGCCATGTACAATTATAATAATCTGTCAGACAAATGTAATTACAGAGTGTGATGTCTGTTTGAGTGTGAAGGCTTTGATTGTGTGGTATTGTCTGCTCTACACTGTGGTACAGCATAAGCAATTGTACTCTGGGGTAACTCTCAGCCAGGACTGATGCTCGCATCAGGAACGCCCCATCAAACAGCACAGATGGTTGGGTTTGAGTTGGAGATTGTTGACTTTGTTTTTTAACCCCAACACTTTTCCAAGGGCAAACTTGACCACAGTAAGTTTTCTGCAGTACAGTGTCTAATATCTAGGTCTCCAAGATATTATTAATAAGAGTGAGAATGGGAGACTAAGGCAGGGTATGGCCAGTTAACAAGTGCCAACCATTTTATTTTATTTTTTTATATTTTTTAAATTTTATTTTATTATGTTATATTAATCACCATACATTACATCATTAGTTTTTGATGTAGTGTTCCATGATTCATTGTTTATGCATAACACCCAGTGCTCCATGCAGAACGTGCCCTCTTTAATACCCATCACCAGGCTAAACCATCCCCCCACCCCCTCCCCTCTAGAACCCTCAGTTTGTTTCTCAGAGTCCATAGTCTCTCATGGTTCATCTCCTCCTCCAATTCCCCCCCTTCATTTTTCCCTTCCTACTATCTTTTTTTATTAACATATAATGTATTATTTGTTTCAGAGGTACAGGTCTGTGATTCAACAGTCTTACACAATTCACAGCACTCACCATAGCACATACCCTCCGCAGTGTTTATCACCTGGCCACCCCATCCCTCCTACCCCCTACCACTCCAGCAACCCTCAGTTTCCTGAGATTAAGAATTCCTCATATTAGTGAGATCATATGATACCTGTCTTTCTCTGACTGACTTATTTCGCTTAGCAAAGTACCCTCTAGTTCCAGCCACATCGTTGCAAATGGCAAGATTTTGATTTTTTGATGGCTGCATAATATTCCATTGTGTATATATACCACATGTTCTTTATCCATTCATCTGTTGATGGACATCTTGGCTCTTCCCATAGTTTGGCTATTGCGGACACTGCTGCTATAAACATTGGGGTGCACATATGCCTTCAGATCACTACATTTGTATCTTTGGGGTAAATACCCAGGAGTGCAATTGCTGGGTCGTACGGTAGCTCTATTTTCAACTTTTTAAGGAGTCTCCATACTGTTTTCCAGAGTGGCTGCACCAGCTTGCATTCCTACCAACAGTGTAGGAGGGTTCCCCTTTCTCCGCATCCTCGCCAACATCTGTCGTTTCCTGACTTGTTAATTTTAGCCATTCTGACTGACGTGAGGTGGTATCTCATTGAGGTTTTGATTTGGATTTCCCTGATGCTGAGCAATGTTGAGCACTTTTTCATGTGTCTGTCGGCCATTTGGATGTCTTCTTTGGAAGCCAACTATTTTAATGATGAAAAGTAGGTTGAGAAAGGAATATATGGGTCACTTTAATGATTAAAAAAAATAATTAGGTGACACTTCATGGGTTTAAAAGATTTAAGTTGGTATTTTATAAAGTAAGTTGTTACTGTAATTTGTTACTGGGCCCTCACACCAGCTGACAAAATAGAAAAGGTAACCGTCGTTAGAGCCTTTCATAATCATATTAAAGAAATTAGAGGTATATTTGGCTTTAAATTAATCAATTGTTTCCTTGCTGTACCATCTATACTAAGTTGGATCAGGCTATTTTTAATTTATTTTTCAATTGATGGTCTTATCACTGTGACTGTGACCTTCATACCCAGATATTTTGCTGTGGGACATCTCTACAGGGTACACCTTTTGCTCTTTAAGATGAGACTCGCCTAGAAGGGATTTAAGAGGTATTGACTTACCATATTCTACTCTGTTATAATTCATGTGGTAGAGAAGTTTTATATTATAATCCAAACATTACACTTTAATACATGGTCAGTCCAAAGTAACAATCTGGATTTGGCATCTTGTTTTCTTTTAAATTACAAATGTATAACATTCTGATGATATCTGAACCAGCTCAGAAAGATCAAACAACTTTTCACTAACAACACAAGTTACATTCATCTCTAAAAGAGCACTAATATTCTATCACTTCTGGCCATATGAGAAAAGAATTCCAGAGATTAGTTCTTATACAGCTGATACCTTTATGCTAGAAATGTGAGTTTTCTGGATGAATCCACCATTGAGAAGAAATAGTGTTTTTATGATGTTTCACTGTTTGAGTCTTCCATTGTAGGCTCCATGGACAATAACAAATCTATCATAAAATAACCACAGAATCTTGAAATCTTTGCATTGGAAAGACCTCTACCTAAGTAGAAATGATTACTTCATTCCTTGGACCCTAATGTACCCTGTATAGCTTTCTCTCATGCTTATTGGAAGGATAAGATGCCTACTTATATTGGTCTACAAATTCCTTAAGACCAGAAATTATAATTTACTCCTCTTTGTCTCCTGAATGCTTAAAATAGGACCTAGGGTAGCATAAATAGCTGAAGTGATAGAGGGATAGAAAAAAAGAAAAAAATACTATATTGCAAAAATGGATATTTGTTGGACCCTCTCCAGTATCTACTCCCTCCCTTCCTTTCCAACAGTCCCAATTTCTGTTTGAAGATTCAAGTGGTTTCAGAGAAGCTCTTATTATCTCCAACTCCAGGAGTGGAATATGTAATCTAGGTTAAACCAATTAGCACATTCCATCTATCTAACAAGTTTTTGGCTCTGCCTTGAGCACATGACCTAACTAAAAATTTTCATTCAGAGTGACTCTCAGAATTATTTCTGGGAAGGAAGAAACAAAGATGCCTTTTGCTGGGTGTAAATGTGGAAGCATGCAGTCCTGGAGCGGATGGCAGCCATCTCAGGACCATGAGGAGAGCAAGTCTTAGAATAGAACCAACATTAAGAAAGGTATATAGCAGAGACAGAAAGAAACTGGAAGCCTCATTTGAACCTGATCTTATCTCTGGACTTTTCAGCTACAAAAAAAGAAACAAAGAAAAAGAAAATAAAATTCCTTTATTTTTCATGTTAGCTTGGGTCAGATTTTTTGTTTCTTACAACACAAAGCATCCTGATTCAATTGTAAATAATGCCATTGAACAGATGTGAGCTGAACAAGCACGATGTACTTCAGAAATATTGGCAAGCCCTAATGCAAACCATTCCACAAACAAACAACAAACCAAAAGTGATGAACACTCTTAATTTCCATTTCCCACTAAAAGGAACCAAGGCTTCCTAAAGAAATGGTTTGATTTTCCAGGTCTTGTGTAGGAAATGTACAAGTTGAAACAGGGACATCTGGTTATGTCAAAAGGCAAGAAAGTTCTCAGAAGCAACTATGCTAAAGAACTAAACCAATTTGAAAAGGCTCCCACCAGCTAAAAGTGGGAAAGCTTGGGCATCAAATAATAATGATAATAATTGCTATGGACTGAAACTGATCAAATATGTTAAAATCGATGCATTCATAGTGGTACTAGAGGAAATAAACTTCATTGATCATAGAGAGTATTAGGAGACCACCTAAATAAACAGAAATAAACATTTAATTTGCCTTTATTGTGTGAACTCTGCTTCAGGGAGTTGTTAAGTTGTTAACAGTTGTTAAGGAAAAGTTTCTCACTATAGACATTTTCTAGCAAAGAGAAGAAAATTCCTTGTTTCAAACCCTTAATGCAATAATAATAGATCTGGGCAATAAACATCAGTGGCTGCTTATATCCCAAAAAATATAAACCACACATTGTGTGCCTCTTGATGGAAGTGCACCATACCACCTATGAAGTATTCTTGTCAAATAATCAAACCTGAATCAGATCAAGCCTCTTAGTCTAACTACCATTCCATAGGAGATAAAAAAGAGATGCAATCAACAAAATCCAAAATGTGGGAAGCTCTACAGAGAAAATGACCCAATTTTTATAAATAAATTACAAGGAAAAATAGAGGTATAACTTATAGATTAAAAGATTCTTAAGAGACATAACAATCATTCGGTAATGTGCAGAACTTGTTGACATTCTGGTTTGAACAAACTAACTATAAAATATATGAGACAATCAGAGAAATTAGGATGCTGACTGAATATTTGATGATAGAGGGAATTATTATTTTTATAGGTGTGATAATGTTACCATTGTTGTGATTTTTTTTAATTTCTCATCTTTTTAGATTCATACAGAAGGAGTTATGGATGCAAAGACATGGTGTCTTTAATACAACAGTAATGGGGGAGAGGGGAAATAAAGTTAAACAAGATTGACCATGAGTTCATTATTGAAGTTGAGTAATAGGTATATGAGGGCTCATTATACTATTCCTTTCTATTCTTGGGTAATATTTAAGATTTTCCAAAATAAAAAAATTTTTAAGTATATCATTCCATTATCATTCAAAATCATATACACATGCCAGCCTTTCTTGCTTTCACATAAACAGGCTGTCATCCTTCAATCATGTTTTAATTTCTTTGCATTGTAATTCACCCAGTCACCGATATCTGCATGCCTTCTTCCCAGACAGTAGGCATTATCCCACACATGCACTCATCCCCATGGAGGTGTTATAGGAAATCCATCACTCTCCCAGCTTACACACAAAGACTTCATTTTTTTTTGTTTTATTATTATGTTCAGTTAGCCAACATATAGTACATCATTAGTTTTTGATGTAGTGTTCCATGATTCATTCTTTGCATATAACACCCAGTGCTCATCACAACATGTGCCCTCCTTAATACCCATCAACCGGTTACCCCAGCCCTCCAGCCCCCTCCCGTCTATAACCCTCAATTTGTTTCCCAGAGTCCAGAGTCTCTCATGGTTTGTCTCCCTCTCTGATTTTTTCCCATTCAGTTTTCCTTCCCCTCCCCTATGGTCCACACTATTCCTAACTGGAGGGGATTATGCTAAGTCAAACAAGTCAAGCAGAGGAAGACTTCATTTTTATAGACATGGTTTTTTTCCATTCATTTCCTTACACCTCTATTCTACTTTACTGGCACTATTTATTCCAATCCCCACATCCCTCTTTAGAAATGAACCATAATCCCTAACTCATACAGACAGACTTATAGCCAGTGCTAGGTTGAAGAATTCCAACATCTACATTTCTGCGGGCCTCTATACATAATCTGGCTCAGTATAAACCTCTTAAGTGAAATGCTCTCCTGGAAATAAAACTGCTCTCTATGTTCTTCTGTTTTATTTCAAACTCAATACAAAGCAGTGGTCCCCAAAGAAAAGTTATGCTGGAGTTAGGTTCACACTATTTCCCTGAAATGTAATATGAGATTTAAACACAGATGATATGACTGGTTAATAAATGTCACCATTGAATGGCTTTGTTCACCTAATAATATCATTCAGATCATTATAAACAAATTGAAGGGGTTCTTATGTGAAACAAACACGGCAGGACTTATTCCTGCGTAACACAAGACCGAGGCAGGGCAGCCAATCCTAACGGCCTTCAAGAAGGGGCATGGCTGGCGTGCAGCTTTGTGGTATCCCGGGAGGATTTTATTTCCAAATATAAAATTCATGCCATGCTCACAGGCAGAACCTTAGAATAGTCATAATGATCTAATGGCAGCATTACTATGGAAGGCTGCTACTAATACTTTGAACTACTGCCGTTCTATACAGATCCAGGGATATGATTTCAAAGCTCATGTGGAATGAAAACTGCCCCAACTGAAAGCAATCCACCTGAGTAAAAAAGAGAGGAAAGAAAAGAACAGGGCAGAATGCAATCGAAGCCCACAATTTGGGATTTCTAGGATAGGGAGGTCAGAGTTGGTTCTTTGATTATGGGGTTTCTTTTATTATTGTTGTAGTTTGAAGGAGTGGCAAAGAAAAAGAAAGTGTCTCTAAATTGGAAGGCACTGCCTAACTGACTTTTTGAATTACCTCTAACTTAAAGATTATAATGTGTTAATTTTCCTCTTCCAAGAAGAGAGGGATAGTAATTGCCCCCATCACCCTCAAGCTCTCCTCCTTCTCCTATCAAGGGAACAAGAGTTCATTGATGACAACTCCCTTGTGCTCAATCTTGTTTCAGTACTGACAGCAAAAAGAAAAGAAATAGCATATTAACTGCAAAAGAGTTGGGAACCCCTCAAAGTCCAACCTTATAAACATCCAAGGCCTGTTGGGCCTGTCACTTGACATTTAGACAAAAATGGCTGTTGTTGTATTTCTAGAAATCAGTGGAAACATCAGATCCTTCGCAGACAAGAAAACTTCCTGATGGTTAAATGCCTGTATTTATAGGTAACATTCACTGTTTCAAACCTAACCCTGCAATTCTTGTGGAAAGAGGTTCTGATAGAGCTAACAAGCCTGTAAGAAAAAAAATAAAATTAAAATATATATATATAATATATATACACACATATATGTATAAAATTTTTAAGTGCTACAGAAATTTCCTTTCATTCTTTCAATAATTTGTAGTTGGAATTCATAATTTTAGCAGTATTTCTCACATACAATGCCAAATTTGGAAACACCATTTAAAGTATATTGTAACATGTGTTTAAGATACATTGAGTCTTTGGAGAAAAGGTGCTGTAGAAATCTAATAAATGAAAGCTCATTTTTGAAACCTTATAAAAATACATGCATTTGAATTAACTTCTAGCTAGACAATCTCCTTGGCGGGCAATATGTAGTGATCCAATATGCCCCAAATTTTAAGGTTCTGGAGTAGGGGAAGGAAAAGGTTATGGCCTAAAGAAGCTCATTCTGAGAGTGGAATAGTTCTCGACAAAAATCCGAGCAGGAATGCCAATTTTGGCCTTGAAAATGCATTCACTTATGCTATTTGGAATGTGAAAGAAATTTGAAATATATAAAAAGTAGAGTTATAAAGGGCAGCTGGATTCAACCACATGGCCAAATTTGAATCAGCAAACTGACATTCTCTGAGATAACACACATTATGTCCTTTAAAATTAAAAAAGGAAAACAAGAGCCAAGTATCATTACTCATTTGTTATTTTGTGAGCTGGTTCAACTCAAGAATACATAATTTTCTGGTTATAATGCAAACTAAGGAGGGATGAGAGCCAGATATAAACAATCTCCTCCTTCTGGAGTAAAATATATAGCTATCTAGGGAATCAATGTGATTATGAAGAGACTAGATGCTTTGATTCTTGGCTGCTATATGACCTGGCCTCACAACCTATAGCTTTATCATCAGAGAGGTAAAGATGATTCTAAGAGATAAAAAAAGATGGAAATAAAATGCTTTGTAAGTAAGCAAAATTGGGGACAAGCATTTCATAAGCAAAGTAAGCTGATGAAGGTGCAGAAAAAGGTTTCACCAGAAAACCAATGTGTTATCATCTTGCTTAAAGCATGACATTTGAAACTTCACATGGAAGCATGAGTTTCTACTGCATTAAACTTTGGGATTAGGGGCACCTGGGTGGCTCAGTCGTTGGGCATCTGCCTTCGGCTCGGGTCATGATCCCAGGGTCCTGAGATCGAGCCCCACGTTGGGCTCCCTGCTCAGTGGGAAGCCTGCTTCTCCCGCTCCCACTCCCCCTGCTTGTGTTCCTGCTCTCACTATCTCTCTCTCTCTGTCAAATAAATAAATAAAATCTTAATAAATAAATAAACTTTGGGATTATATATTGGACAAATTCTGGCCATTGTTTTTATTTTTTCTTCAATGATTTTGTTGATTTATGTATTACCAACATATACACAGCATATATTGCATTTGATATGTGTATTTTGTAGAGATGTTTTATTTAAGCCAACTAAAGTCCTTCATACATAACTTCCAAATTTCAGACAAATATAGAAATGTTGTTTGTGTTAATGTCATTTATTATATTGAAGTTGCCCTGATCATTTAATTTCTCTGCTAGAGTTAGAAACATTTTACATACCACATCATAAATGCCTTGATCTTCCAATATCTTATTTTCTTATTCCAAAAGTATAATAAGGGATTGAGGTCAAGACTGGGAAGATGGCCGAGTAAGCAGACTCTAACTCACCTTGTCCCATGGATACAACTAGATAACACATCAGTGTAAATAACCCAGAAAATGACCTGAAGACTGGCAGAACAAACTCCACAACTAAAGATAGAGAAGAGGTCACATTGAAGAAGGTAGGAAGGGCAGAAATATGAGGGATTGCGGGGAGCAAGGGGCATGGAGAGGGGAGAGAAACAGATTATCACACCAGGGGGGTCCACATGGGGAAGGTGAGTCCCCATAACATTTGGCTTTGAAAGTGAGAGGGACTGAACTTTGTGAGTTCTTACAACCAGCAGGACTTAAAGCCTGGAATTTTAAAAATCAGCAGCTCAGATCTGGAAGAGCCCAGAGGGTGATAGGAAGCCAAGTCCCCACTCTTAGAGAGATAACAAACAGTCCAAGGAGATATAGCCTAGAAGCAGCAGTTTGAAAAACATGTGGTACATATAGGAGGGAGAGTAGTTTACTCATTTCAGAGCACATGATAGAGGGGCAGAGATTGCTAAGGGACTTCTCCAGGAACAAAGGAGCTGGCAGGCACAATCTCCCTTCTCTACCGCCCAGGATAAACACATGGCCACCTGCAGGAACCAGCACTGAACCGGCATTCACTAACTCTCTTACACCAAGCCCTACCCCCTCACACTTTGGTAGATCCCCCACCCTTCCTGGTCACTTTTGCCTAAATCCCAGTGCTGCAGGTCCCCTCCCCCAGAAGACCTATGCAAACCTTGCCAACACTTTATCTCCTGACCTGCATGCTTTGTGCAGCCTCAGTCCCAGAGGTGTGGGGGGCAGCTGGCCCTATAGAAGCCTAAGGCACACCTTGTTAAAATTACATGCCCCATCCCATCCAGGGACCAAACACTGCCCACAAGAGGCAAAGGGAGCCTCTGCAAACAACTGGACTGAGGGAAATATAGCCAGGGCACAAAAGCAGGGTGCACACAACACACAGGAGACACCCCCTGAAGTGCCAGGTTCTGATGAACAGAGGACAACACACTACAGGGCACTACAGGACCTCACCTTCATAAGGCCATTACTCTCAAGAGCAGGAGACAGAGCTGACTTTCTTAACACATAGCAACAGACACAGAGAGTTAGAAAAAATTAAGAGACAGAGGAATATGTCCCAAATGAAAGAACAGGACAAAACCGCAACAAGATACCTAAGCAAAAAGAGTATAAGTAATATACCTGATAGAGAATTTAAAGTAATGATTATAAAGATACCCACTGGACTTGAGAAAAGAGTGGAGGATATCAGAGAGACTCTTAACAAAGAGATAAAAAAGAACCAATCAGAGATGAAGAACACAATAAATGAAATTAAAAATACACCAAATGGAATAAATAGCAGGCTAGAAGAAGCAGAGGAGCAAATGAGTGACCTGAAAGACAGGGTAATGGAAAGTAATCAAGCTGAGCTGGTGAGAAAAAAAAAAATTATGCAAAATAAGAATAGACTTAGGGAACTCAGTGACTCCATCAAGCATATTATTTGCTTTATGGGATCCCAGAAGAAGAGGGAGAAAAGGAGGCAGAAATTTTATTTGAAGAAATAATAGCTGAAAACTTCCCTAATCTGGGAAAGGAAACAGATATCCAGATCCAGGAGGCACAGAGATCCTCCAACAAAATCAACCCAATGAGACCCACACCAATACATATAGTAATTAAAATGGCAAAAAGTAGTGGTTAAAAAAAAGAACTTTAAAAGCAGCATAGAAAAGAAGACAGTTACATAGAAGGGAAACCCCATAAGTCTATCCGTGGATTTTTCAGCAGAAATTTTGTGGTCCAGAGGGACTGGAGTGATATATTCAAAGTGCTAAAAGAAAAAAATCTGCAGCCAAGAACACTCTATCCAGCAAGGCTATCATCCAGAATAGAAGGAGACATAAAGAGTTTCTCAGACAAATAAAAGCTAAAGGAATTCATGACCACTAAACCAGCCCTACAAGAAATGTCAAAGGGGAATCTTTGAGTAGAAGGAAAGACATAAGTAAGAGTAAGAAAAGTAGGAAACACAAAAGCAGTAAAAATAAGCATATCTGTAAAAATCAGTCAAGGGATTCAAAAAATAAAAGGATGTAAAATATGACATCATGTATCTAAAATGTGGGGTGGAGGGAGAAGAGGAGTAAAGAACAGGTTCAAATTTAAGTGACCATCAACTTAACATAGACTGCTATATGCAGAAGATATTATATACAAACCTAATGGTAAGCACAAATCAAAAACCAGTAATAGATATGCAAAAAATAAAAAGGAATCAAAATATATCGCTAAAGAAAATCAGCAAACCACAAAAGAGCATAAAAGAATAAAGGAGCAGAGAACAACAGAAACAACCACAAAACAAGCAACAAAATATCAATAAATACATATCTATCAACAATTACTTTGAATTTAAATGGAATAAGCACTCCAGTCAAAAAACATAGGGTGACAGAATGGATTAAAAACAAGACCCATCTATATACTGCCTACAAGAGACTCATTTCAGACCTAGAGACACATGTAGATTGAAAGTAAGGGGATGGAGAAATATTTGTCATGCAAATGGATATCAAAAGAAAGCTGGGTAGCAATACTTATATTGGACAAAATAGACTTTAAAATAAAACTGTAACAAGAAACAAAGAAGGACACTATATAATAATAAAGGGGACAACCCAACAAAAAGATATAACAATTGTAAATATTTATGCACCCAACATGGGAGCACCCAAATACATAAAACAGTTAATAACAAACATAAAGAAACTAATTGGTAGTAATATAATAATAGTAGAGGACTTTAACACCCCACTTACATCAATGGACAGATCATCCAAACAGAAAATAAGAAAATAATGTCTTTGAACGACACACTGGACCAGATGGATTTAGCATATATATATTCAGAACATTCCATCCTAAAACAGTAGAAATCACATTTTTTCAAGTACACATGGAATATTTTACAGAATAGGTCACATATTAGGCCACAAAAGAAGGCTCAACAAATGCAAAAAGATCAAAATTATACCATGCATCTTTTCTGACCACACTGCTATGAACCCTGAAATCAACCACAAGAAAAAATCTGGAAAGAGCACAAATACATGAAGGTTAAATAATATGCCACTAAACAATGAATGAGTCAACAAGAAATGAAAGAAGAAATTAAAAATGCATGGAAATAAAGGAAAACATAATGGTCCAAAATCTTTGGGATGCAGCAAAAGTGGTTCTAAGAGGGACGTTTATAGCAATACAGGCCTACCTCAAGAAGCAAGAAAAATCCCAAATAAAAAACCTAACCTTACACCTAAAAAGGCTAGAAAAAGAAAAATGAACAAAACCTAAATCCAGCAGAAGGAAGGAAATAATAATAAATATTAGAGCACTAATAAATAATATAGAATATAGAAACTAAAAAAACAATAGAACAGATCAATGAAACCAGGAGATGGTTCTTTGAAAAGATCAACAAAATTGATAAACCTTTAACTAGACTCATCCAAAAGAGAGAGAGAGGACTCAAAATCATAAATGAAAGTGGATAAATAACAAATGACATGACAGAAATACAATGATTATAAGAGAATATTATGAAAAATTATATGCCAATAAATTGGATAACCTAGAAGAAATGGATAAATTCCTAGAAACATATACCAACACTGAAGCAGGAAGAAATAGAAAATTTGAACAGACCAATTACCAGCAATGAAATTGAATCAGTAATCAAAAAACTCCCAATAAACAAAGGTCCAGACCAGACAGCTTCACAGGGGAATTCTACCAAACATTTAAGGAAGAGTTAATACCTATTCTTCTCAAACTTTTCCAAAAAATAGAAGAGGAAGGAAAGCTTCCAAATTCATTCTATGAAGCCAGCATTACCCTGATAACCAAAACCAGTTGAAGACACACACACACACACAAAGAACTACAGGTCAATATCTGATGAACGTAGGTGCAAAAATCCTCAACAGAATATTGGCAAAACAAATCCAACAATGCATTTAAAAAATCATTCACTATTGGGGCACCTGGGTAGCTCAGTCGGTTAAGCATCTGCCTTCAGCTCAGGTCATGATCCCAGGGTCCTGGGATTGAGCCCTGAGTCCAGCTTCCTGCTCAGCAGGAAGGCTGCTTCTCCCTTTCCTGCTCCCCCTGCTTGTGCGCTCATGCTCTTTCTCGCTCTCTCTCTGTGTCAAATAAATAAAATCTTTTTTAAAAATTGATTCAGAACTATCACATCAGATTTATTCCTGGATTGCAAGGGTGGTTCTGTATTTGCAAATCAATCAACATGATACATCATATCAATAAGAGAAAGGATAAAAACCATATGATGATTTCAATAAACACAGAAAAAGCATTTGACAAAACACAACATCCGTTCATGATAAGAAGAAAAAACCCTCAACAAAGTAGGTTTAGAAGGAATATACCTCAACGTAATAAAGCCTTATATGAAAAGCCACAGCTAACATCATACTCAATGGGGAAAAACTGAGAGCTCTTCCCTGAAGGTCAGGAATACTCTCACCACTTTCATTCAACATAGTACTGGAAGTCCTAGCTACAATAATCAGACAACAAAAAGAATTAAAAGGCATCCATATTGGTAAGGAAGAAGTAAAACCTTCACTATTTCAGATGGCATGATACTCTATATAGAAAACACAGAAGACTCCCCCAAAAAACTACTAGAACTGATAAATGAATTCAGTAAAGTCACAGGATACAAAATCAATGTACAGAAATCCATTGAATTTCTATGCATTAATAATGAAGCAGCAAAAAGAGAAACAAAGAAAACAATCCCATTTACAATTGCACCAAAAATAATAAATTACCCCAGAAAATAAATCTCCAGAAAATAAAATGACAAAGAAATGTATAGTAGGAAATAAATGAAAGAAAATTAAAGGCTCAATCCAAGAGGTTTGTATCTAAATTCAAAAAAAAAAAAAAAGAATAGAGAAAGTGATGGGATAGAAATTGCAAAAAAAAAACAAAAAACGTTTTTCCAAACTGAAGTAAGTCTAAAGATGAGAAATTGCCTCTGAGTGTCCAGCAAAATGAATAACAACAAAAAGACACATGAAAGCACATCATCCTGAAATTTCAGAATAATGTGAATATTAACACTATGAAAAACAACAAACTTTATTAGAAAATAAATGTAGGAGTATCTGGGTGGCTTAGTCGGTTAAGTGCCTTTGGCTCAGGTCATGATTTCAGGATCCCGGGATCGAGCCCGTGTCAGGCTCCCTGCTCAGTGGGAAGTCTGTTTCTCCCTCTCTCTTTGCCCCAACCCCCTGCTTGTGCCCTCTCTCTCTCTCTCTCTCTCAAATAAAGAAAATCTTGAAAAAAATGTAATCATGATTTTCTAGGTGAATAATTATGGCATCTGACTGGAAGAGACACACAAATCTGCCAGAAAGTTTGCTTTGCATCAGCTCAAGGGTTAATACTACTGCAGGTCCCCACACATTTAAGGAATGTATTAAAGGAATTAAGCAACCTCCCGTCCTCTCTTACTAGCTGGTAGCCAAGTGTCCTGATTAACTGGACAACATTGTGAGTCAGCTGACATTTGAAATTCAGCATTTTAGGAGTATCAATGTATGATGTGTGAAAGCATCACATTCGAGATGATTATTGTATGAAGTTGAGGATGTTCTATAAAAATAACACTAACAGTTACTGAATTCTTACTGCATTTCAAGTGCTTTCCTTGATTTATCCCCGAAGATGAACCTTATCTATCATCAGCTCCAATGTACAGATGAAGAAATTGAGCTTTAAAGAGGCCAGGCAACTTTCCCAGAGTGCTAGGGCTCAGATTAGAATGCAGGCAGTGTAGTTTTAGAGCCTGTGCTCTTGACCACTGATCTCTTCTGCCTTAATACATACTTAGAGAAATGCTGAAGGGGATAGAAATAGGGGAAATCAAGGAGGAAAAAGTGTCCTCTGATGGAGGTTGTGGTAGAATGAAGTGGACTAACGCCAGACAGCAGGAGTCAGACGTGTCAGAATTGAGGACTCATAAGAATTGAGAACTGATGTGATTTTGTTAATGATTCATTTAACTTATGGAGATATGTTGATAAGCTCCTTTACTGAAAAGAGGGCAAGAACATTGGTATCAAAATGGATCTTTCTTCTGAGACTCTCCCTCCATCCCTTTCATGTCTTTTTACTACCATTTCTTTGACTTCTCATTCCCTTTAATCACCAGGCTTCACATTACAAGCAGAGAAACCCAGGCCTGGCTTCTTCTGTTTTAACTTTCCTTTGCTTATATTTGCCCCCAGGAGTCTTGGCAACTAGGCACGGTGACAGCAACCTGAAGGCAAAGAGGACCTGGTTCTCCCTCCCACCCCAGCCTCATTAAATACGGTGCAGTTCCTACCAAGAGGGCTGGGGGTGGAGGCTGTGTGGGCAAAAGATACAGCTTCCAAATGTTCCTGTAAATATTCATAAAAACATGTCAGTGTTGCTAAACCCACAGCAAACGATAATCATCTGTCCCCCTACACCCTGCATCTTTTTGCTGTTAATCCTTTTGTCCATGTTGAAATCTTTCCCACAATTGCTTCTTCTTCTATCCTTGTGTTTTTGAATTGCTGCTAGCAACCCCAACCTTTGCAGCCCTTCATGCAAGGCTGTGGTACCATTTTAAAAGCAGTGGTCCTCTACTGCCAGCAAGGGATGTAAATGACATACACCATCCTAGGGATGTTGCTTCTTCTCATCTTGATTCCTTGCTCTTGGGGAACACAACAATTATTCTACCCAGGAACTGATGGGAATTTCTGAACAACCTGGCACATCTGAAACATTTTTCTGACTCATTGAGCTGGCATATACTGCTAGATCAGCACTGGCCCTGCTCCACACAGCCTGTCACCAACAGTGGGTGTTGTTGTAAGCACTAGTTTTGATTGTGGCAAGATGGGCTCTGTGACTCTCCTCTTGTTCTGTTGAGTTCAGAAAAGGCATCTGGACTCCATTCACATTACATTTGACAGGAGTCCAAAACCTAAATGAATGTTGCTAATAAAGAACTGTAAGGAAAAAACATGTTGAGAACTACTGAGTGTATTCAACACATATCAAGCTTGGAGCAGGGGGAAGGGGAGGAGAATGAATGCACTGGGTTAGGATCACCAATTGGAGGGTGAGAGCTCCGGGCTCTGTTCCTGGCTCTATCCAAGAACTGTGCCTCAGATTGCCTTCTTTAAATTGAGAGTGTTCAAAAGTGCTTTATGATACAGCAGAGACTGCATATAACCTTGCATATGTTTAAGTCTGCTGTTGGTCAACTAAGTTTCAAATGAGCTAGTATTAATTGAACAATCACTCTGTGCCTAAGTCATTGGCTGCCAAGGGGTAGCTTTAACTCCTGCATAATCTTTACTGGCTCCTTCTCTCCAAATTCTTTGATCTGGGTAACTGGCATGTCCTCTTTCTTTTATATAGTACATTCAAACTTGGCCTATACCCAGGTCCCTTTTATCTTTCACAGGCATATCTTTTGCATTTCAAACTCTATCTTGGTCCCAGAAGACAACCAGCCCAGAAGAGTTTCCTTCTTTCTTTCTTTCTTTTAAGATTTTTACTTATTTATTTGAGAGAGAGAGAGAGAGCACGAGCAGGGGAGGGGCCACGGGAAGGAGAGAAGCAGACTCCCCACTGAGCAGGGGGCCCAATGCAGGTATCAATCCCAGGACCCTGTGATCATGACCTGAGGTGAAGGCAGACACTTAACCACCTGAGCCACCCAGGTGCCCCAAGAAGAGTTTATTTCTAAATGGAGTTGGTCAGAGTAGGCTGAAAAATGTAAATACATGTAAACTTAAACTAAGTATCAACAAAGACTCCATTGAACAATGATTATTTTCTATACTATCTTCTAAATATGAATTTTCTGCAAACTAAACATATACCACAGTAACTAAATGAGGAAACTTTTAAAAGAATATCTTGAGTTTTTGGATAATTATATTATTATAGTTAAAATTCTTCTTTCAGGTAACATTTAGCTAAAATAAAATAAAATGATGGATTCTAGATCATCTTAGATTATCCTGATAAATATCATATTATCTGTATGTGAAATATTGCCTGCCTTTATGTTATCTAATATGGAGGAAATATGCCTTGTTCATTAAGAAGTGGTATCACATGAATAAGAAACAAATATTCCTGCTGAATATTTTTAACTACTTTGTCCAAAGAAATTTTCCACTATCTAAATTTTTGCAAAAATATTATAATTAAAAAGTATGGTTTTAAGTGAATTACTGACCTGTGCTACAATATTATGATTATTTATATGTTAAGACTGTTTAGTTTTAGCCCATGACTCTAAGACCTTAACCAGTCCAGTTTGAAAACTAGGAAAAGTAAAAAATAAAAATAAAAAACAAACAAAAAAACTACAAATAATCTAATGCTGCTCTTAGTGGGTTATTTTATGGTAAATAACCATGTCAACAGCTTTTCTGCTCCATAGGTGAAACCCTAGGCCAGGAATTCAGAGTTGTGATTTGTCAAGCAAACATGTAGTATATGTTGTTGATGGAACATATAATAAAGTATTAGCCTATTATTTTGGGATAGTAGATGGATGCCCTTTTTGAGGATGGAATGTCTGGGCTTGGATCTAGCCATTAATAACCCATGTGAACAAGCAAGGATTAGAGCACAAAATTCAGAACAACCTGCAAATAGGTAAAAAGTCTTAGTAAAGTTGGAAAAATATATTGGCTGACTTAAAGGGGAGAATAGTAATGAGTGCAATTGCACATGTGTTAAGTTCCAGGTGTTGGTGAAGCAGTCAAGCATCAAAGACCCTGAAGTCAGCTAGAAAGGTAAAATTACAGGGTTGAGGGGTAGATTTGCGATTCAGCTGCTGAAACTGTGTGAGTTGAGCTCTTAGAGAAGGAGCATACACAGGACAGAGCAAGGGTCAAATGACCTGAAACTAGTGGGATTCTTGTGGCTATAAGTCAGGAAGGGAAGTTGACAGAAATGTGGAGACAAGTCAAAGAAGATGAGAATTGAAGAATGAATCTCATATTTGGATTAGAGCAGATCACTCATTTAGCCCTTCAGCCATTAAACTAATATTTAGAGTGCTTATTTGTACCTGTGTCAGGAGCTGGAGATATAAAGATAGAAGGATGTGTGTCTTACCTTTAGTGCTGGGATAGAAAACCAAACAACATTATATATGATCATAATTGCTTTTATTATGGAGATACTCATGGAGAAATTGCATGGGACTTTTTGGGAGAGTCTCCTTCAACCCTCAATTCCCTCCCAATTAACCAAATCCCCTCTCTCCATCCAGCCAAATTTTGACATTTGCTGTTTCCATTTCTTTACCTCTTACTCTTCAACTCACTCTGTGGTAACTTTATGCAGCCACCACTCCACCAAAATTCCTCTCAGGTTTCTCTGCTAAATTCCAAGATAATCTTCAGCCCTTATATGCTTGACCTCTTGGCAGGATTTGATACCTTTAATCATTCTTTTCAAAATACTTTCTTCCTTTGCTTTCCAAGAAGACATTTTATTGACCAGTTCTTTGAAGACCTTTCTTCCTCTACCCACACCATAAATATTGGGGATCCCTGGAGCTCTCTCTTCTTATTATGTGTATGCGAATTAGTTCTTCACCATATTTATCATACTTCATTTTTATTTCATTGTCTTTCCTACCACTCACTGTAAATTTGGAAGTCCAGGATTATATCACTGCTCTATCCAGTGCTAGCCCCACACATGACATGAAGTTTGTGCTTACTAAATATTACTTGAGTGGGGCTCCTGGGTGGCTCAGTTAAGCATCTGACTCTTGATTTCGGCTAGGTCATGATCTCAGGGTTGTGGGAATCAAACCTCACGCCAGGCTCTGTGCTCAGCACAGAGTCTGCTTGAGATTCTGTCCCTCTGCCCCTCCCCCTCACTCTCTCTCTCAAAAATAAAAAATAAATCTTAAAAATAAATAAATATTAATTGAGTAAATGAATAGTTGACTGAGTCTAAGAATCCTTTACAATAAAGTTGTACTTGAGGTGAGGTTTAAAAGAAGAGTGGGAGTATCAAGATGAAAGAAATAGATGATAGATGATTGGAGGCATTTGTGGATTTTGAGCAGACGAGTGATAATACCAAGATTTGAAAGTTTGATCATTCCAATGGCAGTGTGAGGGATAGACATGAGAAGGGGATTCAGGGCAACTAATATTGCAATAACTTTTTGCAAAAAAGCCCATGGCTATAGATTAAGGAAAATATAATGAATGGTTCAAGGCATAATGAGGAGTTTAAACCAATAAGCCTTAAAGATGGATTGGCTACAGGGAGTGACAGAGAGGAATTTTGGATGCCTTGGATTCCTTCACTAGCATAGGAAGCACAAGAGAAAAAGAAATTTGGGAGAAAAGATTAGGACCAAATGAGCCTTAGGTTTTTAAGTGTTCCATTATGGGTGCAGGAGTTAGAATACATTATAAATTCTAGGAGTTCAGGAACCATGTCAGTTTAATCACATAGTTCATCCTAATGTTGGTGCTTGATAAATTCCTTTGATGGTATCGATGGAATACCACATTGCCAATACCGCATTGCAGTTCCATCTAGGGGATCCCCTTTATACAAAGACGTGTGTTTATTTACTCATCCCTGTGGGGCTTTATGACTAGGTTGCCCTTTGGATGCACATTATCTATTTTTGCAGATGCTGTCTCAAAATTGATTAGTTCTCCGACCCGCCCACTGAAATCATCCAACCTATTGAAGAAGCAGAATGGGATGTGGATTATAGGGTTTCAGATAACACCAAGTCCCTTGTGAAAGGTATGTTATTTCATTGCTTTGTTCTGCTTTTGGAAGAGTGTAGCTGTGTTTTCTTTTCTCCAACTGTGTAGGTCACAGCAATTTTTTTTTCCATCGGGAATTACAAGCTATACGGAAGATTTCCAGAGTAGAATCACAGTCTCACACAAATGCTAAATACAACTAATCAGGGCCTGGGAGGTACACAGAGGGTAATTAGTAGTTATATTTGGGTCAGTTACTAAGGTCATTTATGAGATACTACAAGAAAAAGACTGTTTGCCTTTCTGTAGGGAAAAATGGAAATATATTCATTTTATGCATTGTAATAGATGCATTAAAATGGGCTAAAGGCATTTTTGGTAATTTCACATGTATATGTATCTCCGTATGTAAGATGGTTTTAAAGTGCAAACTGAAACGTTGTACCATATTCATAATGAGAGTATTAAAATTGGTAACAAGAAATTGCGTAACTTTGTCCACTATCCTATAACTAGAAACAGAACTGACAAAGGCGGATGCTCACACTTAACTTAGTAGGTTTTCTGCTACTAAAGAGATATTCATTTGGTAGTCTTAAAGCCTTCACTATACAACTATCACTAATGAATTCATAATAATAGAACATGCCATGTTTACAGTAAATCTTAGTTCCATGGCCTATGTGGGCTTTTCAGGGCTTCCCTGACTTCTGTGAACACTAAATGAGAGAAAATAGTGTTAACTCAAAGTGTGAATGTAGAATACATATTTAGGAAACACTGAAGACAGTGTAGGTTTATCAAATTGGCGAATTACAGGAATAGATTAAAAACAAAAGCCATAAAATCTCTTCTTTACATTCATATAAGTTGATCTCATCTATACCCACTGTTTCAGCCACCACTCTCCTGGAACCCATTTCTCCTTATTTTCTCTGTCTAGGTCAGACCATCACTCTTAAACTCTAGATCCATAGATTCAACTGCCTTCTATATCTACATCAATATCTGTCCAAATCCACAACCTTAGTGTCAGTGTCTTTATATTTCAGTATATTCAAAGTTAACCTCATTATCTTCTCCCATAAACCCCTCCTTGCTGAAGTTTCAAATAAGCCAGATGTTCAGACCTGGGTATCATCCTCCTTTCCTCTTTCTCTTTCACTACTGGTGTATCAACAGTCACTTCTTAGAGTAATTTAGCTTATAAATATCTATGGAAACCACTCCTTTTATTCCCTTCTGTCACTGTCTTAATTCAGGTCTTCATGATTTTTTCCCCTGAATGACTCCAATTATCTCTTAATGGGTCTCTCAGCTTCAGTCTTTTATGATCTCTCTTTAATTCATTCTTTGAATTTCTATTAGAGAGAGTGTTTTAAAATACAAGTCTGGCCATGTAACTCCCCTCCTTAAAGTCACGGTCTGTCTCTCTTGCCCTCAAAAAATAACCCTGAACTTCTACTTCTCACATAAAACAGAAGGCATCAGGCATGAATGCTCATAACTTTACTCAACTCTTCTCATGTGCATATGCATTTTCACTATTCCTATCTTTGCCTCCTTCTCACTTTCATTTTTTTTTCTGGCCAAGGCGAGGTTCTGGGCCCTTGATCTGTGTCCCTTTGCTCTCTGCTGCCTCAGGGCCCTCAGACTATCATTTGTAGTCATTCTCCTCATCCTCTACTTCTTTGTCACCTCATTCCTCTTAACATACAGACATGTCCAAGTTTCCTTGATCTTAAACAAACAAAAATCATTCCTCAGATGCAACAAGGCCATAATAAAACTCACTATTTCCCCATACCATCTGTGGTTAACTGGTTTTTGTCCTTCAAAACAGAGCTCAAGTTGTATTCCCCACTCCCACTCTATATTATTATATCTTTTTGAATATTTACTTATAAAACACTTCACATATTATAGTTAACTATTTGTTTGCTTGTCTTCTTTATTAGACTGTGATCTTCTTGAGTGTGGAAACTGGTGTTATTTAATTATTACCAGCAATTAATTAATTAGTAGTGAGTGTATATGTCAAAACATAGTCTCAGGTCTGAACACTATTATTTTTCTAAAATTTCTATTTTTAGCTCTCATTTTGTCAGAAACTAAATTTAATCAGTCAGGATTTTTACCCACTCCCCCACTCCATAGAGGACTCTGTGTAGATTCTAGGCAGGTTATGAAGTACTGATGCTTGGCGGAGGTGGGGCATGGGATATGTCTGGGCCCAAGTTGGCCAGGCTGCATCCCCAAGACTCCCCATTTCTGCCTGGTCTTCATTTAATGTACATTCAAATGGCTACACCCTCCTGATCCAGACAACAAGCTGACCTGGCTTTCTCTCAATTCTATCTTCTCTCAGGAGACATGCAACTGGAATTTCTCTTATTCCTCTTCCACCCTGAAATTAGGACAGGGGTTGAACACTGAGCAGGACCCCATCTCAGGAAATAGCAATGTCTTAGCTTTCTTACTTTCTGTCTCTTTCTCTGCCCTCCTGAATCAGCTTTTAAATCAAACTGGCTTTGACCTTTGCTTCCAAATCTGTAGGCATAAACTAATTGCCCTGAGTATTTCAGGGATTAGGGTTTTGAAATTCTAAATCCTAGTGTATCGGTTCTGATCCTTTCTACTGAAAAAAGAAAATAGAATACCTAACTAAAATGAAGTCTCAATAATGAAAAGCTTTAATAATCTCATGTAAGAGGAGATTCAGAAGTAAGGGACAATTCTTGGGTTGGTTCACAGAGCAGCAGTGTCAATGATTTTTCAGGTTCTTGCCTTCTCTCTGTTACTGTATCCTCTGTATATTGGCTTTTTCTCAAACTTGTTTCCTCATGATCTCAAGATGGTTGCCCTTCTCTCTTATTATTAGGGAGTAATACTTATCATATATTTTTTATTTTATTTATTTATTTAAATTAAAATTTTTTTAAATTTTAATTCCAGTGTAGTTAATATACAGTGTTATATTGGTTTTGGGTCTACAATATAGTGATTCAGTAGTTCCGTATATTACTCAGAGCTCATTAAGATAAGTGTACTCTTAATCCCATTCACTGATTTCATCCATCCTCCCACCCACCTCTCTTCTGTTCATCACAAGTGTACTCCTCCATCCCCATCACCTGTCCAATTCATCCCCCACCACCACCCCTCTGGCTGCCATCAGTTTGTTCTCTATAGTTAAGAGTCTGTTTTTTGGTTTCTCTCTTTTTTTGTCACTTGTTTGTTTTGTTTCTTAAATTCCACATATGAGTCGAATCATTTGGAATTTGTCTTTCCCTGACTGGCTTATTTCACATATCACTCTCTAGACCCATCCATGTCATTGCAAATAGTAAGATTTCATTCTCTTCTATGGCCAAATAATATTCCATTGTATATATTTGTATTATATCTTTTTTATCCATTCATCAGTCGATGGACATTTAGGCTGCTTCCATATCTTGGCTATTGTAAATAATGCTACTTAATAAATAATTATTAATGTAATAATAAACATGGGAGTACACGTATCCCTTCAAATCAGTGTTTTTGTGTTCTTTAGATAAATACCTAGTACTACAATTACTGGATCATTGGGTAATTCTATTTTTAACTTTTTGAGGAACTTCCAAACTGTTTCCAGAATGGCTGCACCAATTTGCATTCCCACCAACAGTGCGGGAGTGTTACTTTTTCGCCACATCCTCACCAATACCTGTTGTTTCTTGTGTTGTTGATTTTAGCCATTCTGACAGGTGTGACGTGATAGCTCATTGTAGTTTGGATTTGCATTTCCTTGGTGGTAAGTGATGATGAACATCTTTTCATGTGTCTGTTGGCCATCTGTATGTCTTCTTTGGAGAAATGTCTTCATGTACAGATATCTGTTGCATTTCTATACACCAATAATGAAGCAGCAGAAAGAGAAATCAAGGAATCGATCTCATTTACAGTTGTAACAAAAACCATAAGATACCTAGGAATAAACCTGGCCAAAGAGGTAAAAAATGTCTGAAAACTATAAAACACTGATGAAATTGAAGATGACACAAAGAAATGGAAAAACATTCCATGCTCATGGATTAGAAGAACAAATATTGTTAAAATATCTATATTACCCAGGGCACCTGGTGGCTTAGTCAGTTGAGCATCCAACTTGTGGTTTCAGCTCAGGTCATGATCTAAGTGTTGTGAGATTAAGCCCCACATCAGGCTCCATGGGCATGAAGCCTGCTTAAGATTCTCTCCCTCTCCCTCTCCTTCTGCCTCTCTCTCTCTCTCTCTCCCTCTCTCTCTCTTAAGAAAAAATCCTGTATTACCCAAAGCAATCTACACATTTTTTTTAAGATTTTATTTATTCATTTGACAGAGGGAGAGCACAAGCAAGGGAAGCAGCAGGCAGAGGGAGAGGAAGAAGCAGGCTCGCACTGAGCAGGGAGCCCGATGTAGGGCTCAATCCCAGAACTCTGGGATCATGACCTGAGCCAAAGGCAGACGCTTATACAACTGATGCCCCCAGGTGCCCTGCAATCTACACATTTAAAGAAATTCCTATCAAAATACCAACAGTATTTTTAACAGAGCCAGAACAAACAATCCTAAAATTTGTATGGAACCACAAAAGACCCCCGAATAGACATAGCAAACTTGAAAGAGAAAAACAAAGCTGGAGACATAACAATTCCAGACTTCAACTTATATTACAAAGGTGTAGTGATCAAAACAGTATGGTACTGGTACAAAAACAGACTCCTAGATTGATAGAACAGAAAAGCCAGCAATAAACCAACAACTATATGGTCAATTAATCTTTAACAAAGCAGGAAAGAATATCCAATGGGAAAGGACAGTCTTTTCAACAAATGGTGTTGGGAAAACTGGAACAGCAACATGTCTACAGATATTTTAGAGTGAAATAATAATAAAGCTGACTGTAAGTCTTTGTTGACCAATATGCTTTTTTTCAGAGTAATTATTTTTTTAAAGATTTTATTTATTTATTTGACACAGAGAGAGAGACAGCAAGAGAGGGAACACAAGCAGGGGGAGTGGGAGAGGGAGAAGCAGGCTTCCCGCCAAGCAGGGAGCCGGATGCGGGACTCAATCCCAGGACCCTGGGATCATGACCTGAGCTGAAGGCAGATGCTTAATGACTGAGCCACTCAGGCACCCCTCTCCAGAGAAATTAATCAGAAATCCAGACTTTTCTTTAGGAGACCACCCAAATATCAATATTCATAGATCTTTTCTCAGGAGCTGGTCTCTAATCTTCTGCCTGACATATATGCACTTGGCAGCCAGCATTACTGGAGCTTAATAGCAGAAGAGACTCAGAAGGTCTTCTCCCTTTCTACTGTAAAAACTTTTATTCAGTCTTTCTGTTTTTAGTGAGTATCTCATCCCAGCATTCCACTGTACCTAGTGCCAAAGTCCAAACCTTATCTGGTTCAATTTCTCTAATGAAGAAACAATATAATATCTCATTATATATACACAAATAACACACAGGTGGTATTATACTATCCACATTACTCTTTATCTTGCTTCTTTCCTTTAAAAACTTGTCACAGATACTTTTCTATGTCAGTACATGTAACTCTGTTACCCAAAGGCATCATCCTTAAAATGAAAATTTTATCTGAAAATCATGTTACCTCTTTAAGAAAAAATTCCCAATCAAGTAAAACTCATTTGCCTAAATATTGACGTTTGATATTCAACAGACCAATCACATCCAACATTATCTTAAGCGAGCAATAAAAAATACAAATTTTTCATAATTTATTTTATTTATTATGTTCTCCTTGATATCATTTATATTTATGTTCATCCAACGCTACTGCCTTTCCACTGCTCCCCAAATCACTACACTCTGAGAACCCAAAATCTTTTCATGAAAAATCCAGTGAGTACCCCACCCCCATGCCTCTATTTTAGTCCAAATAAAGATTCCCACGTAAAGCAATGAAAAAAAATATTTTAAGTGGGGGGAGGTACAGACTATATAAATGTCTTTTAGCCTGTTGATTAAACGTTTAGCTAAGTAGGTTAAGAGTTCCTCACTCCCAGGGCACCTGGGTGGCTCAGTCGTTAAGTGTTTGCCTTCGGCTTGGGTCATGACCCCAGGGTTCTGGGATCCAGCCCCACATCAGGCTCCCTGCTCGGCAGGAAGCCTGTTTCTCCCTCTCCCACTCCCCATGCTTGTGTTCCTGCTCTTGCAGGAACTGCTCTTATCTCTCTGTCAAATGAATAAATAAAATATTTTTTTAAAAAAAGAATTCCTCTCTCCCCAAAACAAAAGAGAAAAAAACAAATTCCAATTTGTCTAAAAAGATGTCTAATTTTTGCTTTACAAGTATGAAATCATGAATGCAAACATCATCTCAGCTCTCATCTTTAACAAGAGTTGAAATACTCTTCCTGTCCCTTTTAAAATTTCTTTTTTAATTTTTTCCTTTGGTTTTGTAATTTTTTCAGCTTTAGTTATAACTGATAATATGATAAACTGCACATAGTTGAGGTGTATAATTTGATATGTTTTGACATATTTATATACCTATGAAACCATTACAATAAAAACATAATGAATCTATCCCTAGCCCCTAAAAGTTTCTCCATACCATGTATAAGCCATTCCACCTCCCTCATATTTTCCTGTCCCAGGCAATTATGGAACTGTTTCTCTTGCTTTAGTTTTCATTTTCCATGATTTTATATAAATGGAATCATATGTATTCTTTTTGTCTGGATTCTTTCACTCAACATAATAATTTTGAGATTAAGCCATGTGATTTTAAACATCAACAGTTCATTCCTTTTGATTTCAATAGTAGTATTCCATTGTATGGATATAGCATATTACATTTATCCATTTATTATTGATGGATATTTGGGTTTGTTTCCAGTTTGGGGCTATTACAAATAAAGCTCCTATGGATATTCACGTGCAAGTCATTGTACAGATATATGCTTTCATTTCTCGTGAGTAAATACATAGAAGTGGAATGGCTGGGTAAATAGTAGATGTATATTCTACTTTTTAATAAGTTGCCTAATTGTTTTCCATAATCGCTATATCATTTTACATTAGTACAAGCAGTCTATGACAGTTCCAGTAAATCCAACTTCTCATTAACAGCTGACATAGTCAGGCTTATTAATTTTAACCATTTTACTGGGTGCTTATTATAGTTTTAATTTGCATTTCCAAATTGATTAGTAATGTTGACAAGATTTTTGTGTGTTTAATTGCCATTCCTGTATATTCTTTGATGAAGTGTCTATTCAGATCCTTTGCCATTTTTAATTGAGCTGTTTGTCTTAATATAATTAAGTTGTAACTTTTCTTTATATGTTCTTAATACAAGCCCTTTTTCAGATAAATGTTTTGCAAATATTTTCTCCTATTCTGTGGCTTGGGTGTTCATTTTCCTAGTATTGTCTTTCAAAGAGTAAGACTTTTTCGTTTGTAGTTTGTGTTTTTTGTGTAGTATTTATGAACTCTTTGCCAAACTAACATATCTTCCATTGTTTTCATCTAGGAATTTTATAGTTTTACCTCTTATATTTAGATTTACAATCCATTTTGAATTAATTTTTGTTTATGGTATGAGATCAGGGTAGAGGTTCATTCATTCATATAGACTATCCAATTATTCTAGCACTGTTTGTTGAGAAAATAATCCTTTCCCCATTGAAGTTCCTTAGCATATTTGTCAAAAATTATTTGACCAAATCAATTTAGGTCTATCTGCAGAATCTCTATTCTATTCCATTGAATTATATGTCTGTCTTCATACCAGTACCACACTGTCTTGATTATTGTAGCTTTATAATAATAACTCCTGAAATCAGACGGTGTTATACTCCAACTTTCTTCTTTTTCATGGTGTGTATGCATGTGTTTGTATGTGTGTGTGGCTATTCTGGGTTCTTTGCATTCCCATAAAATTTCAGAATCAGCTTGTCAATTTATATGAAAGTGTGCTGGAATTTTAATTCTGATCCCATTGAATATGTGGATCAACTTGGGTCAAATGTCAAATGACATCTTAAGATGTCTTAACACCTGTCTATTGATTTAGGCTTTCTTTAATTTCTCTCAACAATGTTTTGTAGTTTTCAGTGTGTGTCTTATACAAATTTTGGTAAATTTATCCTTAAGCATTCCATATGTTTGATGCTATGATAAATGGTATTGTTTTTATTTTAATTTCAATTTCTAATTGTTTACTGCTATTATATAGAAATACAATTGGTTTTTGTATATTGGCCTTGTATTCTGCAATGTTTCTAAATTTCCTTATTAGTTCTAGTAGCTTTTTAGTCAATTCCCTAGTATTTTCAATATAGATGATTATGTCATCTGTGAATAAAAACAGCTTTTCCCTTTCCAGCTTACATACCTATTTTTTCCTTGTCTGGTTAGAATATCTGGTTCACTGTGGAAGAGAATTGGCAAGGGATCTAGGAATTCTAATTTAGGTAGGCAGAATTTACAGGTTAAGAATTTTCCCAAATATGGAAAAACTCCTTAAAAGGGGATTGGAGAATCATAAATATGACAGCCACTGGGAGAGAGGAAAGATGGACAGGAAACAGTGAGAGGAGAGTCAAAGAAATAACAAATCAAAATAAAACAAAACCAAAAATAAAAAATACCTTTGCCTTCTAACTTTTTTCCAGATTGAGTCTTTCTACAATAGATTAAGAAAATGGGCCCAACTAGGAGGTTAAAAATATAATCTTAAAGATGAAATAAACTGAACAGCACATGTGAAATTTACTTTTCCTTAGGAACATTGAATTAATTTCCCTCATAAGTATCTATGACACTCAATGAATATTAATTTACTTTATTGCTAATTAGACTACAATGAACAGTTTTGATTTTGTGCATTGTTGGGCAGTTTAACATGTTTGAGGTTCTCTGGGTTGAAGAACGCCCCATCAAAATTCATATCCACTCAGAATCTCAGAACATGATCTTATCTGGAAATAGTCTTTACAGATGTAATTAGTTAAAATAATCATGCTGAATTAGGGTGGGTCCCAAATCCAGTGACTGGTGTCCTTATAAGAAGGCCATGTGAAGAGACGTAAGAAAGAAAGCCATATGATGCCAAAAGCAGACATTGAGTGATATAGCTATAAGCAAGGAATGCCAGAGGTTGCCAGCAAACACCAAAAGCTAGGGAAAAGGCAAGGAAGGGGCTCCCTTCAGAGGGAGCACAGCCCTGCTGACACCTTGATTTTAGAATTTTCTAGCCTCCACCACTGTGAGAGAATAATTTCTGTTTTTTGAAGCTACCCAGTTTATAGTACTTTGTTACAGAGCTCTAGGAAGCTAATACACATTTGGTACTGAGAAGTGGGTACTGCTGTAACAGAAACCTAAAAATGTGGAAGTGGCTTTGGAATTGGGTAATGGATAGAGACTCGAAGAATTTTGAAATGCATAATAGAAAAAAGCTTAGATTGCCGTGAAGATATGGTTAGTAGAAACATGGACATTCATGGTGATTTGATTAAGTCATAGAAGGAAATGAAGACATGTTGTTGGATACTGGAAGAAAGATGATCCCTATAACATATAGTGGCAGATGATTTTTATTAATATAAAGTGGCAGAGAACTTAGCTGATTTTTGTTCTATTGTTGGGTGGAAAGTAGTACTTGTAAGCAATGAATTTGGATATTTAGCTAAGGAGATTTCCAAGCAAAGTATGAAACGTGCAGCCTGGTTTCTTCTTACTGCTTATTGTAAAATGCAAGAGGAAAAAGATATATTGAAAAAGAAACTGTTAAACAAAAGGTACCAGCACTTGATGATTTGGAAAATTCTCAACCTATCCAGAGAGCAAAAGATGAAAAGGGTCCCCTGGAGAGAACACCAATGGTGTACCTAGACAAACTTTTGCTAAAGATATTAGACATGTAACTCATGGATCCAGGCAACCATCTCAGCAGAAGTCCACAATGAAGATGGATTATCCAGGAAAGATCTCTGGAAGACCCTCTTGTGTGATGTCTTGGATCCCCATGAAGTGAACAAAAGACCAACAAGGTTTTTGAGAATGTTATACCAGCAGAAACACTGCCAACCTGGATTAAACATACATAGCTAGAAGGAAATGAAGGAAGAATAAATCCAAGGTAAAGCCATGGATTCAGAGGGCATCCTTAAGCCCAGAGGTGGAGCATCAAGCAACAGATGATTATTTTCAGGCCTTGAAACCTAATGGAATTTGCTATGCTATTGTTAAGCACTGGACCCTAGTGGCAGAGTTTCTCATGATGTGTTCCTTAATAAATGTATTTTGTACATGTTTGTGATATATGGGCATTCTCAGGTACCGGCTCCAGCATTGGTCTCTTTTGCAAATGTCAAAGTCTGGTGTTCTTAAGTATTTAGTAAAGAGTAAAAGGCAGTAATTTATATCATATCATAATATATTATATTATATATATAACTGGGCTCGTTATTCATCTGGTTTATCCTTAACTCAAGCCATTGTCCTAAATCAGCAGCTTTGTTCTTGTTATGATCTCTATTCTTACTCATTTATAAAAATTCAATGCTAAATTTTTACTTTTTAAATATGTTGATAACTGAGCAATTTCACATGGTTTTTGTGGAAGCCAGATGAGTCATTTTGATTTATTCTGATTTTGTTTGCATGTTTATCAGCTAACACATAAGTTATGGCTATTAATTACATGTTTTGTCTAAAAAAAGTATTTTTTAAATTTTTTTATTAACATATAATATATTATTTGTTTCAGGGGTACAGGTCTGTGTGATTGATCAGTACACAATTCACAGCACTCACCATAGTACTTACCCTCCCCCAGACAGATAGTACTGTCCATCACCCAGCCACCCCATCCCTCCCACCCCCCTTCACTCCAGCAACCCTCAGTTTGTTTCCTGAGATTAAGAGTCTCTTATGATTTGTCTTCCTCTCTGGTTTCATCTTGTTTCATTTTTCCCTCCCTTCCCCTATGATCCTCTGTCTTGTTTCTCAAATTCCTCATATCAGTGAGATCATATGATACTTGTCTTTCTCTGATTGACTTATTTCGCTTAGCATAATACCCTCTAGTTCCATCCACGTCGTTGCAAATGGCAAGATTTCTTTTTTTTTTTGATGGCTGCATTTTATCAATTGATTGAGTTGATCGA